>NC_061512.1:77353067-77379742 GCF_022539505.1 Lolium rigidum | reverse complement strand
TTCTCATATGAGATTGAGGATATATGTCCAAAACTGAAACTTCCACCATGGATCATGGCTTTAGTTAGCGGCCCAATGTTCTTCTCTAACATTATGCATGCTCTAAACATTAAATGAGTGGTAAATCTCCCTTACTTCAGACAAGACGAACATGCATAGCAACTCACATGATATTCAACAAAGAGTAGTTGATGGCGTCCCCAGGAACATGGTTACCGCTCAACAAGCAACTTAATAAGAGATAAAGTGCATAAGTACATATTCAATACCACAATAGTTTTTAAGCTATTTGTCCCATGAGCTATATATTGCAAAGGTAAAGGATAGAAATTTTAAAGGTAGCACTCAAGCAATTTACTTTGGAATGGCGGAGAAATACCATGTAGTAGGTAGGTATGGTGGACACAAATGGCATAGTGGTTGGCTCAAGGATTTTGGATGCATGAGAAGTATTCTCTCTCGACACAAGGTTTAGGCTAGCAAGGTTATTTGAAACAAACACAAGGATGAACCGGTGCAGCAAAACTCACATAAAAGACATATTGTAAACATTATAAGAATCTACACCGTCTTCCTTGTTGTTCAAACTCAATACTAGAAATTATCTAGACTTTAGAGAGACCAATTATGCAAACCAAATTTTAGCAAGCTCTATGTATTTCTACATTAATAGGTGCAAAGTATATGATGCAAGAGCTTAAACATGAGCACAACAATTGCCAAGTATCAAATTATTCAAGACATTTTAGAATTACTACATGTAGCATTTCCCGATTCCAACCATATAACAATTTAACGAAGAAGATTCAACCTTCGCCATGAATACTATGAGTAAAGCCTAAGGACATATTTGTCCATATGCAACAGCGGAGCGAGTCTCTCTCCCACACAATGAATGCTAGGATCCATTTTATTCAAACAAAAACAAAAACAAACCGATGCTCCAAGCAAAGCACATAAGATGTGATGGAATAAAAATATAGTTTCAGGGGAGGAACTCCGATAATGTTGTCGATGAAGAAGGGGATGCCTTGGGCATCCCCAAGCTTAGACGCTTGAGTCTTCTTGAAATATGCAGGGGTGAACCACCGGGGCATCCCCAACCTTAGAGCTTTCACTCTCCTTGATCATATTGTATCATCTCCCTCTCTTGATCCTTGAAAACTTCCTCCACACCAAACTCAAAACAACTCATTAGAGGGTTAGTGCACAATTAAAATTTACATGTTCAGAGGTGACATAATCATTCTTAACACTTCTGGACATTGCACAAAGCTACTGAAAGTCAATGGAATAGAAAAATCCATCAAGCATAGCAAAACAGGCAATGCGAAATAAAAGGCAGAATCTGTCAAAACAGAACAGTTCGTAAAGACGAATTTACTGAGGCACCAGACTTGCTCAGATGAAAATGCTCAAATTGAATGAAAGTTGCGTACATATCTGAGGATCACTCACGTAAATTTGCATAATTTTCTGAGTTACCTACAGAGAATTAGGCCCAGATTCGTGACGACAAAGAAATCTGTTTCTGCGCAGTAATCCAAATCTAGTATGAACCTTACTATCAACGACTTTACTTGGCACAACAATGCACAAAACTAAGATAAGGAGAGGTTGCTACAGTAGTAACAACTTCCAAGACTCAAATATAAAATAAAGTACTGTAGTAAAAACATGGGTTGTCTCCCATAAGCGCTTTTCTTTAACGCCTTTCAGCTAGGCGCAGAAAGTGTATATCAAGTGTTATCAAGAGGTGAAGTATCAACATCATAATTTGTTCTAATAATAGAATCAACAGGTAACTTCATTCTCTTTCTAGGGAAGTGCTCCATACCTTTCTTGAGAGGAAATTGATATTTAATATTACCTTCCTTCATATCAATGATAGCTCCAACAAGTTCGAAGAAAAGGTCTTCCCAATATAATGGGACAAGATGCATTGCATTCAATATCCAAGACAACAAAATCAACGGGGACAAGGTTATTGTTAACGGTAATGCGAACATTATCAACTCTCCCCAAAGGTTTCTTTGTAGAATGATCAGCAAGATTAACATCCAAATAACAATTTTTCAATGGTGGCAAGTCAAGCATATTATAAATCTTCTTAGGCATAACGGAAATACTTGCACCAAGATCACATAAAGCATTACAATCAAAGTCATTGACCTTCATCTTAATGATGGGCTCCCAACTATCCTCTAGCTTCCTAGGAATAGAAGCTTCACGTTCTAGTTTCTCTTCTCTAGCTTTTATGAGAGCATTTGTAATATGTTTTGTGAAAGCCAAGTTTATAGCACTAGCATTAGGACTCTTAGCAAGTTTTTGTAAGAACTTTATAACTTCAGAGATGTGGCAATCATCAAAATCCAAACCATTATGATCTACAGCAATGGGATCATCATCCCCAATGTTGGAAAAAATTTCAGCAGTTTTATCACAGGCAGTTTCAGCAGTTTTAGCAGTTTCCGGCAGTTTTGCAGGCTTTGCATTAGAAGTAGTAACATTGCCAACACCAATTATTTTACCATTGATAGTAGGAGGTGTAGCAACATGTGAATCATTAACATTACTAGTGGTGGTAATAGTCCAAACTTTAGCTACATTATTCTCTTTAGCAAGTTTTTCATTTTCTTCTCTTTCCCACCTAGCATGCAATTCGGCCATCAATCTAATATTCTCATTAATTCTAACTTGGATGGCATTTGCTGTAGTGACAATTTTATTATCAGTATCCTCAGGTTTAGCAGCCATTTTATTAATTAAAGAAGATTGTGACGCAGACATGTATGAGATTCGGTTTTCAGCATTTGCAAGTTTAGTTTGCAACCCAGAAATCTCCATATTCAGATTTTCGAGTTGATTTCCTATATTCTTCAACAAGGTAGATTGTTCATTCATAGTTTTAGTAAACAATTTGTTTTGCTCATATTGTGATTGCATAAAGCTCTTGGTGGATCTTTCAATTTCTAACATCTTTTCCTCATTAGGTGAAACATATCTACCATAAGAGTTACCATTAGCAGGATATGGCCTAGAATTATTGTAATTGTTATTTTTAATGAAATTCACATCAACATGTTCTTTTTGAGCAACCAATGAAGCTAACGGAACATTATTAGGATCAGCATTAGATCTACCATTCACAAGCATAGACATAATAGCATCAATCTTATCACTCAAGGAGGAGGTTTCTTCAACAGAATTTACCTTCTTACCTTGTGGAGCTCTTTCCGTGTGCCATTCGGAGTAATTAATCGTCATATTATCAAGAAGCTTTGTTGCTTCACCAAGAGTGATGGACATAAAGGTACCTCCAGCAGCTGAATCCAATAGGTTCAGCGAAGAAAAGTTCAGTCCTGCATAAAAGGTTTGGATGATCATCCAAGTAGTCAGTCCATGGGTTGGGCAATTTTAAACCAAAGATTTCATTCTTTCCCAAGCTTGTGCAACATGCTCATTATCCAATTGTTTAAAGTTCATAATGCTACTCCTCAAAGATATAATTTTAGCAGGGGGATAATATCTACCAATAAAAGCATCCTTGCATTTAGTCCATGAATCAATACTATTCTTAGGCAGAGATAGCAACCAATCTTTAGCTCTTCCTCTTAATGAGAAAGGAAACAATTTAATTTTATAATGTCACCATCTACATCTTTATACTTTTGCATTTCACACAATTCAACAAAATTATTGAGATGGGCAGCAGCATCATCAGAACTAACACCAGAAAATTGCTCTCGCATAACAAGATTCAGTAAAGCAGGTTTAATTTCAAAGAATTCTGCTGTAGTAGCAGGTGGAGCAATAGGTGTACATAAGAAATCATTATTATTTGTGGTTGTGAAGTCACACAACTTAGTATTTTCAGGAGTACCCATTTTAGCAGTAGTAAATAAAGCAAACTAGATAAAATAAATGCAAGTAACTAATTTTTTTTGTGTTTTTGATATAGAGTGCAAGACAGTAAGTAAAGCTAGCAACTAATTTTTTTGTGTTTTGATATAATGCAGCAAACAAGAAAGTAAATAAAATAAAGCAAGACAAAAACAAAGTAAAGAGATTGGATTGTGGAGACTCCCCTTGCAGCGTGTCTTGATCTCCCCGGCAATGGCGCCAGAAATTTAGCTTGATGACGCGTAAAGCACACGCCCGTTGGGAACCCCAAGTGGAAGGTGTGATGCGTACAGCAGCAAGTTTCCCTCAGTAAGAAACCAAGGTTTATCGAACCAGGTAGGAGTCAAGAAGCACGTCGAAGGTTGATGGCGGCGGGATGTAGTGCGGCGCAACACCATGGATTCCGGCGCCAACGTGGAACCTGCACAACACAACCAAAGTACTTTGCCCCAACGAAACAGTGAGGTTGTCAATCTCACCGGCTTGCTGTAACAAAGGATTAGATGTATAGTGTGGATGATGATTGTTTGCAGAAAACAGTAGAACAAGTATTGCAGTAGATTGTATTCGATGTAAAAGAATGGACCGGGGTCCACAGTTCACTAGAGGTGTCTCTCCCATAAGATAAATAGCATGTTGGGTGAACAAATTACAGTTGGGCAATTGACAAATAGAGAGGGCATGGCCATGCACATATATGATATGATGAGTATTGTGAGATTTAATTGGGCATTACGACAAAGTACATAGACCGCTATCCAGCATGCATCTATGCCTAAAAAGTCCACCTTCAAGGTTATCATCCGAACCCCTTCCAGATATTAAGTTGCAAACAACGAGACAATTGCATTAAGTATGGTGCGTAATGTAATCAATAACTACATCCTCGGACATAGCATCAATGTTTTATCCCTAGTGGCAACAGCGACATCCACAACCTTAGAACTTTTCGTCACTTGTCCCGGATTTAATGGAGGCATGAACCCACTATCGAGCATAAATACTCCCTCTTGGAGTTAAGAGTAAAAACTTGGCCAGAGCCTCTACTAATAACGGAGAGCATGCAAGATCATAAACAACACATAGGTAATAGATTGATAATCAACATAACATAGTATTCTCTATCCATCGGATCCCAACAAACACAACATATAGCATTACGGATAGATGATCTTGATCATGTTAGGCAGCTCACAAGATCCGACAATGAAGCACATAAGGAGAAGACGACCATCTAGCTACCGCTATGGACCCATAGTCCAGGGGTGAACTACTCACTCATCACTCCGGAGGCGACCATGGCGGTGAAGAGTCCTCCGGGAGATGATTCCCCTCTCCGGTAGGGTGCCGGAGGCGATCTCCTGAATCCCCCGAGATGGGATTGGCGGCGGCGGCGTCTCCGGGAAGGTTTTCCGTATCGTGGCTCTCGGTACTCGGGGGTTTCGCGACGAAAACTATATGTAGGCGGAAGGGCAGGTCAAGGGGCATCACGAGGGGCCCACACACCACGCGGCCATGGTCCAGGCCGCGCGCCTGTTGTGTCGCCACCTCGTGGCCCCACTTCGTAAGTCCTCCGGTCTTCTGGAAACTTCGTGCAAAATAGGCCCCTGGGCGTTGATTTCGTCCAATTCCGAGAATATTTCCTTACTAGGATTTCTGAAACCAAAAACAGCAACTGGCTCTTCGGCATCTCGTTAATAGGTTAGTGCCGGAAAATGCATAAATATGACATAAGGTATGCATAAAACATGTAGATATCATCAATAATGTGGCATGGAACATAAGAAATTATCGATACGTCGGAGACGTATCAGACATCATCTCCATCACCATCACCATCATCTTCATCATCATCACCGCCATCTCCACCGCTGCACCTCGTCACCGCTGTAACAATTAGGGTTGGATCTTGATTGTTTGATAGGGGAAACTCTCCCGGTATTGATTTCTACTTGTTATTGATGCTATTGAGTGAAACTATTGAACCAAGGTTTATGTTCAGATTGTTATTCATCATCATATCACCCCTGATCATGTTCCATATGATGTCTCGTGAGTTGTATCGTTTAGTTCTTGAGGACATGGGTGAAGTCTAAATGTTAGTGAATTATGTTGGTTAGTATTCAATGTTATGATATTTAAGTTGTGGTGTTATTCTTCTAGTGGTGTCATGTGAACGTCGACTACATGATACTTCACCATTTATGGGCCTAGGGGAATACATCTTGTATTCGTTTGCTAATTGCGGGGTTGCCGGAGTGACGGAAACCTAAACCCCCGTTGGTATATCGATGCAGGAGGGATAGCGGGATCTCGAGTTTAAGGCTGTGGTTAGATTTATCTTAATTACTTTCTTGTATTTGCGGATGCTTGCAAGGGGTATAATCACAAGTATGTATTATTCCAAGGAAGGGCGGTGCATTAGCATAGGTTCACCCACACAACACTTATCAAAACAATGAAGATTAATCAGCTATATGAAGCGAAAGCACTAGACTAAATTCCCGTGTGTCCTCAAGAACGTTTGGTCATTATAAGTAAACAAACCGGCTTGTCCTTTGTGCTAAAAAGGATTGGGCCACTCGCTGCAATTATTTCTCTCGCACTTTATTTACTTGTACTTTATTTGTCTGCTATATCAAAACCCCCTGAATACTTGTCTGTGAGCACTTACAGTGAATCCTTCATCGAAACTTCTTGTCAACACCTTCTGCTCCTCGTTGGGATCGACATTCTTACTTATCGAAAATACTACGATACACCCCTATACTTGTGGGTCATCTGTTATCACCAGAATTTAGCCAGAGCAGGAGATGGGCCGTGATTGAGATGGGCTTAGAGGACATGCACATAAAGTGTCTCTTAATCGGCCTCGTGCGGGAATTTGGGCTAGATTGCCCGCGTATCTGTACATTATGGTAGATCACGTTTCAGTTTAGAATTAAGAGATAGAGTTTAGTCGTACATAGCTAGGTTTATTCCAAAGATAGAAAGTCTACGGACTATAAATATGTACCTAGGGTTATTGAGAAAGGAGGACGATCACGTTCACAAAAAACCAATCTAGGCGCATCGCCACCCCTTGTTTCGAGGGTTTCTTCCGGGTAAGCGACATGCTGCCTAGATCGCATCTTGCGATCTAGGCAGTATCAGTTTATTCGTTGTTTGATGTTGCTCGTACTGAAGCCTTGTTGATGGCGAGCAACACCGTTATCGTAGATGTTTTGGGGCTGACGTCGATACTTTTCTGATATGCTTGTTTAGCTATGCTGCCCCTCAATATCTAGCTGCCTTTGCACCTATCTTGGGTGTAAGGGCAGTATCTTGCTTGGTCTTTATTTAGTAGATCTGATCTGTTATGGTTGTTCCTTGTTCTCCAAGGATTAGTTTGATATCCGCATGGTTAGGCCTTGCAAACGGGTTGAACGATCCGATGAGTGCGTAAGGTATGGTTTGCTGGTCCTAGAGGGATTGTTCCGGGGATCGACTTTGTGTTGGATTTTAGGCCTCTTTTAGGACTAGTTTTCTATTATCTTACGTATCTGCCAGGCTCAACTACGCGTAGGATGTTCCGGTTATGCGGTGAAAACCCTAGACTGTCGTAGATTGATTTAACTTGGTATTGATAAAGCAGGATCACAGGGTAACCTGAGAGCCGATCGGGGCTCGCATTTAATGTTTACGTGTCTGCCATGCAGGAAACTAATTGAAGCAATCCATCACCTTCCTGACCAGGTATAGGTCGGTGTGCACGCCTCGCATTAGCCGGGACATGTGCCGGAGTTTTGCGGGCCGTCGCCCGAGGGACCGAGGCCCACCAGGCAGATCCTGGGAGCCTCCCGGCTCTCCGTGTTGCCCGTCGCTGCTCGCCGGTGGGTTTTGGCAGGCAACACATTCTGGCACGCCCGGTGGGACGTTCTACAGCAACTACGCCAACATCTGCAGCTGAGATGGCGGACGAGCTAGTCACGTACGAAGATCTGCCTGAGGAGCACAAGAAGAAATATGATGAGATTAAGGCCGTCTTCGAATCCGATCTCATCGGATCTTTCGCGAAGACTTGTTCACATGGAATTAGGTGGAAAGGGTTCTCACCCGAAGGCGTTCTCGATGAAGTAGATCTGTCTACCCCTTCAGAGGAACGCACCAGAGCTCTGCGCCAGGAAGTCAATTACATGGTGGCTCATTCTCTACACCGTCATTCTGAGAGCCTGGTGAACACTTTCGAGCGCATTGCGGTTCGCGTGGTTCAGGAAATCATAAAGCATCAGTACTCTCCGTCAGGGCCTGCCCTAGGGACTCACCAAGGAGAAATACCGTTCCAGACCAGACCGTAGCTGCCATTCGCGCTTGCAGCTCCAGAACCACAGGGTTTGCCGGCCTACGTCGTCTACAAGGTTGGAGGCGATCCTGGCGATGGCCAATTCCTGTATGAGCCACCTAAAGAAATCCCACATGGATACGTGTGCACATACGTGCCAGACTGCAATAACTTGGCACGCATGAACCAGATTGCAGCAGGATGGATTTCTGGAGCGGACGCCGATAAACAGGCGTGGCTAGCTAAATATGCCACCGGAACGAGTCATGAAAGCTCAGCCCCTGCAGCTCATACCGTGGAACAAATCAGTACAATCTTGAGAGACCAGTTCGGCATCCTGCCAAAGAGGAGAACAATCGGCTATTCCAAGCCGTACCCCAACGAATATGATTTGATCCCGCTGCCGCCCAAGTATCGGCTCCCTGAGTTCTCAAAGTTCAATGGATCAGAAGGGTCTAGCTCAATTGAGCATGTGAGCCGATATTTTTCACAGTTGGGCATGATTTCAGCATCAGACCCGTTACGTGTAAGGTTTTTTGCGCAATCTCTCACGGGACCAGCTTTTGGGTGGTACACCTCGTCCACCAAATTCAGTCCGGACGTGGAAGCAACTGGAAGAGCAGTTTCACGTTCAATATCACTCAGAAGCTACTGAAGATGGCATTGCCGATCTGGCGCAGGTGCAGCAGAAGCGGGGAGAAACGGTGTCGGAATACATTCAGCGTTTCAGGACTGTCAAGAACCGATGTTATTCGGCTCGTTTAACTGAGAAAGAAGCAGTTGATCTGGCAGTGTTGGGCCTCGCAGCGCCGATCAAGGATATGGCTTTCCAAGTGGAATACAATTCACTGGCGCACATGGTCCAGAAATTGACATTGTATGAGCAGCGTCACACAGAATAGTACCAAGACAAGTTCAAGCGTCCGATAGGCCTGGTCGAGACAGAAGAAGTTGAGGACTCTGCGAAGACCGTGGAAGTAGCCGTGGCTGAATGGGCTCGGGGGCGATGCCCGTGTCCCGCAGATGGGTGAAACAACAAGGGCCTGCAAAGGGTTTGACTTCGATATAAGCAAAGCTGAGCAGATATTTGATTTATTGCTTAAGGAAAAACAGCTGAAGTTACCCGAAGGCCATAAAATCCCTACGGCACAAGAAATGAACGGGAGACCATACTGCAAGTGGCATCACTCGTTCACCCATATCACCAATGACTGCAAAGAGTTGCGCCGGCAGATCCAAACGGCGATAGAACAAGGCCGTTTGATCCTTGGTCAGTTTGCCATGAAAGTGGACACACATCCGTTTCCTGGCGTCAACATGGTGGAACTCAATCACTCCACGAGGCGTCGGCTAGATTTCTCATTCGATGTTAACATGGCAGGGCCTGTATACCACCATGGCAAGGATAAAGAAGAAATCGGTCACTCCCATGGAAAGGAAAAGGAGGAGGCCGGCCCACGCGACCGGCCCCGGTATGATGACAGACGGTACATCACCGAGGAACAAGTGAAAAACGTGTGGTATCAACGTCCGCTCTCCGCGCATCTCCTTAACAAATATGAGCGTCAGTACGACCAACATCGGCGGTACGACAGAGATGATGAAAGATATCGTCGATCTGACGTAGACAATGGAAGATATCGTCGGTATGATAGAGACGATGAAGGATATGAGCATCGCGCTAAGGGGAAGTCAAGAGAGCAGGAAGACATGGATAGACACTGGGATTGTCCTTTCTTTAAGCATTGCTGGGATTCAGGAATGAGCCGATTGCCTACAATCGACAACTGCCCGGAGTGTAGACAGCAGAAGAAGGACACATGTGAGGTTTCAGTGTTCAAGCGTCTAGGGCCTCTCCCATCTCAGAACAGACGAGCTGAGTCATCGCAAGAGGAAGATTTTGAGGAGTCTGAAGATGAAGAAGAAGATAGATACCACCGGCCAAGGTGGTGCCCTGATGGACTCAGTCACTCCCAAAAGCGTAGGGTTCAGCGGCTACGTAGCTTGGAGCAAGCCGAGGCGCAATACCTGCACACGTTGAGGAAAGCGCGGCCCGATCTGGCCGTGAAAATTCAGCAAACTTTGGAGGCGGAGACTCATCCACAGAAGAAAGAATGGCGCCCCAAACAGACAAAAGCTGGTGCGAAGGCATCGGTACGGCACGAATATGGTGTTCATACTTCCCTCGGAGTTTTGTGCTCCAAGAACCGAAGAAGTGCCGGTAGCACAGTTTGACTGCGGCCCACGGCCAGTTATCTTTGAAAAGCCACGAGAAAAGAGCTACAAACATTTGAAGGCCCTGTACCTAAACGGTTATATCAATGGGCAGCCTGTCGGCAAGATGCTGGTTGACACGGGAGCGGCAGTCAATATAATGTCATACTCCATGCTACGGCGTTTGGGACGCTCTAACGCAGATCTGATCAAAACCAACGTCACACTAAGCGACTTCAACGGCCAAGCATCAGAAACGCAAGGCGTTCTGAACGTGGATCTAACCGTAGGCCGAAAAACCATCCCTACATCATTCTTCATCGTCGATAGCAAAAGCACCTACGCTGTCCTGCTAGGGAGGGATTGGATTCACGCCAACTGCTGCATTTCATCCACAATGCACCAACGCCTGATACAGTGGGATGGAGATGAAGTGGAGGTCGTTCATGCAGATGACTTGATCGAGATCTCAATAGCTGGCATGAATATTTGGGACGCGGAAGACCAAGGGCCGCTCTCTGGAGTCAGTTTGGACGGCTGTGAGCGCATCGAAGCTACAAAAAACGGGGTGAGGCTGGTCTTATCCACCGGCCTGACAGAGTAGCAAGAGCAAAGTCAATGTACGTACGTGGCAAGACCGATCCCTGCGATCGGCCCCAAAAAATAAAAAGAAATGATCTTACCTCATGCATGTCACGTAGTCGTAGTAGGGAGACTCCCTCCCGTAGTAGAGCACAAATAAGTTGTAAAACTTCACTGAGCGATGCAATCAAAAAGGGGGCCGATTCCAGCAATCGGCCCAAATTATCCTCACCATACGTTTTGCTTGTGTTTAGCATCGATCTAACAGGCGACGGCAAGCTAGGATATGGATTTACATCGGCTGATGAGCTGGAAGAGATTGACATTGGTCCTGGTGATAAGCCACGACCAACATTTATCAGCAAAAAGTTAGATCCGCATCTGAGGGGCCTGATGATAGCTTTGTTGAAAGAATACCCAGATTGCTTTGCCTGGGATTACACAGAGATGCCCGGGTTAGACAGGAGCATCATTGAGCATCGGCTCCCTCTTAAGAAAGGATTTCGGCCGTTCCAGCAACGAGCACGACAGATGAAGGCCGAAATTTTAGAAGAAGTCAAGAAAGAGATCGAGAACATGTTGAGCGCCGGGTTCATCAGGCCATGCAGGTATACTGAGTGGATTTCTAGTATCGTACCTGTAGAGAAAAAGGACGGCCGATGGCGCGTCGCCATAGATTTTCGGGATCTCAATAGAGCCACTCCAAAGGATGAGTACCCAATGGCAGTAGCAGGTTCGGTGGGCTTATTTGAAAATGTAGTCATGACATTTGGACTGAAAAATGTCGGCGCAACATACCAAAGAGCCATGAATTACATCTTTCATGATCTGATCGGCAAGTTGGTGGAGATTTACATTGATGACGTGGTAGTCAAGTCTGTCTCAGTAGAAGGACACTTGGAGGATTTGCGACGCATCTTGGACCGAACTAGAAAATTCGGGCTAAGAATGAATCCAAAGAAGTGTGGTTTTGGTGTGACGGCCGGTCAATTCTTGGGCTTCTTGGTTCATGAACGTGGAATTGAGATCGGCCTGAAAAGTCAGGAGGCAGTACGAACAATGAAGCCACCTACCACGAAGAAGGAACTCCGGTTGTCTCATCGGCAAAATCAACTTCGTCAGAAGGTTCATCTCCAACCTGTCAGGGCGAATCGAGCCTTTCATGGGATTGGTAAAAATTAAATCTGATGAGGAGTTTCGCTGGGGGCAGAGCAACAGCGAGCGTTTGACGAGATTAAAGAGTATCTAACGAAGCCACTGATACGTCTCCGACGTATCGATAATTTCTTATGTTCCATGCCACATTATTGATGATATGTACATGTTTATGCATACTTTATGTCATTATTATGCGTTTTCCGGAACTAACCTATTGACGAGATGCCGAAGGGCCAGTCCCTGTTTTCTGCTGTTTTTGGTTTCAGAAATCCTAGTAAGGAAATATTCTCGGAATCGGACGAAATCAACACCGAAGATCTTAGAATCCCCGGGAGCTTCCAGAACACCCGAGAACCGTTAGAGAGGGGCCACAGGGGGCCCACACATGGTGGCGGCGCGGCCCAGGAGGGGGGCGCACCGCCCTAGTGTCTGGTGGCCCTGCACTCTCCTCGACCTTGCCCTTCCGCCTATTTAAAGCCTCCGTCGCTAAAACCCTGACACGTTCGACGAAACCAGAGAAAACCTTCCAGAGCCGCCGCCATCGCGAAGTCAAGATCTGGGGGACAGGAGTCTCTGTTCCGGCACGCCGCCGGGACGGGGAAGTGCCCCCGGAAGGCTCCTCCATCAACACCACCGCCATCTTCATCAACGCTGCTGTCTCCCATGAGGAAGGAGTAGTTCTTCATCGAGGTTCGGGGCTGTACCGGTAGCTATGTGGTTAATCTCTCTCCTATGTGCTTCAATACAATAATCTCATGAGCTGCCTTACATGATTGATATTCATATGATGATGCTTGTAATCTATATGTCATTGTGCTAGTCAAGTGGATTTTACTTATGTGATCTCCGGAGACTCCTTGTCCCACGTGTGTAAAGGTGACAGAGTGTGTACCGTGTGGGTCTCTTAGGCTATATTTCACAGAATACTTATTCACTGTTATGAATGGCATAGTGAAGTGCTTATTTATATCCCTTTATGATTGCAATGTGTTTTGTATCACAATATATCTGTGTGCTACTATAGTGATGTTATTAAAGTAGTTTATTCCTCCTGCACGGTGTAATGGTGACAGTGTGTGCATCGTGTAGTACTTGGCGTAGGCTATGATTGTGATCTCTTGTAGATTATGAAGTTAACTATTGCTATGATGGTATTGATGTGATCTATTCCTCCTTTCGTAGCGTGAAGGTGACAGTGTGCATGCTATGTTAGTACTTGGTTTGGTTATGTTGATCTGTCATGCACTCTAAGGTTATTTAAATATGAACATTGAATATTGTGGAGCTTGTTAACTCCGGCATTGAGGGTTCGTCTAATCCTACACAGTTAGTGGTGTTCATCATCCAACAAGAGAGTGTAGAGTCTAGCATCTATCTATTTATTCTGTTATGTGATCAATGTTGAGAGTGTCCACTAGTGAAAGTATGATCCCTAGGCCTTGTTCCTAAATACTGCTACCGCTGCTTGTTTACTGTTTTACTGCGTCTGTACTTCCTGCAATATTACCACCATCAACCACACGCCAGCAAGCACTTTTCTGGCGCCGTTGCTACTGCTTATATTTATTCATACCACCTGTATTTCACTATCTCTTCGCCGAACTAGTGCACCTATTAGGTGTGTTGGGGACACAAGAGACTTCTTGCTTTGTGGTTGCGAGGGTTGCATGAGAGGGATATCTTTGACCTCTTCCTCCCTGAGTTCGATAAACCTTGGGTGATCCACTTAAGGGAAACTTGCTACTGTTCTACAAACCTCTGCTCTTGGAGGCCCAACACTGTCTACAAGAATAGAAGCACCCATAGACATCAAGCACTTTTCACGGCGCCGTTGCTTTGGGGAGGAAAGGTAAAAGGCACTCATACTCCGGTCTCAGGTAAAGTACTTTTCTGGCGCCGTTGTGTGTGTGCTCGAAGCTATTTCCTTTAGATCCTGCAATTGCATCTTTTTTTTCTTGTTTACACTAGTTTGGCATAATGGACAACAATGAGCTTCTTATTCTATTTCCTGATTTAAGACATGGATGGTTTGATCCGAAAATAAAAAAACCCATGGAACATATTAGCATGAATACTTTGAATACCATTGTTGCTAATGATATGGAAAATTCTAAGCTTGGGGAAGCTGGTTTTGATGAGCATGATCTTTTTAGTCCCCCAAGCATTGAGGAGAAAATTTACTTTGATGATACTTTGCCTCCTATTTATGATGATTATAATGATAGTAGTCTTTTAGTACCGCCTGTTATGGAGGATAAATTTGATTATGATTACAATATGCCTCCTATATTTTATGATGAGAATAATAATGATAGCTACTTTGTTGAATTTGCTCCCACTACAACTAATAAAACTGATTACAATATGCCTCCTATATTTTATGCATGAGACTCATGATAAGAATGTTTCATTTGATAGTTATATTGTTGAGTTTGCTCATGATGCTACTGGATATTATTATGAGAGAGGAAAATATGGTTGTAGAAATTTTCATGTTACTAAAACACCTCTCTTTTTGCTAAAAATCTTGAAGCTGCACTTGTTTTACCTTTCTATGCTTGTTGCATTATGCTTCATGAACTTGTTTATTTACAAGATTCCTTTTCATAGGAAGCATGTTAGGCTTAAATGTGTTTTGAATTTGCCTCTTGATGCTCTCTTTTGCTTCAAATACTATTTCTTGCGAGTGCATCATTAAAAGTACTAAGCCCATCTTAATGGCTATAAAGAAATAACTTCTTGGAGATAACCCATGTGTTTATTTTAATACAGTAATTTTATTTTGTATTTGAGTCTTGGAAGTTGTTACTACTGTAGCAACCTCTCCTTATCTTATTTTTATCGCATTGTTGTGCCAAGTAAAGTCTTTGATAGTAAGGTTCATACTAGATTTGGATTACTCGCGAGAAACAGATTTCTTGCTGTCACGAATCTGGGCCTAATTCTCTGTAGGTAACTCAGAAAATTATGCCAATTTACGTGAGTGATCCTCCGATATGTACGCAACTTTCATTCAATTTGGGCATTTTCATCTGAGCAAGTCTGGTGCCTCAATAAAATTCGTCTTTACGGACTGTTCTGTTTAGACAGATTCTGCCTTTTATTTCGCATTGCTTCTTTTGCTATGTTGGATGGATTTCTTTGTTCCATTAACTTCCAGTAACTTTGGGCAATGTCCAGAAGTGTTAAGAATGATTGTGTCACCTCTGAACATGTGAATTTTTGATTATGCACTAACCCTCTAATGAGTTTGTTTTGAGTTTGGTGTGGAGGAAGTTTTCAAGGGTCAAGAGAGGAGGATGATATACTATGCAAGAAGAGTGAAAGCTCTAAGCTTGGGGATGCCCCGGTGGTTCATCCCTGCATATTTCAAGAAGACTCAAGCATCTAAGCTTGGGGATGCCCAAGGCATCCCCTTCTTCATCGACAAATTATCGAGTTCCTTCTCTTGAAACTATATTTTTATTCGGCCACATCTTATGTACTTTACTTGGAGCGTCTGTGTGCTTTTGTTTTTGTTTTTGTTTGAATAAATGCTTGTGTGGGAGAGAGACACGCTCCGCTGGTTCATATGAACACATGTGTTCTTAGCTCATAATTTTCATCGCGAAGGTTGAACTGCTTCGTTAATTGTTATATGGTTGGAATCGGGAAATGCTACATGTAGTAATTCTAAAATGTCTTGAATAATTTGATACTTGGCAATTGTTGTGCTCATGTTTAAGCTCTTGCATCATATACTTTGCACCTATTAATGAAGAAACACATAGAGCTTGCTAAAATTTGGTTTGCATAATTGGTCTCTCTAAAGTCTAGATAATTTCTAGTATTGAGTTTGAACAACAAGGAAGACGGTGTAGAGTCTTATAATGTTTACAATATGTGTTTTATGTGAGTTTTGCTGCACTTGGTTCATCCTTGTGTTTGTTTCAAATAACCTTGCTAGCCTAAACCTTGTATCGAGAGGGAATACTTCTCATGCATCCAAAATCCTTGAGCCAACCACTATGCCATTTGTGTCCACCATACCTACCTACTACATGGTATTTTCCGCCATTCCAAAGTAAATTGCTTAAGTGCTACCTTTAAACAATTCAAAATTTATCACCTCTGATTTGTGTCAATGTTTTATAGCTCATGAGGAAGTATGTGGTGTTTATCTTTCAATCTTGTTGGGCAACTTTCACCAATGGACTAGTGGCTTCATCCGCTTATCCAATAATTTTGCAAAAAGAGCTGGCAATGGGATTCCCGAGTCCCAAATTAATTAACCTAAATAGACACTCCTCCATGGTATGTGATTGTTGGACGGCACCCGAAGGATTCGGTTAGCCATGGCTTGAGAAAGCAAAGGTGGGGAGGAGTGTCATCATAATAAAACTAAAATAAAAAGGCACTCCTTCATGGTATGAGATTGTTGGCAGGCACCCGAGGATTCGGTTAGCCATGGTTTGTGAAAGAAAGGTTGAAAGGAGTGCCACCCAAAAATAAAAATAATTCATGGGAGCCGCTCTTTGAAGGTTTGTCTGGCAAGGGGGTTAGAGTGCCCACTACCATTCGTTGACAACAACAAACACCTCTCAAAACTTTACTTTTATGCTCTCTTTATGTTTTCAAAAACCAAAGCTCTAGCACAAATATAGCAATCGATGCTTCCCTCGTCGAAGGGCCATTCTTCTACTTTTATGTTGAGTCAGTTCACCTATGTCTCTCCACCTCAAGAAGCAAACACTTGTGTTAACTGTGCATTGATTCCTACATACTTGCATATTGCACTTGTTATATTGCTTTGCATTGACAAACTATCATTGAGATATACATGTTACAAGTTGAAAGCAACCGATGAAACTTAATCTTCCATTGTGTTGCTTCAATACCTTTACTATGAATTTATTGCTTTATGAGTTAACTCTTATGCAAGACTTATTGATGCTTGTCTTGAAAGTACCATTCATGAAAAGTCTTTGCTTTATGATTCAGTTGTTTACTCATGTCATTACCATTGTTTTGATCGCTGCATTCATTACATGTGTTTACAATAGTATGATCAAGGTTATGATGGCATGTCACTCCAGAAATTATCTTTGTTATCGTTTACCTGCTCGGGACGAGCAGGAACTAAGCTTGGGGATGCTGATACGTCTCCGACGTATCGATAATTTCTTATGTTCCATGCCACATTATTGATGATGAGAGGGGATTTGGTGACTAGGTGTATACGTGAGCACCCTCTAAATGCCACACGATCTGCGTTGAGATCCGGTTCTCGTCAATTGGATCTGTTGTCTTGATGTTGTCTTATCCATCGCTAAGCGTACTTGGCGTGGGTCCTATGTGATTTGAAAGTGCATCTGGCCCACTATTTGAATTCAAAAAGGTGGGTCCTACGTGATTTAGAAGTGTTGTTAGTGCTGATGTGGTTTGCTAACCCAACAATGATTGTAACAGTGGATTGCTAGATGTGACACGTGTCAACCAATGGATGCGTGCTCACGTATACACCCGGTCACCAGGCTTCATCCGTATTGATGATATCTACATGTTTTATGCATACTTCATGTCATTATTATGCGTTTTCCGGAACTAACCTATTGACGAGATGCCGAAGGGCCAGTTCCTGTTTTCTGCTGTTTTTGGTTTCAGAAATCCTAGTAAGGAAATATTCTCGGAATCGGACGAAATCAACACCGAAGATCTTAGAATCCCCGGGAGCTTCCGGAACACCCGAGAACCGTCAGAGAGGGGCCACGGGGGGCCCACACATGGTGGCGGCGCGGCCCAGGAGGGGGGCGCGCCGCCCTAGTGTCTGGTGGCCCCAGACCCCCTCTAACCTTGCCCTTCCGCCTATTTAAAGCCTCCGTCGCGAAAACCCTTACACGTTCGACGAAACCAGAGAAAACCTTCCAGAGCCGCCGCCATCGCGAAGCCAAGATCTGGGGGACAGGAGTCTCTGTTCCGGCACGCCGCCGGTACGGGGAAGTGCCCCCGGAAGGCTCCTCCATCAACACCACCGCCATCTTCATCAACGGCTGCTTGTCTCCCATGAGGAGGGAGTAGTTCTTCATCGAGGTTCGGGGCTGTACCGGTAGCTATGTGGTTAATCTCTCTCCTATGTGCTTCAATACAATAATCTCATGAGCTGCCTTACATGATTGAGATTCATATGATGATGCTTGTAATCTATATGTCATTGTGCTAGTCAAGTGGATTTTACTTATGTGATCTCCGGAGACTCCTTGTCCCACGTGTGTAAAGGTGACAGTGTGTGCACCGTGTGGGTCTCTTAGGCTATATTTCACAGAATACTTATTCACTGTTATGAATGGCATAGTGAAGTGCTTATTTATATCCCTTTATGATTGCAATGTGTTTTGTATCACAATATATCTCGTGTGCTACTCTAGTGATGTTATTAAAGTAGTTTATTCCTCCCGCACGGTGTAATGGTGACGAGTGTGTGCATCGTGTAGTACTTGGCGTAGGCTATGATTGTGATCTCTTGTAGATTATGAAGTTAACTATTGCTATGATGGTATTGATGTGATCTATTCCTCCTTTCGTAGCGTGAAGGTGACGAGTGTGCATGCTATGTTAGTACTTGGTTTGGTTATGTTGATCTGTCATGCACTCTAAGGTTATTTAAATATGAACATTGAATATTGTGGAGCTTGTTAACTCCGGCATTGAGGGTTCGTGTAATCCTACACGGTTAGTGGTGTTCATCATCCAACAAGAGAGTGTAGAGTCTAGCATCTATCTATTTATTCTGTTATGTGATCAATGTTGAGAGTGTCCACTAGTGAAAGTATGATCCCTAGGCCTTGTTCCTAAATACTGCTACCGCTGCTTGTTTACTGTTTTACTGCGTCTGTACTTCCTGCAATATTACCACCATCAACCACACGCCAGCAAGCACTTTTCTGGCGCCGTTGCTACTGCTTATATTATTCATACCACCTATATTTCACTATCTCTTCGCCGAACTAGTGCACCTATTAGGTGTGTTGGGGACACAAGACACTTCTTGCTTTGTGGTTGCAGGGTTGCATGAGAGGGATATCTTTGACCTCTTCCTCCCTGAGTTCGATAAACCTTGGGTGATCCACTTAAGGGAAACTTGCTGCTGTTCTACAAACCTCTGCTCTTGGAGGCCCAACACTGTCTACAAGAATAGAAGCACCCGTAGACATCAGCCACCTGTGTTGGTTCCGCCCCAGCAAGACAGACCATTCTATATTTACTTGTCAGTAGCTAGCACTTCCATCGCCTCAGTGGTGGTGCAAGTTTATGATGGTCTGGAGAGAGTCGCTTTCTACCTCAGCAGAAGGATGTTGGATGCAGAGACTAGGTACCCTGAGATCGAGAAGTTGTGCCTCTGCCTATTTTTCACATGCACCAAGCTTCGTCCCATCTTTCTGTCAGCGGAAATTGTCATCATATGCAAATCGGATGTCATCAAACATATGCTGTCCGCTCCTGTGTTGAAAGGCCGACTCGGTAAATGGATGTTTGCATTATCGGAATTTGATCTCCGGTATCAGCCTGCGAAAGCAGTCAAGGGACAGGCGTTGGCCGATCTTATTGCTGAACGAATCAACACTGATATAGCAGCACTGTCTGTGCGTGCATGGGCCATGATTTTCGACGGATCAGTTTGTGATGATGGTTGCGGCATCGGCATTCTACTCGTGTCGCCCCGGGGGGCAACATATTCCTTCTCCATCAGGCTACCTACCCCTTGCACCAACAATGTCGCTGAGTATGAAGCAATACACAAGGGAATGGAGTTGCTTCTGGAAGCCGGGGCAGAAGCGGTGGAACTTTTTGGAGACTCAAAATTGGTGATTTCCCAACTCACGGAGGAATACAAATGTGAGAGCGAATCGCTCTTCCCATTATGGATGCAATGCCGTGAGCTGATGGCACAATTTCGGTACATAAACTTCAATTGGGTCCCGAGGTCGCAAAATACCGAGGCAAACGATCTCGCACAGATGGCGTCAGGCTACAAGGACGTAGCAGGTGGGGCCGATGTTCAGGCAACTATTTGGGTTGTACCTCGCATATTTCGAAGGGGAAACTCTCCCGGTATTGATTACTTGTTGTATTTGATGCTATTGAATGAAACCATCAGATTAAGTTTTATGTACAGATTGTTATTCATCAATATATACCCACCGATCATGTTCCATATGTTGTCCCGTGAGTAGTTCGTTTAGTTCTTGAGGACATGGGAGAAGTATTGTGTTAGTAGTGGCGCTATGTAAGTAATATGTATTGATATGATATTTAAGTTGTGGTGTTATTCTTCTAGTGGTATCATGTGAACGTCGACTACATGATACTTCGCCTTTATGGACCTAGGGGAATGTATCGTGTATTTGGCTACTAATTGCGGGGTTTCCGGAGCGACAGAACCTGAACCCCCGTTAGGAAACCATTGCATGAGGGAGCGTAGAATCTCAGAGTTTAAGACCGTGGTTAGATTTTATCTTAATTACCTTCTTGTAGTTGCGGATGCTTGCAAGAGGTTTAATCACAAGTATGTATTATCCTAGTAAGGGTAGTGCATTAGCATAGGTTTACCCACACAACACTTACCATACCAATGAGATTATTCACGGATGCAACGCGAAAACACTTGACATAAAACCTCCCGTATGTCCTCAGGAACGTTTGGTCGATATAAGTAGAACAACCGACTTGTCCTTTGTGCTAAAAAGGATTGGGCCACTTGCTGCAATTATTATTGCCGCCTTTTATTTACTATCATTTTATTTATTTTCAATATCAAATACCCCTGAAAACCCGTTTGCTAGTGTTTACAGAGAATCCTTCCTTGAAACTGCTCATCAACACCTTCTACTCATCGTTGGGTTCGACACTCTTATTTATCAAAAGTACTACGATACACCCCCTATACTTGTGGATCATCATGTGGCGTGCTACACAATGTAGCGCCGGGTTAATTGTATCTACTGCGCTAGAATTAGCTTCACGTATCGGCATACACCACGAGAATAAAAAACACTTCTTCTGCGCTACCCTTGACATAGTTATCCTTGACGCCTTTTATTTCTTGTGTCAACCCCAGCACGGAGATTACACGTGTGGCTTAGCATTTAAAACCACTAGACCCCGCGTGCACTGTTGTAGTGTTACTTCAAAATCTACATCTAAGCGATTACCTTCACATGGAAGAGAAATTGATTGATGAAACATATCTCTCTTTATTATCATAAAATAGATGCAAGAATTATTGGATGTAGGAGAGTTAGGAAGCTCAAGAATATAAAAAATGGAGGAAAAAACTTACATAAAAGTGTTGAGAATCATTGGGTCAGAAGTCCCACTTAAATAAACAGATCCCAAAATATTAAAAAATTATGCAGATTTTCATGCATCTTGATTGTACTAGGCTTGGCTTGGATGTTCTCACCCTTCGTAGGCGCTTAAATGCACCCTTCTCTGGACACCCTGGTACAACCAGGGTTATTCCTAGAACTTCCGGACAGGCCAACATGAAAAAAACAATATTTTTTGCATCTTGACTTTGATCTCAATGAACTCATCATATGTTTCGAAAATGGAGAACAAACTCTACAACAACATACAAATAAACACCAAACAATTACGAAGGAGGAGAATTCCGAGGAGGAAAGCTTTGGCCTCTCTTCAAAAGAACAAGCGGCAAACCCTCCAACATATATAACCCAAATTTTTGGTCAACATTCTTCTTTGATGAACTTGAGCTTGTATAAATATGACCACAATCTCTAAAACCTCACATGCATAAAATTCAAATGTAAACCAAGAAATAATATGACAAGCATGGAAAGTTTTGAAATCTTTATGAACGAGGTGATCAAGCTAGTCACTCGAGTTCCTCATTATAATACGAATGTCAATCTGATAAGCCCGTCTCTCAACAACCACCTTGTGATCAGTAAAAAATAAAACCTATCAAGGACATACGTTTTCCTTCACATATTACACTTGAGAAAGATTGAGCTTTCTGTTAAAAAAACAGTTATGAACATTCCATATAGTCCAAGTACAACATATACTATGACTCGAATCTGGACTTTTTTTTCGTAATAGCCTTTATACAATTCCCAAACAGATTTGAAACATTAATAGGACGTGACGAACAAAATTTCATGTGCACTCTACTTCAAATTATTTTTCTGAATGGACTATCGAAGAAGATGTGATGTATTTACTCATCTTGATCGTACAAGCAACACGTTATTTTTACCCTGCCAATTCTTTTTTTGTATGGTCATGTCAAGAGGACTTTGCGATGAAAAAACCACATAAAAATCATGATATTTAATGGCACCTTGATTTTCCAAATATTTCTCCATAGATACCGATTATGATCATTTCAGAGATCTAAATACATCAATTTGATGATAAAGCTACCAAAATTTGTTATACTCCAAACAAAAGTATCTTGCTCTTGTGATAGATGCCCATACATCAAGCGTTCGACTAGGTCTATGCACCATGCATATTTGTTGTATGTAATGCTCAACGAAACACAATGTTTAAAGGTTCATGAGCCGTGACAATAGCAACCGGAAATTGTTTCATGTCCAATATGTTATATATTGAGGGGGTATTGCTCGGATAGGGTCACACCCCCCTAGCAAACAATCCACCCAAAATCTAGTATTCATGTCATTCCCTATATGAAAACATCCCTACTAAATAAATCTTTGACTTTCATTAAGTCTTTCCAGAAAGGCGAGTTTGTTGCTTTCACCGTGACTTGCGATAGTGTTTTTGAGTGGAATTATTTACTATGGATTTACTCTTTCCAAACCTTATTTCGTTTAAAATCTTATACAACCACTTACTACGTACGGAAACATTTATTTTTAAGTCGAAAAAACTTCAATTGCGCACCACCCTGACCTATTGTGTGGCACAAGTTGTTCCGTTAGCGTATACTTTCTTTTGAGGCCATCACTCTTCCAAAAGAAGTGGGACCGCAAAAATATTGCCTCTTTCTTACCCATTTAAGTATGTCGACGAAAGATAGTAATGACATATGTGAACTACTTAGCACCAACTTAATAAGAATCAAATGATCCACATAGGACAGCTACTTCCCGATCCCGTTAGTCAACTTCTTTTCAAAACGATCTTCCACTGGTTTCCATTCTATTTTTCTTAAATTTTTGGTAATGAATTGGGCTCGGATGCCACGATATTCAAATGGGAGAGAACCAGATTCACATCCAAAAAGTTGACTCTAGTGCTCTTCAGCTTCCTTAGCTTGGCAAAAAAAAAACACTTATGTAAAAGTTTATGTTTAGCCTAGATAGTTCTTCAAAAATGGAGAAACCATTGACACCACTTTCGATCAACACCTTCCATGTGCATCGCTTGTTGTAAGAAATACCAGTTGACTTTAATATATGCTTTCTTGGAGTATATTTTAAGAAGAATAGCATCCATTTTCTTCCTATGAAGTTAATCGATGGTTTGGTAAAGGACAGCTAGACTCTCCAATATATGCCTACCGGGCATGAACGCCATTTTGCATTGGTCGAACCACTTTATGAGAAACATATGTAAAATGATTCGTGCCAACTTTAGTGATTACCCTAATGCTAACATTAAGTACACATATTGGTCTTGCTACTGTTTTTTTAACCACATTTTGTTTCTTTGCTAATAGGATGATGGTGGCAAAATTAAGGTGGAACAAGAGTATAGGTCACCCTTCTGAAACGCCTCAAATATGGCTACCAAATCCCATTTCCACATATCCTTGAACTTTTGATAGAATTCATTAGGGAACCCATATGGTCTTGTAGTTTTATTCTTTTCCACTTGCATACTAGAATCATATGCCTCTTGTTCGTGAAAATTAACAATTAGACTCTCCATCCGGAAGTTGTGGTACATCATATCTTTCCGATTCTAGCATAGAAATTTATTCGAAGGCAGTGCTCCAAATAAAGTTTTTTAATGCTCGGTGATGTATACCTTTATTAAATTATCTTCACCAAACTATTGTACCTTTTTTCTTGTTCTAATTAGAAGTTAGGTGCTGGTTCAGCTGTTAGATTTTAGGAGGATGTTTGGTTGGGAGATAAAACTCTAGCACAACAATATCCCTCTTTATATCACATAGTGCAACATAGAAATGTCTTGGTTGCGGATGTGTTAGCTCAGGTACCCCTGAATATTCGATTTAGAATAGTATTGCATGAGAATAAATGAATGGACTGGTTGCATTTGTGTAGTCGTTTGATGAATGTTAGTCTTGATGATCATGAGGATGCTTTTTTTTGGAATCTTACAACCTCAGACTTATTTACTATTAAATCTATGTATGAAGATTTAATGAATGTCCATACCCCTTTTTACACAAATATCTATGAAAACTTAAAATCCCTCTAAAGATCAAGATTTTCATGTGGTTTCTTAATAATAAAGTTCTGTTAACTAAAGATAATCTTGCAAGAAGAAATTAGAAGGGTTGTACGGAGTGTTGTTTTTGTGGTGCTCAAGAATCTATCGAACATTTATTCATAACTTGTCCGGTTGCAAAACTACTTTGGTAGATGGTGTATTTCGCTTTTGACCTTCCACCTCCAACTAATATTACCTATATGTTTGGCAATTGGTTAAATGGTGTTGACAAAAACCAAAGGATCGTATACGCATTGGTGTGTCCGCTCTGTGCTGGTCAATATGGAGGTGTCGGAATAATATTGTTTTTAACAATTCAACTTCTTTCAATATTATGCAGGTTATTCATAATGTTGTCCACTGGGTGCAACTGTGGGCGTTACTCCTTCCTCAGGACCAGCGGGCGTTTATGGATACTGGATGCAACCATCTCCAGACGGTCGCACATGCTATCTTGTCCCAGGCTGGATGATGTCACACTAATCGACTACATGATGCTTAGTTGGCTTAGTTTTAGATTTTTGATGTTTCCATGGTTGGTTTATGTATCGATCATGAGTGATCCGTGAATTTTTGTACCACATACTTTTTGTTTCGACTTGAATCTATTAATAAAGGTCGTGTGCATCACCACGATGCAGAGGCTGGGGTGATATCCCCTTTTCGATTTTTTTAGAAGATACCCCCCTATGTTTTCCATTAACTACTTTGTGAAAATATTTAATGTTGTTTCCACCCTCTTATACATGATTTACTTTAGCTCTTTCAACTCATTTAGACTCTTGATCTCGCCTTAGTCGATCTATACTGTCATTGTCATCTCTTAGATTTTCACGCACATAATTACTTGGTGGAGACAACCTGGCCTTTGTATCCAACCCATTAATTAGGCTTAGAAGGCATTTCTATTATTTTTTGTACACGCTACTTCAATTTTCTCCTAGCCTCTGAGAAGTTCGTCATATGGAAACTCGTATTTTGCCAAACCTCCATGCACAGTGTTATCGCCATGCAGCATCGATTTCCATTCTTTGGTTACAATTTCTGTAAACCCATCTTGCCATAGCCATGATAAGTCAAACAAAAACTAAGCCTTATTCCTTAGCCGAGCTTGTTCCCAGTCAAGAAGAAGTGGTGCATGATCAGATCCTGATAGCCCTTACTTACTATAGGAAAATTTTGCTCCCCCTTCACGCTTGCAAGAACCCTGTCAACAACTTTTCATAAGTGGGGCTATTTGTGCGCCTAGCCAACGTATATATTATCTTCCTGAGAGTGTTTTCTCTTCCAGATCAAGACTCAGTTATCACATTAAACATAAAAGATTATATAGCATTAAAAAATTCATTATTTTGCTCTTTTTGCGGTGTGTATTTCACGATAATGCGGCCAAGTAAAGTGACTTGACGGGCTGGTTGGGTTCTATCGGAAAAGTATGACAGCAAGTATGTGACATGAAATGATACAAATATGGTGCAAACAAGTTTACAAGTCCATTATTACATCAAACATGATGCATACAAACCGCACACTTCACAAACTTGACAAATTTATGTTTAGACGTCCATTATTGCATTAAACACGATGCAAGCAAGTGCATCAACACAAACTCCATAAAATGATTGCCACAAACGGCAAAGATCGGCGCCCTTGATGCTATCCTATAAGTTTCGATATCAAGAGAGTCACTAGTCATACGACCCTACAAATTTCAAAGCACAAGTCAAATATAGTGAGTGATTCTACAAGTTATATAGTGAGTGATTCTACAATGTCCAAACACAAGTCATATACTAAGAATAATGCATATGTATAGAAACCTATAGTAGGAGTGATTCTACAAGCCATATATATAGCGAGCGAAGGTCAACGTCGTAGGTCTCACATTTTTTTGAAATGGAGAGTATACATGCATGGTTCAAAGGCACCAGGACTATGTCAAGACGCAGGTCGTTTAATCGTTGGAGAGCTATTTTTCACCTAATAATGTGAGAACTGTATGAAAAGTACTGAAGAGAGACAATGTAGTACTTGAAATAAAGGCATGCCAACAATGGCTATCTTTGAT
>NC_061512.1:77165874-77352967 GCF_022539505.1 Lolium rigidum | reverse complement strand
AAGTCATAAGTTTTAGACGTTTACAAGCACACACCAACACACCACCCCCTAAAGGGAGGGCAAGGCACATGAGCAACACAAAAGACTAAAAGGAGCGGTCACCCCACTAACATGCCGCGAGGGGAAGGAAAACATGGAAACTTGCGATCGACGACGACATCCGATTAAGCTTTCAGTTTCTTGGTTTCATGGCCGCGTACAGATCCCTTAGCTCTCGCGCCATCCAGCTTAGGCCCTCCTTTTTTAGTGCCTTGAATTTGATGCTCCACAACTACAAAAATATGACAATCCATAGATTAAGCTGGTGGTTCAACACCTTTTTCTCGATGGTCAGTTTATTATGAGTAGTCCACAAAGCCTAGGATTGCGCTAGGAAGAGAACCCTTAGAATCCGACGTTTGAGACCCGTAAAAGAGGATAGAATTACATGAAATTGGGAAAAGTTTGCAGGGCGCCAGTTGCACCAAAGCAACTGCCGCAGAACTGACCAAGCAAAGAAGGCAAGGGAACACAAAAAAAACATGTGATTGGCATCCTCCAGGCCTCCGCAAAGAGAGCAACGTCCATTTGACGGGCCATGTCGAATAGCAATCTGTTGTCGGGAGGGACTTTGTCCACCGCTAGCTACTAGGAGAAAATCTTTATTTTTAGCGGAAAATCGTTTCCCACATGTCCTTAAAGTGGGCTACCGTTGCTCCTAGGGATAAGCTAGCATACATTGATTTGACAGAAAACTTGCTAGATTGTTCCAAGTGCCAGGAAACCTTGTCCCGCCCAGGGACAAGTTAGACGTCTTGGACACGCTGAACCAACTCTCTCCACTGGCGCAAACCCTCTTGGTTCAGGGAGTCACGGAAAGGGACCGCTAAGTCGAAATCACGACAAGCACACGCAACATAGATGTCATGTGACTCACAGATAGCAAATAAATCCAGGAAGGAGTCCTTAAGAGGGGCATTCCCCAGCCATCAATCAAGCCAAAAGCTTGTGCGGGTTCCATCCCTAACCTCATGCTTTGCACCAACTTTAAAAAGGTGCTTCACTTTGTGCAGGCTTTTCCAGACTTGGGAGTTTCCAACACCATTATCTGAAAACAAATCCTCCACATCCACATATTTGGCTTTCACGATCTTGACCCAAATCGTATCCTCCTCTTGATCTAGTCTCCACACCCACTTGAGGAGGAGTGCCCCATTCATTTTCATGGTTTTGAGTAGACCTAGGCCCCCCATTTCCTTAGGTCTACAAATCGTTGGCCAATTCACAAGGTGATATTTACGCGTCGGGCCGAGCCCTCCCAGTAGAACTTAGATCTATACGAGTCAAATCTTGCATGTACCCCATCATGCAAGAGGAATAAACCCAAGGCAAACATTGGAAGATTATCAAGACAAGCGTTGGAGAGAATAAGTCGTCCACCCGAGGACAACAATCTTCCCAACCAAGGTTCAATCTTGACCACAAGCTTTCTGACCAGAAATAGCCACTGCTCTAGAGTTAATTTTCTATCCGAGATAGGGAGGCCAATATAGATAAAGGGGAACCCTCCCAATTTGCAGTTGAGTTTGTCAGCGACACGAATTTGAGCTGCCCTTTCTTGGCCCATAACAATGAGCTCACTCTTATGGTAGTTTATTTTTAACCCTGACATTTCCTCGAAACACATAAGGAGGAATTTAAGGTTTGCGATGTCTTGGTCAATATTCTAGATCAAAATCAAGGTATCATTGGCGTATTGGAGATGCGAAATTCCCTCAGGAATAAGCTCTGGTACCAACCCATGTATGTGGCATGCCTCCATTGCAGCAGAGAGAATTCTGCACAGCGCTTCGCCAATGAAGTTAAATTAGCAGTGGTGAGAGCGGATCCCCATGTCGCACTCCCCGCTTGTTGCGGAAGAACGGGCAAACAATGCCATTATAGAGATTGCAGTCTGGCCAACCGAGACCAACTGCATGATTCGGTGAATGTATTGATACCTTCGATACGGATTATAGATTGTAGTATGGTAAGCTATTTCCCTAGAAGACATAGGTTTAATCGAACCTTGGGAAGCACTGGTAATTAGTTATGAAGGAAACGTCTACAAGACTAGCTACTATATTTTATCTTCAGTTTACCATACCTATCTAGTTTACTTT
Organism: Lolium rigidum; assembly: GCF_022539505.1. Classification (NCBI taxonomy): domain Eukaryota; kingdom Viridiplantae; phylum Streptophyta; class Magnoliopsida; order Poales; family Poaceae; genus Lolium; species Lolium rigidum. The sequence goes on along the minus strand of NC_061512.1, from coordinate 77,350,826 downwards.
TAAGGGGGTTTGTGTTCAATGATGGAAATAGGCCAGGGTTAAGGTTTCACCTGCAGCTATGCATACATATAAATAAAGCTCATATGTGTAACAAATAAAATAGAGATAAGAGATTTATGAGTAGCACATCCGTAAATACCCTTGCCCTTAAAGTCAGAGGTGATAAGAGCCTAATGGTCCAACCATTGTCCTCACAGCCGAAAGCAACAACATTTTTTAAGTAAATACAGTCCAAAGCTTTAAGCTATATGATTGTGCTATCATCACAGATGAATCACTAAACATGTACCGTTACTTTCCCCAGTCTTTCACTGAGGTTTCACGGTAGCATGCCGTTCTCCACTCATCCCACCTCTTCCCTTGATCGACTTGAATGATATGGGTACATGCATATCATCAAGACGAGGCAAAGAGAAAAGGATACAAGATCGCAAAACTCTTATTCAATCCTTACACGTAACATAAGATTAGATGCACAAGAACGCTGTGAGGATTCACCCCAACCCGTAGCCCGTGAGGACCCTGTCACATAATATGAAGAGCAAATACAAAGATAGAAATCATTGTGCAAAATACTTAGATGGAAATCACAATATTCTTACAATGGTCGCCAATTCTCAAGGAGATCTCTATTACAATGGTGATGGCTATTGCTTTGGAGGAGATGGAGATGGAATGGAGGAACTAAGGTGATGGATCTCCTTCGGTGTGTTGCAGATGGATCTGGTGGATGGTGGCTCTGTTTGGCGACGAATGACTCTCTTTTCTGCGTCGCTCCCTTCACGACTTTTATAGTGTTTGACCTCGGGAACGCATCCGCTGGTGGTACGGGCAGGGATTGCCCGTACCGATGCATGGTAAAGCCCCTGGAACCGCCTTTCCGAGCATAGTCAACTTTGCCATGCTCCTGACGCGATTTTCTTCAGTGATTGCATGTCCATTTGCCATTATGACATCATATCCTGCACTACATCCAAAATATAGAAGAGATTGCACATCTTTGCATTGATTAGGCATTAGTGGCAGGTTGGGAGGTAAATTTAGTTAATGTCTTGACTTAGCTGAGGGTTTAAACATGAGAAAATATGGCATATTTGACATCCATCAACTTCCACAAGCTTAAACTTGATCGTCCTCGACCAACAAACAAAGAACCATAAGGAACTTGGCGTCAAACCAAAACAACGAGAAAGCAAAGTCACTTAAACGTTTTAGCCTTATGAGTCCAGCACTTCTTCCATTTGAAAGCTTAGCATAGTTAGAGAAGTGCCAAGAATATAGTACAAGCATTGGTAACTCGTGGCAATCAAAATAAAGATTATAAGTATGAATAGCTAGTTGTAGAAACAATCACTTAGATTAAATAGTTAACTCTCAGTTTGCCAAGGAACACTGGAAGTTTATTATCACCAAATTAAGCATGATCATTCATGTCTAAAGAGGTATAAGCAATGAAGTATCTTAATTACGGCCAAATCAACCATACAAGGCTATCAAAACACTTACTATCCATTCATTGCCTTTCAAGAATATAGTCATCTAATAGTAGCGAGTCCATGCCAAGACTTGGGAAGTCATATCTTTCGGATTCCTTTGACAGTTTCCAAGTAAAAAATCATGAATGACTTCGTAGGATTGAGACAATTATGGGGCTAGTGGTGCTAGTACCCCAATAGGGTGCGCAACAGTCGTGTTGACACGCATAAAGCAATATCATACACTAAAGCATATGTTGACACATGTAAAGCAATATATTATATTTATATACAACCTTACATCTTGGCATGAATCTCAGCTACCACTAGACTTCAATTCCATCAAACAACTCCTATCTAGAGTGCTATCAAGTCTATCACAACATCTATGGAGTTAAGTATCCTCAAAGTTAAACCCTTAAGATAATTGGTCATCATAAAAGTCATAATCTTAAGACTTCTTCTTGTTGTAATTTTTTGGCAATATTATTTTCAAGGCAAGACTCGGTTAACTAGATGAACTAGAGTAAGAACTTTCACAATTAACTAAGCATACAAATAAAGCTCTACTTTAATTGTTTCAAATCACTCCCACTAGCACAATATCTTAACAAGTCCACTGACTAGCATAAACAATTCAAAATTCAAAAGTGGGATACATAAGACATACCTCTTGTAGGTGGCTGTAAATTTCTCTTCCTTATGATGTGTTCCTTCAAAACTCTTAGTATATTTCTCTCATAAATAATATCAAGCAAAGAGGCTTTAGAAAATTTAGCTCTTTCAAGAACAAGGATAAAAGGAATTTTTTTTAATATTTTCGTGAAATGGGATAGAGAGGGAACAAGAAACGAGGATGACGACAAAGTAAGGAACTAAAACAAAACAAATAAAAAAGGAAAAACAAACTAAAACGAAAAAACAAAAAAGCAAAATGTTGGAACAAACCAACACGAGTGTTTAAAAGCTCTCTCATAGAGCTGGAGTACAAATTTATTTAACACAAATAAAAATGCTTGAGGAACACATCCCCAAGCTTAGGCTTTTGCAAGCCATCTTGGTAAGCTCATTGTGCTGGAGGATATTTCCCACTGTTCCATTGGCTGCTCCAATGAGTGAATTAGGAATTGAGTTTGGTTGTCTAGTATCGAAGGTTGATGGCGAGGTTGCTCAGATTCTCAATGCTTCCTTCGAGTGCGTACATGTCCTAGTAGGTGGTGAAGTCATGGAGTGGCTGCTGCTCCTGTTCTGATCCTTGAGGTTCTTGTTCAACCTCCTCTCCTTCTTCCGGTTCATCTTGTTGTGGGGGTAGATTTGCCTCAACCGGCGCATCATAATGAAAACTCCTTTCCTTGAGAGAGAATAGACCATTAGGTAGAGCGGCAGCGATCAAGTGATCAGCTTCCGGTATATTGAAGTAATATTTACCTTCTACTTTTCTAACCAGACCACATGCATTCAGTTTAGTAAAACCAAGGCGGCGAGGGCCTTCCAATGCTCGTAAATTACTTACATTGATGTTAAGCCTTTCTGCCAAGACGGTGATGACTCCACCTCCGCATATGGGGCCACGAGCTTCAAGTGCTTGGTGGTTCATGTAGAAACAAGAATGGCACCCAAGTTTGGGCGGAGGTTGTATTCTGGGAACACAGCCTTTGCGAGGACCATCATGTCCTACTCATTAAGTCTTGTGAAAGCACCTCGTGTCTGCAAGGTGTTAGCGATAACATAGTACAAATAGCGAATAGCAGGGCACTCAATAGAATTTCCCCGAGGGAGTGTGCTAGGTATTCTCATCCTAGAAAAATACATGATAGGTGAGGGGTTCAAAGCAAAGCAAGCATAGCGGTTTGCAGTGGCACTGTTCTCAAAGCGAAAGTGGTTGCACCACTCATCCAAGGTCAAAATATACTCATGGTTCATCAAACGGAAAGATATCCGGTCAACTTCGGGCTGATTCTCCTCAGTGTTGTAGTAGTAGTTCACCGTATGCTTCAGGGTGCTGAGGAACTCGAGTGTCAAGCAGCGATAAGTGGTGGGCTCCTGAAAACAAAAGTCAAGCAGAACAATATTGTTGCAAATAGTATTGAAATAATTATGTAGGCCTAGCTGGTTCAGAATATGGGGCATGCGCATTTTGTTGACTTGATCTCGCGGTCCTTGAGACGGTTGAAACTGTTGATATGATGACGTTCTTCAAACTCGATACCGAGCGAAGCGGGTGTGTCTTCAACCGGTAGTGCAGCCTGTGCAGCCACAGCACGCGAGCGAGTCCATGTGTTCATCTAAAAATTAATTAGCGGTTTAGTACCTTAAGTACATCTTAACAAAAATTTAACGAAAAATAAAAAATCTGATCCGATAGAAATAGACATATGATCATCCTCTACACATCTTATAAAAGAATCTCCTCTATAATTGTGATCTAGCATGCTCATCAAGGTGATGAAGTTCATAATATGACATAAGTCCACAATGATAATTACAAAAGATAGAACATGCATTCGCAAATAAAAAATTGGGGATCGGAGGAGAAACATACCATACTTCGATGGAGTGCGAAGAATCGAATAAAAAACGAATGGAATTGGAGATCCTATGGAGTAGGTTTTGAGTTTGGAGGAGGAAGAGAGAGAGATTATGAAAATTTGGGTTGCATACCTCTTACATGCATGTTTAAGTCGTCCGACACGCGGTACGGGCAGGCGCGCAGTATAGGCGCATTCCGCCTGTACCAAGTGCAACCGCTTCGGAACTAAGGCGATCGACGCGGTACGGTCGGGCGGTACGGCCATATCCCCCCGTACCGATGCTCGGCAAACTTACATATTATTTTCGAAGAATTGATGTTTCCATCGTGGAAGCGGTACGGGCGCATGGTACGGTCTGGATCAACCATACCAGTGGTCGCCATCCTTACAGAATGTTTCGACGAAATATTCATTTTTTTCTCTTTCGTGGTCGTGGATGCGGTACAGGCGCGTTGTACGGTCTAGTCCGACCGTACCGATGGTCGCCAAAGCTACAGTGACCTGCGAACATTAAAAATTTCGGTGCAATTTTCGCGTGCCTTTATGCATCACATTACCTCGAAAATGGCTAAGGAAAAACAACATTATATCTCAAGAATGCGCAACCGTTAACATCGAAAATCAAAAATACATTGTTGCTTAACTTATTCTCCTCTTTTCCAAGGATCTCACGAACACTCTTTATTAAAAACAAAACAAAACAAAAAATAAAACTAAACATAAAACTTGAACAAGAACTAGATAGAAAAATTTATTGAACATGGGTTGCCTCCCATGAAGCGCTTCTAGTTAAGGTCATTTAGCTTGACCAAGATGATGATCACTTAAGAGTTGGAAGTGGAAGACCCACTCCAAAATAGTTAGCTTTCAAAGTAATTATCCCATCATCATCATTTTTGTCCTTCTTCTTTCTAGAGAAGTGTACTATAAATGGGTCTTTGGATGGTAGTCCAATCCTCACATTCCCTTCATGCAAATTGATCAGCGCTTTAATAGTTCTAAGAAATGGCCTCCCTAAGATTATAGGAGCTATAGGAATTTCAGGCATGTACACAGTAATAAGACGAATAAGAGCAAGACATCCTTTAATCTGTACCACAATATTATCTTTTATGCCTACAGCTTGTCTATATGTTGATCAGCTAACTGCAATCTTAGCTCAGTTGTTCTAAATGGCCCCATTCCTAGTTTATCAAATAAGGTTTTTGAAATTGTGGAGACACTTGCACCAAGATCACAAAGTGCAGCCACCTCGTTCGTTCCAAAATGGATTTTAATAGTGCGCTCAAATATATCATCAAACTTAGCAGAATGTTTTTTCAGCTAGCTTCTTATATTGTTGTTCCAAATCACGGAATTTGCATGCTACTTCATGTATAAATTATAGGTACCTTTCACCATTACCTTCATCAACTCCGGGGTGTCTTGCTGTGATTGTCTTTATGAGGTCTTCTACGGAGTAATCAGGTGTTGGAGCATTGCTATAGTCCAGTTCTTCAAGTGCTTCACTTCTTTTAGTCCTCATTATCTTGAGGTCTTCAACGGGGTTTGATTCTGGTTTACCTGCAAATCTTGCAAGTATAATAGTTTGGCTTTCAGCTATCTTCCCCAGTTGTGTCTCAACGGTCTTCGTCCTTTCCTGTAGAACTTGAACATCATTCTTAAGAGAAATGGTTTGGTTAGATAAATTTCCTTACATAGTGCTATGATTTTTAGTGAGCTTTGTAAGGGTACTATTTTGTTCAGCTTGAGCATGCATAATTTTTTTGAAAGTACTTTCAATTGAAATATTACTGTTGCTTGCTCCATTACCGTCGGTGAAGTTATTATTAGGAACTCCTGCATTATTATTATATTGTCTAGGAAATTTAGAGCCATAGTTTTGACTCTTCCATGCAGGGTTATAAGGATTTCTTGCTAAGGAGTCCATTACTGGCGCATCAACTGCTCGTCGTGCTCGGCCATGGCGATCCTGCGCTGCACCTGGCGGTGCCGGCGACGGTCCTCGTCGTCGACGAGGCACGGCGCTGGCGCGAGGAACAACGCCTCCTCTAGCGATTCAACATCCCGGAAGTTCATGTCGCGCCGTGGCCGTCGAAATCGCCACGCCGCCGCGTCGTAAGCGCGCGCCGCCAGCTCCGGCGTGTTGTACGTGCCGAGGGTGAGGCGGAAGCCACCGGCGTGTATCTCGGTGTAGAACCTACCGCTCGGACGCGCTCGAACGCCACAGAAACCGGACGACCCTCGACGAGGTGGCGGCATCCCGGTGTTGGAGATATGCCCAAGAGGAAATAATAAAAGTAGTTATTATATATCTTTATGTTTATGATAAATGTTTATATACCATGCTATAATTGTATTAACCGAAACATTAGTACATGTGTGATATGTAAACAACAAAGAGTCCCTAGTATGCCTCTTAACTAGCTTGTTGATTAATGGATGATTAGTTTCATAATCATGAACATTGGATGTTATTAATAACAAGGTTATATCATTGTATGAATGATATAATGGACACACCCAAGTAAGCGTAGCATAAGATCTCGTCATTAAGTTATTTGCTATAAGCTTTCGATACATAGTTACCTAGTCCTTATGACCATGAGATCATGTAAATCACTTATACCGGAAAGGTACTTTGATTACACCAAACGCCACTGCGTAAATGGGTGGTTATAAAGGTGGGATTAAGTATCCGGAAAGTATGAGTTGAGGCATATGGATCAACAGTGGGATTTGTCCATCCCGATGACGGATAGATATACTCTGGGCCCTCTCGGTGGAATGTCGTCTAATGTCTTGCAAGCATATGAATAAGTTCATAAGAGGCCACATACCACGGTACGAGTAAAGAGTACTTGTCAGGAGACGAGGTTGAACAAGGTATAGAGTGATACCGAAGATCAAACCTCGGACAAGTAAAATATCGCGTGACAAAGGGAATTGGTATTGTATGTGAATGGTTCATTCGATCACTAAAGTCATCGTTGAATATGTGGGAGCCATTATGGATCTCCAGATCCCGCTATTGGTTATTGGTCGGAGTGAGTACTCAACCATGTCCGCATAGTTCACGAACCGTAGGGTGACACACTTAAAGTTGGATGTTGAAATGGTAGTACTTGAATATGGCATGGAGTTCGAATATTTGTTCGGAGTCCCGGATGAGATCCCGGACATCACGAGGAGTTCCGGAATGGTCCGGAGAATAAGATTCATATATAGGATGTCATTTTATGTGAATTAAAATGTCGCGGAAGGTTCTATGGAAGGTTCTAGAAGGTTCTAGAAAAGTCCGGAAGAAACCACCTAGGAAGGTGGAGTCCACATGGGACTCCACCTCCATGGCCGGCCAACCCTAGTGGGGGAGGAGTCCCAAGTGGACTCCCCCTTAGGGGGCCGGCCACCCCCCATATGGGAGGTGGAACTCCCACCTTTGGTGGGAGTCCTAGCTTGGCTAGGTTTCCCCTCCTTATGGAAGGTTTTTGGTTCGGGTCTTATTCGAAGACTTGGAGACCAACTCTTGGGGATCCACCTATATAATGAGGGGCCAAGGGAGGGGCCGGCCACCCCAAGACCACAACCTGGCCGCCCCCTTGAGTGGCCGGCCACCCCTCCCAAACCCTAGCCGCCCCCTCTTCTCCATAGCTCCCGCGTGCTTTAGCGAAGCTCCGCCGGAGTTCTCCACCGCCACCGACACCACGCCGTCGTGATGTCGGATTCAAGAGGAGCTACTACTTCCGCTGCCCGCTGGAACGGGAGGTGGACGTCGTCTTCATCAACAACCGAACGTGTGACCGAGTACGGAGGTGCTGCCCGTTCGTGGCGCCGGAACCGATCGTGATCAAGATCTTCTACGCGCTTTTGCAAGCGGCAAGTGAACGTCTACCGCAGCAACAAGAGCCTCATCTTGTAGGCTTTGGAATCTCTTCAAGGGTGAGACTCGATACCCCCTCGTTGCTACCGTCTTCTAGATTGCATCTTGGCTTGGATTGCGTGTTCGCGGTAGGAAAATTTTTGTTTTCTTTGCAACGTTATCCTACACCCGGAGATGAATGAGCGGAGGCGGTGGCGACGTGTGGCTGCGCGTGCACGCGGCGCTCTATATAGCGCACACGGGGCATGGCACGTGTAAGCCACGGCTACACGTCGGCAGCGGCGGGGCGAGGCATGTGGAAGCGGCGGCGACACGTGTGGCAGGCCGGCGGTGCGCAGTACAAAAGAAACAGAAACGGATCAAAGTTTGATATGATGCGAGATGCAAATAGTTATATGGATGTCATATTCATGTTCAATGTATTTTTCTGATCAATTTTCATATATAAAACTTTTCTATTTGAGTTATCATTTAAAAGTTATTGAAATAATAGTTTTTATTAAGTTAAAGTAGATAAATAAGAAAAGGAAAAAAACAGAGGCTGATCCGTGTCCAACGGCTCCAGGCCGTTGGATTCAAACGGCCGGAGGCGTTGGATGCAGTGCCACGGATCAGCCCAAACCCCCTTTTGTCGCGGGTGGTGGCACGGTCCGCGACAAAAGGGGGATCTTTTGTCGCGGGTTGTGCCACCACCCGCGACAAATGGGGGTGGCGTATATAAGCCACCGCGCGTCGCGGGTGGAGCCACAACCCGCGACGACTAGAGACCAACCCTAGCTCTGTGCCGCCAGGCTGCCGCTCTGCGCCGCCGCCTCCTCTGCGCCGCCACCTCCTCTGCGCCGCCGCCTCGGACCGCCGCCCTCTGCCGCGTGAGCCCTCCTCTGCGCTGCCGCCTCGGACCGCCGCCCACTGCCGCGCAGCGCACCCTCCTCTGCGCCGCCGCTCGGACTGCCGCCTCGGGCCGCCTCCGCCTCGTGCCGCCGCACCTGCAGGTAGTCGCCGGCCGCCGGTTGATTTTAGTTAGGTTTTTAGTTTAGGTTGATTTTAGTTAGGTTTTTTGTTTTAGTTTTTAATTAGTTAGTTAATATATAGTATGTAAACTTAGTTTTAGTTTTAGTTAGTTAGTTAATTAGTTTTAATTTACTTAGTTTTTAGTTTTAGTTAGTTACTTACTTAGTTTTTAATTAGTTAGTTTTTAGTTAGTTTTTAGTATGTAGTATTTAGTTTTAGTTAGTTAAATTAGTTTTAATTAGTTATATTTTGAATTATCGAATTTTTTTTGACAAAAAGAGATAATTTTTTGTGGTCTATGTAAAAAAGAGAAAATTTATCTTGTAAAATCATTATAGAGGCACGATGCCGCAACTCCCTCTCCCTCTCGCGCAATCGCCCTCGTCCCGTGCTCCCTCTCCCTCTCGCGATCACTCGACGCCGCAACTCCCCTCTCTCTCCCTCTCCTCTACCTCTCGCGAACAACCGAGCCTCGTCTCCGCAACTCCCCTCTTCTCTCCCTCTCGCGAACACCCCCGACGCCGCAACTTCCCTCTCCTCTACCTCTGAAACGACGCAACTTCCCTCTCCTCTCCCTCTCGCAAACACCAGTCGCCGACACCCTCTCGCTCTCGCAAACAACAGACGCCGACACCCACTCCCTCTCGCAAACAACCGACGCCGACACCCTCTCCCTCTCGCGAGCACCCTCTTCCTCACGTGAGCATTGTCGAGATCCTCTCCTTGAGCCTACCCCATCCGTGGTTAGGGTTAGGGTTTGGTTAGTGTTTGATTAGGGTTAGGGTTTGGTTAGGGTTAGGATTTGGTTTGGTTAGTGTTTGATTAGGGTTAGGGTTTGGTTAGGGTTAGAACATGTACTTATTGATTTAATTTTTGGCGGAAACAATGGATCCATTCGAAATCCATCGAGACTTGGAACAGGAAGACCTATTCGAGGACATAATCCGCGATTGTCCAGAAGCCGACCGAGAAGAGCGCGACTCTGGTAATGGACAAGTCGACGGCTCCGGAGCTGGAGAAGACCGCGGCTCCGGTGATGGAGAAGCTGACGGCTCCGGTGATGGAGAAGCCGACGACTCCGGTAAAATAGCTTGATGTCTACGCACGCTTCTATTCCTGTAGACAGTGTTGGGCCTCCAAGAGCAGAGGTTTGTAGAACAGCAGCAAGTTTCCCTTAAGTGAATCACCCAAGGTTTATCGAACTCAGGGAGGTAGAGGTCAAAGATATCCCTCTCAAGCAACCCCGCAATTACGATACAAGAGGTCTCTTGTGTCCCCAACACACCTAATACACTTGTCAGATGTATAGGTGCACTAGTTCGGCGAAGAGATAGTAAAATACAAGTAATATGGATGATTGTAAGTAGTAATTGCAATCTGAAATAAAAATGGCAGCAAGCGAACATGTAACAGAACTTGTTGGAAACGGTGTTTCAATGCTTAGAAACAAGGCCTAGAAATCATACTTTCACTAGTGGACACTCTCAACAATGTTATCATAAAGGAATATAAATATAAGCACTTCATTTTGTATTCTGAATTACTCTCTGGCAGGATAACGAACACTAATTCACCGTGTAGGGTTGCAAAAGCAAACCTTAAAGATGTATTCCCAAGTACTAATAAACACCCCACGCTGTCACTGTGAGCATTCATAGGAGGTACTAACACACCACAATTTCATAGAGACATCCAACTCAAATCATAACCCGGTGAACAAGTATTCTGTGAAATATAGCCTAAGAGACCCACACGGTGCACACACTTGTCACCTTTACACACGTGGGAAAAGGAGTCTCCGGAGATCACATAAGTAAAATCCACTTGAATAGCATAACGACATCTAGATTACAAAGCTCATCATATGGATCTCAATCATGTAAAGCAGCTCATGAGATCATTGTATTGAAGTACATGGGAGAGAGAGAGATGAACCACATAGCTACCGGTAGAGCCCTCAGCCTCGGGGGAGAACTACTCCCTCCTCATCATAGGAGACAACAACGGCGATGAAGATGGCGGTGGTGACGATGGAGATGACTCCGGGGGCAATTCCCCGTCCCGGCAGGGTGCCGGAACAGAGACTTCTGTCCCCCGAAACGGAGTTTCGCGATGGCGGCGGCGTCCCTGGAGTCTTTCTGGAGTTTCGTCAATTGGTGTAGGGTTTTCGGTTCTGGAGGAATATATAGGCGGAAGGGCGGCCTCAGAGGGGTCCCAAGGCGCCCTCACCACATGGCGGCGCGGCCAGGGTGGGACCCGCGCCCCCCTATGGTGTGGGGCCCCCTTGGCCCCCCTCCGGCCCTTCTCTGGCTCTCCGGGTCCGTCTCGGCAAAATATTGACTTCCATCTTCGTGGGGTCCAATTCAGAGAATATTTCCTGTGTAGAATTTCTGAAACCAAAAACAGCAGAAAACAAGAACTGACACTTCGGCATCTTGTTAATAGGTTAGTTCCGGAAAATGCATAAAATCATTCTAAAGTGTATATAAAATATGTGAGTATTGTCATAAAACTAGCATGGAACATAAGAAATTATAGATACGTTTGAGACGTATCAAGAAGCCAACGGCTCCGGTCATGGCGAGGTATACGATCACTAGGCATTAATGGAATTCTATATGTACATATAGATATAAATTAATTAATTTTTATTCTCTTAGGCCTCCGAAGATAAGTTAGAGAAACGAGGCCCGGCAAAGAAGTTGGGCCCAAAAGACCACTTCAACATTGAAGCTATATCACCGAAAGGCCAACCGGTGGCACCCGCGAGTGTCAGAGTGACATTTAAAAATCAGTGCGGAGTTCTGGTTAGGGATCGTCTCCCGACCACTATTAAAGAATGGAACAAGACCAAGAATGTGTCAGAAAGTGAGGTTGCCGAAAGGTACAAAGACAAACTTTTTGACGACCTCATGACACATTTCACTTTGCCAGATTTGGGATCGGAGTCTGAGATGGCCAAGCAGAGGGCGCTAGTGAAGAAATGGGCTCTTAAGAAGATGGGGGAACTTTTGCGGGCGTATAAGAACTGGTTATGGGCAGCTTATAAGGCCGAGAATAAGCCTCCATTATTCGAAAACTATCTAGCGAAGCAGGAGCATAACTGGGAAGAATTTGTGAAGTACAAAGAATCAGAGGAGGTTGTGAACCTGTCAAAGAAAAACAAGAAGAATGCAAGCGAAAAGAAATATCACCATCATACAGGGCGAGGGGGCTACGAAGTAGCCATGCCTAAGTGGGATGCACAAGAGGCTGAGATGAAGCTGAATGGGATCACTCCAGAACTAGAGCGAGAAGGATGGAACACTAGGGCTCGAAATTGGTTCCTTGGGCATGGCTGTGAGTATGACATGAAGACAGGGAACCTTATTGAAAGTGACATCAAGGTTAGGGTACCCAGGGAAAAATGAATTGAAGTGACGGCTGATATTAAAGCGGGAAAACTGAAGTTTGCTCCCGATAGAGAGAAAGACTTGCTGACGCTTGTCCTCGGTAATCCTGAAAAGGGAGGACGAACAAGAGGCTTCGGCCCTAGTGTTCCATGGGCGCTTGGGTTTTCGAACGACGCGGAGACTTATAGATGCCGAGCAAGAGCAAAAAAACGCGAGCTGGAGGTGCAGAATGACCGGATGGCTGAGTTCCAACGCCAACTTGACCAGCAACAGCGGGAGATTCAGCAGCAGCAGCGGGAGATTAATGAACTAAAAGGACAGCGCCAGCCAGATAATACCGCCAACATATCTCAGCGACGAGACAGCAGCGTGGCCGACTCGGAGGCCCCGCCTACACGGATGATAGATGGCGGTCCTGGCAACCCCGTGGATGGAATCAAGGAGCAAACACCATGTGATCTCCATGAGGTGTTCAGGAACATGTCTGTTAAGGTGGCGGTTGGCTATGTCTTACCTGCATTTGGACCTGAAGGTGAGACGACAACATGGCATGGCAATCAGATTCCAGCTGGCTATGCTCGTGTCGGGGTGGATTCAGTTGTACCGTTGTGGGAGACATTGCAGCTCGAAATCCCTGGAGGTGATGGTGCGGATACACTCGGAGACGTACTGGGAGAAATCATTCTTTGGCAAAAGAAAAACATCAAGCTTCCAGGCATGGTAACCTCTACTAGTCGTCCCACCAGGTCACCATGACCTCCTCCAACTGATCGCAGGCCACCATCACCTCCTCCGACTGATCACATGTCGCCACCATCACCCCATGGGTACGACATCAACCACGACATCCGTAGTCCATCTCCATCTCCAGCGCCGCCGCCTGCGCCCACTAAGACTCGGAATGCACCCAACCGGAAGCGTTTCAGGAGTCCTGTCCGCAAGCTGCCACAACTCCCAACAGTACCAAAGGTTCCTCCACCCCCGTCCTTACGATCGTACTGACGAGTTAAATGAGGTCATTGTTAAGAAATACAATTATGAATTTTTTCATAAGGAGACACCCAAGGCCCCAACACCATACACAGAGAAGCAAAAGGCATATGCTCTTAGTTTTCGGAACACACCATCGCAATATGACTTACATGAGAGGAAGGATGACTATACACGCGCACTTGCGAAGGTAATTGAGGACAAGAAGGATAGTGCTGGTAAGAAGAAGGATAGTGCTAGCACGAGCAAATCATCAACAAGAAGTGTAGCCGGGAAGAAATCAAGTTCAATAAGTGCACCCCTCAAGGCCAAGCAAGCGACAGCAGGCAGAAAAGAAAAGGAAGTTTCCCAGCTCGGAGCACAAGCCAAACAATCGTTCCCACCACTCAAAGTGTTGCAAGTTCCCTTGGCGTACCAGGAACTTGGTCCTTTCGATATGGACGAAGCTGCGACGCTAGCGGCTCAAATTGGCATGACCGTGGAGGACATGATGTTCTCCGATGCAGTACCTAGGGCTCATATAGCTCGTAAATTTGTCTACGGGGCCGATTTGGTCAGCAAAGAGGGGCTGCATAAACTGCCAACGCATATGCGGAATTTGCATCAGTGGTACCTTAATGCGTGCAAGGAGAACACAAGTTTCATCGTGGCGGATATCCCAAGAGATTATTAATTCCGAAGGGAGTAGATCCATATGGAGATGAATGAACTCTGTCAGTTATTCAATTTAGACGCCCTCGACAAATCTCTAATGAGTTGCTACTGCTTGTAAGTTGTTAACTACATATAAGTTCATGTTCATTCAGTTGTTCCTGTTCATTGCATATACTCATTATATCATATGTTTTCTCTTATGCAGACTGAAGATGGTTGAATGCAACCATAATAAGGTGTACAATGTTGGGTTTGTTGACCCTGATAAAGTACATCACAAAACCGTAAAGAATAATATCGACGAGGTTTATAGTGGAGCAAAGCTTCCGTGATTCAATACTCTTTCCTTACAACTACAGGTGAGAGTCTTACTGATCTATTGTGCACATTCAGTTTTTCTTACTCGATGTTAAGTCTAATTCACGACGTCTATATAAACATGTGCAATTTCCACTAGATTCTGCTAAACATTAAAGTTGATAAGGGAATTGTTGAAGTAAGCGACCCATTGAATAGAGGCCTGGACGGGTTCCGCAACTTGCAGGAGATTCTCCAGAGGTAATTTCAATCATTGTCGCGACATCAATTAATCATCCATTATATTAATTCTATCATTTTTTTGCCTGGCAGGGTTTGGACATCTTTCAAGAAGGTTATTACGGGTGAGCACTTCGCAGAAAAGCTAACATTTACTATTGTACCGTGCGCCCAGCAGCCACAGGGGACGAATCTATGTGGATACTACGTTTGCGAGTCCATTCGCATGTTAACCACTGAGCAGCTCAACGATAATAGATTCAACGTAAGCAATAACATTCACAACTTTAATTTATTATCGTCAATATTTCGTTATCAAGATTGATACAATCATATTCATCTCATTTTCCTATATAGGTCGACTACATGCGGGAGACCCTCCAACCACAGGAACACGTACTAGGAATTACGGAGGAACTGGCGGCATTTCTGTTGACAGAAGTAATAGACGACAAGGGCCAGTTTAGTCCAAAGAGGCGTCGGTAGTAGGGAGCTCCATGTATATGTATTAGTTCGAATAGACGGCGGCTTTTGTCCCGGTAGTCGTGAGCTCCATGTATATGTGTAAGGGGAATCTACGAATAGATCGACTTTTGCTTCCAATATTTGTTTGCTCGATCTATATATAATGAATGAACGTGTACAACTTGTAGTAGCGTATAAATATATGCAACTTTTATTTTGAAATGAAAAGATGAAATAAAAGGGGGCGATGGCGGGGGGGGGGGGGGGGGTGGTGGTGGTCGTGCCCTCAAACCCTAAAGCAGCAGCGTTCTGCGCGCGCCACGTTGAGGTCCTTTTGTCGCGGGTGGTAATACGGACCGCGGCAAAAGGGGCTGTCCACTGCGCGCCTGCGCCTGCCACATGGTGGACCTTATGTCGCGGGTCGTAAGTGACCCGCGACAAAAGGTCGACTTTTTGTCGCGTCTTCGTTGTCGCGGATGGCCGCCCGCGACAAAAGGCCCTTACGACCCGCCACAAATGACATGTTTTCCACTAGTGCTGATATGTCGTACCAGCTCCAATCACTCAAAAAGAAGATTACAAATAGCACTTATGTATAGCTAAACTAATTTCTAAACTATGAACCAAATCGGTTGAACATAAATCCTGTGGGAACATTTCAATCGGTTGCACTCAGAGTGTCAAAACTCATGCACTTCTGAAGCAATGACAAAGTATGAATCAAGTAGTAGTTTTGTTAAAAGATTTGGACTGGTGAAACAAATTATCATTACGATTATACTAAATTGACCAGCATATAGTGTTCACAACAACACAAATGTGCGGCTTAATTGGGTTGCTAACTCCCCACATATTATTTCAGATGCTCGTACGTGGATGTATGTTAAAAGCTAACTAGACAATTTTCCATAACAAAAAAATTACAAGATAAAACAAATGATATTTCGTTTCTTCGCGATCAGGAAATACACATACTTCTTACGCATGTCAGCGCGCTTAATTATCATTCACTAAATTACTACTCTACTTTGGTGTTGAAGATATTTATTTTATGTGGAACCGTCAACTTGAAAATGCATTCTTCTCAGAATACGTTTTTTTGTTGATCATATTCACTAGTGGAAAAATGGCCTTCCATCCAGCCCCATTAGTCCCCAAATATTTCGAACCGTGACTAATGGGACCTTTAGTCGCGATTCGGGAGGCGAACCGCGATCAAAGGCCTGGGTCTAGGGCGCTCGGTGGCCAGCTGGTGCACGTGAGGGGCTTTAGTCGCGGTTGGCCAGGCCAAGCGCGACTAAAGGCCTTAGGGCACCTTTAGTCGCGGTTTGCCAGGCCAACCGCGACTAAAGACCCTCCCCTATATATACCAATCCAGCAGCCAGCACTTAGCCATTTGGAGCCATTCTATTCACAAACTTCACAAGGGGGTGTTAGGTTTGCTTTTGATTCCTCTTATGCACACACGGTGTTTGATGAAATGCCCCAAGAGAGCATGAAATAAGCATGATATGAAGTGTCGGAGCCACACTTGAGCTTCCTCATTTATTTTTTCCTCCTCGATTGCTGTTAGCAACTTGAACCTTTTATGTGTCATTGATAAAATATGCATGTGTGTAGTTCATTGTTTAATTTCTATTGTTTGTAGCTAGTTAGTTTAACAAATGCATGATGGTTAATTATATATTTTATATTATAATAATGCAGATGAATCGGCAATGGATGTACGGTAACCGACTCTCCGGCGAGTTCACTACGGGTTTGAAAGATTTCCTCGTAGTGGCTAATGCGAACAAGCAGGGGGATTTTGTTATCTGTCCATGTGTTGCCTGTAAGAATCAGAAGGGTTACTCTTCCTCAAGAGATGTTCACATGCACCTACTTCGGCAGGGTTTCATGCCAAGCTATAATTGTTGGACCAAGCATGGAGAAAGAGGGGTTATAATGGAAGAAGATGAAGAAGGGGATGATTTCATCGATGACAACTATCTTGATCATTTCGGTGATACTTTCATGGAGGATGTTGAAGGTGGGGAAGGTGAAGGGGAAGGTGAAGGGGAAGGTGAAGAAGAGGCACGTGATGAGCACGCTGATGATCTTGGTCGGACCATTGCTGATGCACGAAGAAGCTGCGAAACTGAAAAGGAGAGGGAGAATTTGGATCGCATGTTAGAGGATCACAAAAAGTCACTGTACCCCGGATGCGATAATGGTCTGAAAAAGCTGGGCTGCACACTGGATTTGCTGAAATGGAAGGCACAGGAAGGTGTAGCTGACTCAGGATTTGAAAACTTGCTGAAAATGTTGAAGAATATGTTTCCAAAGAATAACGAGTTGCCCGCCAGTACGTACGAAGCAAAGAAGGTTGTCTGCACTCTAGGTTTAGAGGTTCTGAAGATACATGCATGCATCAACGACTGCATCCTATACCGCGGTGAATACGAGAATTTGAATGAATGCCCGGTATGCACTGCATTGCGTTATAAGATCAGAGGCGATGACCCTGGTGACGATGTTGAGGGCCAGAAACCCAGGAAGAGGGTTCCCGCCAAGGTGATGTGGTATGCTCCTATAATACCACGGTTGAAACGTCTGTTCAGAAACAAAGAGCATGCCATGTTGTTGCGATGGCACAAAGAGGACCGTAAGTCGGACGGGGAGTTGAGACACCCCGCAGATGGAACGCAATGGAGAAAGATCGACAGAGAGTTCAAAGATTTTGCAGCTGACGCAAGGAACATAAGATTTGGTCTAAGTACGAATGGCATGAATCCTTTTGGCGAGCAGAGCTCCAGCCATAGCACCTGGCCCGTGACTCTATGCATCTACAACCGTCCTCCTTGGTTGTGCATGAAGCGGAAGTTCATTATGATGCCAGTGCTCATCCAAGGTCCGAAGCAACCCGGCAACGACATCGATGTGTACCTAAGGCCATTAGTTGATGAACTTTTACAGTTGTGGGGCAGCCCTAGTGTACGTGTGTGGGATGAGCACAAAGAAGAGGAATTTGACCTACGAGCGTTGATTTTCGTAACCATCAACGATTGGCCTGCTCTTAGTAACCTTTCGGGACTGTCAAATAAAGGATACAACGCATGCACGCACTGCTTACATGAGACTGAAAGTGAATATTTGGGTAATTGTAAGAAGAACGTGTACCTTGGGCATCGTCGATTTCTTCCGAAAATTCATCCAGTAAGAAAGAAAGGCAAGCATTACAACGGCAAGGCAGATCACCGGCCGAAGCCTGCGGAACGTACTGGTGCTGAGGTATTTGATATGGTCAAGGATTTGAAAGTCATCTTTGGAAAGGGTCCTGGCGGACAATCAGTTCCGCGAGGAGCTGACGGGCACGCACCCATGTGGAAGAAGAAATCTATATTGTGGGAGCTAGAATATTGGAAAGTCCTAGATGTACGCTCTGCAATCGACGTGATGCATGTTACGAAGAATATTTGTGTGAACCTCCTAAGCTTCTTGGGCGTGTATGGGAAGACAAATGATACAAAGGAAGCACGGCATGACCAACAACGTTTGAAAGACCCTAATGACCGGCATCCGGAATGGTTTCAAGGTCGTGCCAGCTACGCTCTAACCAAAGAAGAGAAGTTCATCTTTTTTGAATGCCTGAGCAGTACGAAGGTCCCGTATGGATTCTCGTCGAATATAAAGGGAATAATAAACATGGCGGACAAAAAGTTCCAAAACCCGAAGTCTCACGACTGCCACGTGATTATGACGCAATTGCTTCCGATTGCTTTGAGGGGGCTCCTACCGGAAAATGTTCGAGTAGCCATTGTGAAGCTATGTGCATTCCTCAATGCAATCTCTCGAAGGTAATCAATCCAGAAGATCTACCACGGCTACGAACGATGTGGTCCAATGTCTTGTCGGTTTCGAGTTGGTGTTCCCGCCATCCTTCTTCAATATTATGACGCACCTCCCGGTTCACCTAGTCGAAGAGATTTCCATCCTCGGTCCGGTATTTCTACACAATATGTTCCCCTTTGAGAGGTTCATGGGAGTATTAAAGAAATATGTTCGTAACCGTGCTAGGCCAGAAGGAAGCATTGCCAAGGGCTATGGAAATGAGGAGGTAATTGAGTTCTGTGTTTACTTTGTTCCTGACCTTAAGCCGATTGGTCTTCCTTGACCGCAGCACGAGGGGAGACTAAGTGGAAAAGGCATGATCGGCAGGAAATCAACGATATGTATGGACGGCCATTCTATGACTGAAGCACACCACATAGTTCTGACCAATTCCAGCTTGGTGGCTCCGTACTTTGAGAAACACAAAAAAAATTTACGCGAGGACAACCCGGGGAAGCCTGAATCCTGGATTACGAAGGCCCACATGGAGACTTTCGGCAGTTGGTTGAGAAAACATTTAATGAATGACGATGATGTTTTAGATCAGCTGTACATGTTGGCCAAGACACCATCTTCGACTATAACGACTTTCCAAGGGTACGAGATAAATGGGAATACATTTTACATGATCGCCCAAGATAAAAAAGAGCACCAACCAAAACAGTGGTGTCCGCTTTGATGCAGCAACCGAGAATGGGCAAAAGGTCACATATTATGGTTACATAGAGGAGATATGGGAACTTGACTATGGACCCTCCTTTAAGGTCCCTTTGTTCCGGTGCAAATGGTTCAAGCTAACAGGAGGTGGGGTAAAGGTGGACCAGCAATACGGAATGACAATGGTGGTTTTCAACAATCTTAGTTACCTTGACGAACCATTCGTCCTAGCGAAAGATGTCGCTCAGGTTTTCTATGTGAAGGACATCAGTAGCAAACCGAGGAAACGGAAAGATAAGAAAACGATAAGTACATCATGCGATGATCCAAAGCGCCACATTGTTCTTTCAGGGAAAAGAAACATCGTGGGAGTGGAGGGCAAGACAGACGTGTCAGAAGATTATAATATGTTTGGTGAAATTCCGCCCTTGAAAGTGAACACCGACCCAAGCATTAAGTTAAATGATGAGGATGCTCCATGGATACGGCCCAATCGTAAGCAAGCAGGGACACAAGGGAAGAAATGATGTGTAATAATTTATTGTACCAAACTTTGTTGAATGGATCATGTGAATTATATTATCTGTGATGTGTTTGGTGTCCATTTTCGAATGATTCGATTGATTCGAGATACCACTGATGATACATGAAATTTGGAGTGACTAAGTCATACTCCTGCCTAGGCGTATAATGGGAAAAGGACTAGAGGAGCCGTAATTGCATGGGATTTGGTGGATCTAACATTGCCGAAATTGATTGGCCATGCCATAAATACCATTGATGATACATGAAATTTGGAGTGACTTAATCATACTCCTGCCTAGGCGTATAATATGCATACTCGTAGTCTTCATAGTCGCCGCCGTTGTACTGGTAGTCGTCGCCTTCTAAGTTGCCGCCGTTGTCGTCGCTGCTATCGTCGTCGCTGTCGTCGGGCGGCGCTCGTGGCTCGAACTGAGGGTAGCGCAGGCGGGGGATATCGCCGGCCGTGATGTAGTCCATGACGCTCTGTAGAGTCCGGCCGTACCATGATACGTCCATTTTGCATCACTATTTTATATCATAATTTACTGTTATTCATTGATATCTTTTCATATTTATAGATGATACTTATGTTATTTCATCTATTTTGCATGTTTCATGATTATTGGAGAATTGCGCACCGGAGTCAGATTCTGCTGGAAAAAGCACCATCAGAATGCAATATTTTGGAAGATCAACAATTGACGGGAATTATACTGAAAATCCTATTTTTCCAGAAGACGGAGATAGCCAAAAGGGGGAGCCGAGGAGGGCCGCCATGGGCCCCCCTCATAGGCCGGCGCGGGCCCTGCCCTGGCCGCGCCGCCATGTGGGGAGGGGGCCCACAGCCCCTCTGGCCTCCTCTCCTTCGCGTACTTCTTCATCCCGAAAACCTAAGCTCCAGAGGATAGTCGCGAAGAGTCACAGCCGCCTCTGCGGGGCGGAAAACACCAGAGAGAAAAGAGCTCTCCGGCAGGCTGAAATCTGCGGGGGAAATTCCCTCCCGGAGGGGGAAATCGACGCCATCGTCACCGTCATCGAGCTGGACATCATCTCCATCACCATCACCATCATCTTCATCATCATCACCGCCATCTCCACCGCTGCACCTCGACACCGCTGTAACAATTAGGGTTGGATCTTGATTGTTTGATGGGGGAAACTCTCCCGGTATTGATTTCTACTTGTTATTGATGCTATTGAGTGAAACTATTGAACCAAGATTTATGTTCAGATTGTTATTCATCATCATATCACCCCTGATCATGTTCCATATGATGTCTCGTGAGTAGTTCGTTTAGTTCTTGAGGACATGGGTGAAGTCTAAATGTTAGTAGTGAATTATGTTGGTTAGTATTCAATGTTATGATATTTAAGTTGTGGTGTTATTCTTCTAGTGGTGTCATGTGAACGTCGACTACATGATACTTCACCATTTATGGGCCTAGGGGAATACATCTTGTATTCGTTTGCTAATTGCGGGGTTGCCGGAGTGACGAAACCTAAACCCCCGTTGGTATATCGATGCAGGAGGGATAGCAGGATCTCAGAGTTTAAGGCTGTGGTTAGATTTATCTTAATTACTTTCTTGTATTTGTGGATGCTTGCAAGGGGTATAATCACAAGTATGTATTAGTCCTAGGAAGGGCGGTGCATTAGCATAGGTTCACCCACACAACACTTATCAAAACAATGAAGATTAATCAGCTATATGAAGCGAAAGCATTAGACTAAATTTCCGTGTGTCCTCAAGAACGTTTGGTCATTATAAGTAAACAAACCGGCTTGTCCTTTGTGCTAAAAAGGATTGGGCCACTCGCTGCAATTATTTCTCTCGCACTTTATTTACTTGTACTTTATTTATCTGCTATATCAAAACCCCCTGAATACTTGTCTGTGAGCATTTACAGTGAATCCTTCATCGAAACTGCTTGTCAACACCTTCTGCTCCTAGTTGGGATCGACATTCTTACTTATCGAAGATACTACGATACACCCCCTATACTTGTGGGTCATCAAGACTATTTTCTGGCGCCGTTGCCGGGGAGTGAAGCGCTATTGGTAAGTGGAATTGGTAAGGGAAACCTTTACTGTACGTGCTGTTTTTATTTCTGCCTGCTGCTATAATTCATTATGGAGAGGTCTTCTCTTGAATTCCTCTTTGGGAAATCTACTACTACTGCAAGGGTAGTGGATGAGGCGCCAGGTGAGAAAGAGGTTCCATACAAAATACCTATGAAAATTATTGAACGTGTTGTGGATAACCGCTATGAAGGGGATGGAACTGTCCATCCTGGTGATCATTTACTATTTTTACATGAATTATGCGGGTTATTCAAATGTGCAGGTATTGCTATGGATGAAGTTAGGAAGAAACTATTCTCTATATCGCTATCTGGTAAAGCATGGGCATTGGTATAAATTGCTGAAGAATAGGGATTCTCTTGATTGGGAGGACATTGTGCCTTTATTTTATTCCAAATTCTATCCTCCAAGTGAAATTCACAAAGATCGGAACCGCATATATAATTTCTGGCCTCATGATGGAGAGAGTATTGCCCAAGCATGGGGGAGATTGAAGTCTTTAATGCTCAAATGCCCCGTTCATGAGCTTCCTGATAATATTATTATTGATAATTTCTATGCAAGACTGTCTTTTCAAGATAAGACTTTGCTGGATACTTCTTGTTCTGGATCATTTACACGCAACAAAGAAGAGTTTAAAAGGGACCTTCTTGATCGGATCCAGGAGAATACTGAAGGATGGGAGAACGACAAAGATAGAGAGTCAGTGTTCCTATGCTCTCTGTTAGAATTGGTGATCATTGTTATTATGGTTTATGTGACATTGGTGCAAGTATTAGCGCCATTACTTATGAGCTTTATACGGATATCATGCATGAGATTGGTTCTTGTGAACTTGAAGATATTGATGTGGTTATTCGGCTAGCTAATAGAGAAACTATCTCTCCTATTGGTATTGTTCGAGATGTAGAAGTTCTATGTGGTAAGATTAAATATCCTGCCGACTTTCTGGTACTTGGTTCTGCTGCAAGTAAGTTTTGTCCTATTATTTTTGGTAGACCTTTTCTGAATACTTGTGGAGCTGTTATAGATTGCAAGAAGGAAAAAATTGTGACTAAATTTGCTGGTGAATCTTATGAGTTTAATTTCTCTAAATTTGCCAAAACTCCTTATAAAGCTGATTTTCCTAATAATGATTTTAGAGTTGAACAGTGTGCGTCTATTGCTCTTGCTCCTAATAGTGAGAGTGGAGTATTTAGGGAAGAAAGAAATGAGCTTGATGAAATTTTCCTTCGTCAACCTATTCTTAAACATGACTTGCCGGTTGAAGATTTAGGTACAACACCACCACCAAAGGAAGATCCTGTTTTTCATTTAAAACCGTTGCCTGATAATCTTAAGTATGCTCATATTGATGATAAGAAAATATATCCTGTTATTATTAGTTCTAAGCTTTCAGATTTTGAGGAAGAAAGGTTATTGGAAATATTGAAGAAACACCGAGGAGCTATTGGCTACACTCTTGATGACTTGAAGGGGATTTCTCCCTCTATTTGCCAACATGCTATCAATATGGAGGATGATGCAAAGCCTGTTGTTGAACATCAGCGTCGTCTAATTCCTAAGATGAAGGATGTGGTAAGGAATGAGGTATTAAAACTTCTTGAAGCTGGTATTATATATCCTATTGCTGATAGTAGATGGGTTAGTCCTATGCATTGTGTTCCTAAGAAAGGAGGAATGACTATTGTGCCTAATGGTAATGATGAGCTCATCCCTCAAAGAGTAGTTGTAGGGTATAGAATGTGCATTGATTATCGAAAAGTTAATAAGGTTACTAAGAAAGATCATTACCCTTTACCCTTTATTGATCAAATGTTAGAAAGGTTGTCTAAAAATACTCATTTTTGCTTTCTTGATGGTTATTCCGGGTTTTCACAAATTGCTCGTTAAAACTAAAGATCAAGAGAAAACCACTTTTACTTGTCCCTATGGAACTTATGCTTATAGGCGTATGCCTTTTGGTTTATGTAATGCTCCTGCTACTTTTCAAAGATGCATGTCTGCTATTTTTCATGGCTTTTGTGAGAATATTGTAGAGGTATTCATGGATGATTTTTCTGTCTATGGGAATTCTTTTGATAATTGCTTGCGAAACCTTGATAAAGTATTGCAGAGATGTGAAGAAACTAACCTTGTTCTTAATTGGGAGAAATGCCACTTTATGGTTAATGAAGGAATTGTATTGGGACATAAAATTTCCGAGAGAGGTATTGAAGTTGATAGAGCTAAAGTTGAAGAAATTGAGAAGATGCCCTATCCCAGGGATGTTAAAGGTATTCGTAGTGTTCTTGGTCATGCTGGGTTTTATAGGAGATTTATTAAAGATTTCTCCAAGATTTCAAAGCCTCTTACTAATCTTCTTCAAAAAGATGTACCTTTTGTTTTTGATGATGATTGTAAGGAAGCTTTTGAAACTCTAAAGAAAGCCTTAACAACTGCTCCTGTAGTTGAACCTCCTGATTGGAACTTGCCGTTTGAAATTATGTGTGATGCTAGTGATTTTGCTGTAGGCGCTGTTCTTGGACAGCGAGTAGATAAAAAATTGAATGTTATTCATTATGCTAGTAAAACTCTTGATGCTGCTCAAAGAAATTATGCTACAACTGAAAAAGAATTGTTAGGTGTAGTCTTTGCTTGTGACAAGTTTAGATCCTATATTGTTGATTCAAAAGTTACAATCCATACTGATCATGCTGCAATTAGATACCTTATGGCAAAGAAAGATGCCAAGCCAAGGCTTATTAGATGGGTGCTTCTTTTGCAAGAATTTGATTTGCATATTATAGATAGGAAAGGTGCTGATAATCCTGTTGCTGATAATTTGTCTAGATTGGAAAATATTACTTATGATCCTGTTCCTCGTTAATGATAGTTTTCCAAATGAACAATTGGCTGTAATAAAGGTGAGCTCGCGAGATAGTCCTTGGTACGCTGATTATGCTAACTTTATTGTATCCAAGTACTTGCCTCCAACCTTTTCAGCTCAGCAAAGGAGGAAATTCTTTTATGACTTGAGGCATTATTTTTGGGATGACCCACACTTATATAAAGAAGGAGTGGATGGTATTCTATGAAGATGTGTTCCCGAATATGAACAACAAGAGATATTGAGTAAGTGTCATGGTAGTGTTTATGGAGGACATCACGCCGGAGATAGAACCGCGCAAAAGGTTCTACAATCAGGTTTCTATTGGCCAACTCTCTTCAAAGATGCAAGGAAGTTTATTTTATCTTGTGATGAATGTCAAAGGGTTGGTAATATCTCCAGACGCAATGAAATGCCTATGAATTATACTCTTGTTATTGAACCATTCGATTGTTGGGGATTTGACTTCATGGGTCTTTTCCCTTCTTCAGAAGGTAACACTCATATACTTGTCGCTGTTGATTATGTTACTAAATGGGTGGAAGCCATACCTACAAAAAGTGCTGATGGTGAGACTTCTTTAAGAATGCTTTTAGATATTATTTTTCCTAGATTTGGAGTTCCTAGATATCTTATGACTGATGGAGGTTCTCATTTTATTCATGGTGGTTTTAGAAAAACTCTTGCTAAATATGGTATTAATCATAGAATTGCTTCCGCTTATCATCCTCAAACTAGTGGGCAAGTAGAATTATCAAATAGAGAGATTAAATCTATCTTGCAAAAGACTCGTTAATAAATCTAGAAAGAACTGGGCTATTAAATTGAAGGAAGCACTATGGGCTTATAGAACTGCTTATAAAAATCCCATGGGTATGTCACCATATAAAATGGTTTATGGGAAAGCTTGTCATTTACCTTTAGAACTAGAGCACAAGGCTTACTGGGTTGTGAGAGAACTAAATAAAGATCCTAAACTTGCCGGTAAGAAGAGATTGCTACAATTGAGTTCTCTAGATGAATGGAGAAGTGAAGCATATGAAAATGCTAAACTCTTTAAAGAGGAAGTTAAGAAATGGCATGATAGAAGAATTATCAAAAGAGAATTTAATGTTGGGGATAAAGTCCTATTGTATCGGTCTCGTCTCAGATTTTTTGCAGGGAAATTACTCTCAAAATGGGAAGGACCATATGTCATTGATGAGGTGTATCGATCAGGGGCAATTAAAATTAGCTCTCTGCAAGGTAATGCCACACAAGTGGTGAATGGACAAAGACTCAAGCATTATATCTCCGGTGATTCTTATAATGAAGAGGTTGATGTTATTCGAGTGGTAACTCCGGAAGCCTTCATCAAAGGTCAAGTTGACAGTTCTGCAGAGTTCGACTTTGAATAGGTAAAGTACTGGTAAGAAAAAGTCCGCGTTTAACTTTCCGAACAATGTTTTTGCTACTTTTGGAAAATATGAAAAATTACGAGATCGAAACGGAGTGGAGGAGACGCACGAGGGCGTGCCCTCATAGGCCGGCGCGGGCCCCAGCCTGGCCGCGCCGCCCTATGAGGAGACCCCCTCGTTGTCCCCCTCCGACTCTGGTTCGACCTGGTACTTTCCGTTTGTCATGAAAATTTCTGCTATATAATCCCCCGGACCCCTGGAGGTCCGTATATCGGTTTCTCGACGTGTTTTGTTTCGAGCTGTTTCTGCCAGGATCTGTTTTTGATCTAGAAGCACCATGGTCTCCAAGAACAAGGGCAAGGGGCTTTCGGATGAAGATATTCAAGATCCCGAGTGGAAAGAGGTGGATGAGAGTGTCAAGGAAGAAGATGAAGAAGAAGTGGAGGAAGACTCGCGTGCATACCCGCGTGCCACCATTGCAAGCATCAAGGTGGTGGAAAACTCTTTCAGTACCAAGAAGAGCGCAAGAATTCGCACCGGAGGGAAGGTTCCACGTCACTACCTAGCTCCAAAGACATCTCCTCCAGGCACCTACAACCCCTTCCGCAATCTAATTTACAATAGTCAAATTGAAAGGATTCCCAAGGCAGTATTGCCTAGCAATTGGGATATAGATCGTTCTAACACTGCAGGAAGGATGAAGCCTGAAGCTGAAGAATGGGGAAACAACTCTAAGATTTGGGACTCGCCGTCAGACATACTTCTTAACCGCGTCGAACACAATTCGGAGATGATCCGCAAACTCACGTACAGGATTGATGAGCTAAAGGAGCTTGTTGAGAAGCTTATCAAGAATTCATCACCACCGCCGAAGGAGTAATTCATCATTGGTATTGGCATCCCCTTGGTTTGTTCCAAGCTTGGGGGAGTGCCGCGGTATCACATCATCACTATCTTTTACCTTTTTATTATCAAATAGTGTCATATCATGAGTAGGGAAGTTATCATATAAGATGTGTTGCGGTATGGAAGTATCTCTCTTTACTTGGTTATCTATGTATCCCTTGGTGTGAGTTATCGTTATGGAATATCAATGAGAAGTCTTATCATTTACATATTGCACATCTTATTTTAGTTTGCAATTTCTATTATATGATTGATCTTGTTGTTAGTATTGGTATCACTTTGGGAGCATTGAGTAAATCCATTTGGTTTTGGCAAACTTAGCATTGGTCAATAGCAACAACACTTTGAGTTTAAGTAGAGAAGAGGAAATACATGTAGATATGTTATTATCTTTCTTGTTAGTTCCTAGCTTAGTATTCTGAAGTTAAAATTGTTTGTGCTTACAAGGAAGATGCATGATTGTTTCTATCACATGTATATCTGTTTGTTTCCCTCAACTCTTATGCTTGCTAATCAACCTTGCTAGCCAAAAACCTCGTATCGAGAGGGATTGCTTCTCGTGCATCCAAACCCTTAAACCACACCTATGCCATCAGTGTCCACCATAACTACCTACTATGTGGTATTTCCCTGCCATTCCAAGTAAATACTTCATGTGCTACCTTTAAACTATTCAAAAGTTATTACCTCTTATTTGTGTCAATGTTTTATTGCTCATGAGGAAGTATGTGGTGTTTTATCTTTCACTCTTGTTGGGCAGCTTTCACTAATGGACTAGTGGCTTCATCCACTTATCCTATAATTTTGTAAAAGAGCTAGCAACGGGGTTCCCAGCCCCAATTAATTAACTTTCATTAATAATTCTCTTCACATGTTTTGCCCTGATTCATCAGTAAGCAACTTAATTTTGCAATAGACACTCCTCCATGGTATGTGATTGATGGAAGGCACCCGAGGATTCGGTTAGCCATGGCTTGTGTAAGCAAAGGTTGGGGGGAGTGTCATCCTTAAATAAACTAAAGTACATGTGTAAACAAAAGAGAAGAGGGATGATCTACCTTGCTGGTAGAGATAACGTCCTTCATGGGAGCCGCTCTTTGGAAGTCTGTTTGGCAAGGGGGTTAGAGTACCCACTACCATTCGTTGACAACAACAAACACCTCTCGAAACTTTACTTTTATGCTCTCTTTATGATTCCAAAACTTAAAAAGCTCTAGCACATGATTTAATCCCTGCTTCCCTCTGCGAAGGGCCTGTCTTTTACTTTAAGTTGAGTCAGTAAACCTATTTCCCTCGATCTTAAGCAAACAATTGAGTTGTTGTGATCCAACCATCTATATTGTGATCCATTTAATCATGCCTTTTACTCTTCCTTGTTTAGTACAAGTTTTATCTGAATGAATATAGCTTTGAAAGTTATCAATGATTATGAGAGGATTACTATGATTGAGTATGCAAGTTTATTATAAGCTTTAATATGAGAGCACTGCTCAATAGATAAGTATAATCTGTTAATCGTTTCTCTGACCAAGAACGAAGTTTGCCATCACCAATATTGATTTCTTATGCACCTTTATTTGTGATTACCTTCTACTTGTTTCAAGTTGAATTATATGGGGAAGTTGTCTACTAGAATGTCTTGTGTGAATTGATATGATGCTTATTGTCCGTATTTTATTTATCGACTCTTCACTCCATAAACATGTGGTCTTGTTTACTGAGCTCAGTTTCGCTTGGGGACAAGCGAAGTCTAAGCTTGGGGGGAGTTGATACGTCCATTTTGCATCACTATTTTATATGATAATTTACTGTTATTCATTGATATCTTTTCATATTTGGAGATGATACTTATGTTATTTCATCTATTTTGCATGTTTCATGATTATTGGAGAATCGCGCACCGGAGTCAGATTCTGCTGGAAAAAGCACCGTCAGAATGCAATATTTCGGAAGATCAACAATTGACGGGAATTATACTGAAAATCCTATTTTTCCAGAAGACGGAGATAGCCAAAAGGGGGAGCCGAGGAGGGCCGCCATGGGCCCCCTCATAGGCCGGCGCGGGCCCCTGCCCCGGCCGCGCCGCCATGTGGGGAGGGGGCCCACAGCCCCCTCTCGGCCTCCTCTCCTTCGCGTACTTCTTCGTCCCGAAAACCTAAGCTCCGGAGGATAGTCGCGAAGAGTCACAGCCGCCTCTGCGGGGCGGAAAACACCAGAGAGAAAAGAGCTCTCCGGCAGGCTGAAATCTGCCGGGGAAATTCCCTCCCGGAGGGGGAAATCGACGCCATCGTCACCGTCATCGAGCTGGACATTGATGACGCGTAAAGCACACGCCCGTTGGGAACCCCAAGTGGAAGGTGTGATGCGTACAGCAGCAAGTTTCGCTCAGTAAGAAACCAAGGTTTATCGAACCAGTAGGAGTCAAGAAGCACGTCGAAGGTTGATGGCGGTGGGATGTAGTGCAGCGCAACACCAGGGATTCCGGCGCCAACGTGGAACCTGCACAACACAACCAAAGTACGTTGCCCCAACGAAACAGTGAGGTTGTCAATCTCACCGGCTTGCCGTAACAAAGGATTAAATGTATAGTGTGGGTGATGATTGTTTGCGAGAAAACAGTAGAACAAGTATTGCGATAGATTGTATTCGATGTAAAAGAATGGACCGGGGTCCACAGCTCACTAGAGGTGTCTCTCCCATAAGATAAATAGCATGTTGGGTGAACAAATTACGGTTGGGCAATTGACAAATAGAGAGGGCATGACCATGCACATATATGATATGATGAGTATTGTGAGATTTAATTGGGCATTACGACAAAGTACATAGACCGCTATCCAGCATGCATCTATGCCTAAAAAGTCCACCTTCGAGGTTATCATCCGAACCCCTTCCAGTATTAAGTTGCAAACAACGGACAATTGCATTAAGTATGGTGCGTAATGTAATCAATAACTACATCCTCGGACATAGCATCAATGTTTTATCCCTAGTGGCAACAAGCACATCCACAACCTTAGAACTTTCTCGTCATCGTCCCGCATTTAATGGAGGCATGAACCCACTATCGAGCATAAATACTCCCTCTTGGAGTTAAGAGTAAAAACTTGGCCGGAGCCTCTACTAATAACGGAGAGCATGCAAGATCATAAACAACACATAGGTAATAGATTGATAATCAACATAACATAGTATTCTCTATCCATCGGATCCCAACAAACACAACATATAGCATTACGGATAGATGATCTTGATCATGTTAGGCAGCTCACAAGATCCGACAATGAAGCACATAAGGAGAAGACGACCATCTAGCTACCGCTATGGACCCATAGTCCAGGGGTGAACTACTCACTCATCACTCGGGAGGCGACCATGGCGGTGAAGAGTCCTCCGGGAGATGATTCCCCTCTCCGGCAGGGTGCCGGAGGCGATCTCCTGAATCCCTCGAGATGGGATTGGCGGCGGCGGCGTCTCTGGAAGGTTTTCCGTATCGTGGCTCTCGGTACTGGGGGTTTCGCGACGAAGACTATATGTAGGCGGAAGGGCAGGTCAAGGGGCGTCACGAGGGGCCCACACACCAGGGCCACGCAGCCATGGTCCAGGCCGCGCCGCCCTGTTGTGTCGCCACCTCGTGGCCCCACTTCGTAAGTCCTCCGATCTTCTGGAAACTTCGTGCAAAATAGGCCCCTGGGCGTTGATTTCGTCCAATTCCGAGAATATTTCCTTACTAGGATTTCTGAAACCAAAAACAGCAGAAAACAAAGAATCGGCTCTTCGGCATCTCGTTAATAGGTTAGTGCCGGAAAATGCATAAATATGACATAAGGTATGCATAAAACATGTAGATATCATCAATAATGTGGCATGGAACATAAGAAATTATCGATACGTCGGAGACGTATCAGCATCCCCAAGCTTAGTTCTCGCTCGTCCCGAGCAGGTAAACGATAACAAAGATAATTTCTGGAGTGACATGCCATCATAACCTTGATCATACTATTGTAAGCATATGTAATGAATGCAGCGATCAAAACAATGGTAATGACATGAGTAAACAAATGAATCATAAAGCAAAGACTTTTCATGAATAGTACTTTCAAGACAAGCATCAATAAGTCTTGCATAAGAGTTAACTCATAAAGCAATAAATCAAAGTAAAGGTATTGAAGCAACACAAAGGAAGATTAAGTTTCAGCGGTTGCTTTCAACTTATAACATGTATATCTCATGGATATTGTCAATGTAAAGTAATATAACAAGTGCAATATGCAAGTATGTAGGAATCAATGCACAGTTCACACAAGTGTTTGCTTCTTGAGGTGGAGAGAAATAGGTGAACTGACTCAACATAAAAGTAAAAGAAAGGCCCTTCGCAGAGGGAAGCATTGATTGCTATATTTGTGCTAGAGCTTTGGTTTTGAAAACAAGAAACAATTTTGTCAACGGTAGTAATAAAGTATATGTGTTATGCAAATTATATCTTACAACTTGCAAGCCTCATGCATAGTATACTAATAGTGTCCGCACCTTGTCCTAATTAGCTTGGATTACCGGGATTGTCATCGCAATACACATGTTTTAACCAAGTGTCACAAAGGGGTACCTCTATGCCGCCTGTACAAAGGTCTAAGGAGAAAGCTCGCATTGGATTTCTCGCTTTTGATTATTCTCAACTTAGACATCCATACCGGGACAACATAGACACCAGATAATGGACTCCTCTTTAATGCATAAGCATGTAGCAACAATTAATGTTCTCATATGAGATTGAGGATATATGTCCAAAACTGAAACTTCCACCATGGATCATGGCTTTAGTTAGCGGCCCAATGTTCTTCTCTAACATTATGCATGCTCTAAACATTAAATGAGTGGTAAATCTCCCTTACTTCAGACAAGACGAACATGCATAGCAACTCACATGATATTCAACAAAGAGTAGTTGATGGCGTCCCCGGGAACATGGTTACCGCTCAACAAGCAACTTAATAAGAGATAAAGTGCATAAGTACATATTCAATACCACAATAGTTTTTAAGCTATTTGTCCCATGAGCTATATATTGCAAAGGTAAAGGATAGAAATTTTAAAGGTAGCACTCAAGCAATTTACTTTGGAATGGCGGAGAAATACCATGTAGTAGGTAGGTATGGTGGACACAAATGGCATAGTGGTTGGCTCAAGGATTTTGGATGCATGAGAAGTATTCCCTCTCGACACAAGGTTTAGGCTAGCAAGGTTATTTGAAACAAACACAAGGATGAACCGGTGCAGCAAAACTCACATAAAAGACATATTGTAAACATTATAAGAATCTACACCGTCTTCCTTGTTGTTCAAACTCAATACTAGAAATTATCTAGACTTTAGAGAGACCAATTATGCAAACCAAATTTTAGCAAGCTCTATGTATTTCTACATTAATAGGTGCAAAGTATATGATGCAAGAGCTTAAACATGAGCACAACAATTGCCAAGTATCAAATTATTCAAGACATTTTAGAATTACTACATGTAGCATTTCCCGATTCCAACCATATAACAATTTAACGAAGAAGATTCAACCTTCGCCATGAATACTATGAGTAAAGCCTAAGGACATATTTGTCCATATGCAACAGCGGAGCGTGTCTCTCTCCCACACAATGAATGCTAGGATCCATTTTATTCAAACAAAAACAAAAACAAACCGATGCTCCAAGCAAAGCACATAAGATGTGATGGAATAAAAATATAGTTTCAGGGGAGGAACCTGATAATGTTGTCGATGAAGAAGGGGATGCCTTGGGCATCCCCAAGCTTAGACGCTTGAGTCTTCTTGAAATATGCAGGGGTGAACCACCGGGGCATCCCCAACCTTAGAGCTTTCACTCTCCTTGATCATATTGTATCATCTCCCTCTCTTGATCCTTGAAAACTTCCTCCACACCAAACTCAAAACAACTCATTAGAGGGTTAGTGCACAATTAAAATTTACATGTTCAGAGGTGACATAATCATTCTTAACACTTCTGGACATTGCACAAAGCTACTGAAAGTCAATGGAATAGAAAAATCCATCAAGCATAGCAAAACAGGCAATGCGAAATAAAAGGCAGAATCTGTCAAAACAGTAACAGTTCGTAAAGACGAATTTACTGAGGCACCAGACTTGCTCAGATGAAAATGCTCAAATTGAATGAAAGTTGCGTACATATCTGAGGATCACTCACGTAAATTTGCATAATTTTCTGAGTTACCTACAGAGAATTAGGCCCAGATTCGTGACAAGAAAGAAATCTGTTTCAACGCAGTAATCCAAATCTAGTATGAACCTTACTATCAACGACTTTACTTGGCACAACAATGCACAAAACTAAGATAAGGAGAGGTTGCTACAGTAGTAACAACTTCCAAGACTCAAATATAAAGTAAGAGTACTGTAGTAAAAACATGGGTTGTCTCCCATAAGCGCTTTTCTTTAACGCCTTTCAGCTAGGCGCAGAAAGTGTATATCAAGTGTTATCAAGAGGTGAAGTATCAACATCATAATTTGTTCTAATAATAGAATCAACGAGTAACTTCATTCTCTTTCTAGGGAAGTGCTCCATACCTTTCTTGAGAGGAAATTGATATTTAATATTACCTTCCTTCATATCAATGATAGCTCCAACAAGTTCGAAGAAAAGGTCTTCCCAATATAATGGGACAAGATGCATTGCATTCAATATCCAAGACAACAAAATCAACGGGGACAAGGTTATTGTTAACGGTAATGCGAACATTATCAACTCTCCCCAAAGGTTTCTTTGTAGAATGATCAAGCAAGATTAACATCCAAATAACAATTTTTCAATGGTGGCAAGTCAAGCATATTATAAATCTTCTTAGGCATAACGGAAATACTTGCACCAAGATCACATAAAGCATTACAATCAAAGTCATTGACCTTCATCTTAATGATGGGCTCCCAACTATCCTCTAGCTTCCTAGGAATAGAAGCTTCACGTTCTAGTTTCTCTTCTCTAGCTTTTATGAGAGCATTTGTAATATGTTTTGTGAAAGCCAAGTTTATAGCACTAGCATTAGGACTCTTAGCAAGTTTTTGTAAGAACTTTATAACTTCAGAGATGTGGCAATCATCAAAATCCAAACCATTATGATCTACAGCAATGGGATCATCATCCCCAATGTTCGAAAAAATTTCAGCAGTTTTATCACAGAGCGGTTTCAGATAGCTTTAGCAGCTTCCGTGCAGTTTTGCAGGCTTTGCATTAGAAGTAGTAACATTGCCAACACCAATTATTTTACCATTGATAGTAGGAGGTGTAGCAACATGTGAATCATTAACATTACTAGTGGTGGTAATAGTCCAAACTTTAGCTACATTATTCTCTTTAGCAAGTTTTTCATTTTCTTCTCTTTCCCACCTAGCATGCAATTCGGCCATCAATCTAATATTCTCATTAATTCTAACTTGGATGGCATTTGCTGTAGTGACAATTTTATTATCAGTATCCTCAGGTTTAGCAGCCATTTTATTAATTAAAGAAGATTGTGACGCGAGACATGTATGAGATTCGGTTTTCAGCATTTGCAAGTTTAGTTTGCAACCCGAAATCTCCATATTCAGATTTTCGAGTTGATTTCCTATATTCTTCAACAAGGTAGATTGTTCATTCATAGTTTTAGTAAACAATTTGTTTTGCTCATATTGTGATTGCATAAAGCTCTTGGTGGATCTTTCAATTTCTAACATCTTTTCCTCATTAGGTGAAACATATCTACCATAAGAGTTACCATTAGCGAGGATATGGCCTAGAATTATTGTAATTGTTATTTTTAATGAAATTCACATCAACATGTTCTTTTTGAGCAACCAATGAAGCTAACGGAACATTATTAGGATCAGCATTAGATCTACCATTCACAAGCATAGACATAATAGCATCAATCTTATCACTCAAGGAGGAGGTTTCTTCAACAGCAATTTACCTTCTTACCTTGTGGAGCTCTTTCCGTGTGCCATTCAGAGTAATTAATCATCATATTATCAAGAAGCTTTGTTGCTTCACCAAGAGTGATGGACATAAAGGTACCTCCAGCAGCTGAATCCAATAGGTTCAGCGAAGAAAAGTTCAGCTCCGCATAAAAGGTTTGGATGATCATCCAAGTAGTCGATCCATGGGTTGGGCAATTTTAAACCAAAGATTTCATTCTTTCCCAAGCTTGTGCAACATGCTCATTATCCAATTGTTTAAAGTTCATAATGCTACTCCTCAAAGATATAATTTTAGCAGGGGGATAATATCTACCAATAAAAGCATCCTTGCATTTAGTCCATGAATCAATACTATTCTTAGGCAGAGATAGCAACCAATCTTTAGCTCTTCCTCTTAATGAGAAAGGAAACAATTTAATTTTATAATGTCACCATCTACATCTTTATACTTTTGCATTTCACACAATTCAACAAAATTATTGAGATGGGCAGCGAGCATCATCGGAACTAACACTGAAAATTGCTCTCGCATAACAAGATTCAAGAAAGCAGGTTTAATTTCAAAGAATTCTGCCGTAGTAGCAGAGTGGAGCAATAGGTGTACATAAGAAATCATTATTATTTGTGGTTGTGAAGTCACACAACTTAGTATTTTCAGGAGTACCCATTTTAGCAGTAGTAAATAAAGCAAACTAGATAAAATAAATGCAAGTAACTAATTTTTTTTGTGTTTTTGATATAGAGTGCAAGACAGTAAGTAAAGCTAGCAACTAATTTTTTTGTGTTTTGATATAATGCAGCAAACAAGAAAGTAAATAAAATAAAGCAAGACAAAAACAAAGTAAAGAGATTGGATTGTGGAGACTCCCCTTGCAGCGTGTCTTGATCTCCCCGGCAATGGCGCCATAAATTTAGCTTGATGACGCGTAAAGCACACGCCCGTTGGGAACCCCAAGTGGAAGGTGTGATGCGTACAGCAGCAAGTTTCCCTCAGTAAGAAACCAAGGTTTATCGAACCAGTAGGAGTCAAGAAGCACGTCGAAGGTTGATGGCGGCGGGATGTAGTGCGGCGCAACACCAGGGATTCCGGCGCCAACGTGGAACCTGCACAACACAACCAAAGTACTTTGCCCCAACGAAACAATGAGGTTGTCAATCTCACCGGCTTGCTGTAACAAAGGATTAGATGTATAGTGTGGATGATGATTGTTTGCAGAAAACAGTAGAACAAGTATTGCAGTAGATTGTATTCGATGTAAAAGAATGGACCGGGGTCCACAGATTCACTAGAGGTGTCTCTCCCATAAGATAAATAGCATGTTGGGTGAACAAATTACGGCTTGGGCAATTGACAAATAGAGAGGGCATGGCCATGCACATATATGATATGATGAGTATTGTGAGATTTAATTGGGCATTACGACAAAGTACATAGACCGCTATCCAGCATGCATCTATGCCTAAAAAGTCCACCTTCGAGGTTATCATCCGAACCCCTTCCAGTATTAAGTTGCAAACAACGAGACAATTGCATTAAGTATGGTGCGTAATGTAATCAATAACTACATCCTCGGACATAGCATCAATGTTTTATCCCTAGTGGCAACAAAGCACATCCACAACCTTAGAACTTTCCGTCACATCGTCCCAGATTTAATGGAGGCATGAACCCACTATCGAGCATAAATACTCCCTCTTGGAGTTAAGAGTAAAAACTTGGCCAGAGCCTCTACTAATAACGGAGAGCATGCAAGATCATAAACAACACATAGGTAATAGATTGATAATCAACATAACATAGTATTCTCTATCCATCGGATCCCAACAAACACAACATATAGCATTACGGATAGATGATCTTGATCATGTTAGGCAGCTCACAAGATCCGAACAATGAAGCACATAAGGAGAAGACGACCATCTAGCTACTGCTATGGACCCATAGTCCAGGGGTGAACTACTCACTCATCACTCTGGAGGCGACCATGGCGGTGAAGAGTCCTCCGGGAGATGATTCCCCTCTCCGGTAGGGTGCCGGAGGCGATCTCCTGAATCCCCCGAGATGGGATTGGCGGCGGCGGCGTCTCTGGAAGGTTTTCCGTATCGTGGCTCTCGGTACTGGGGGTTTCGCGACGAAAACTATATGTAGGCGGAAGGGCAGGTCAAGGGGCATCACGAGGGGCCCACACACCCACGCGGCCATGGTCCAGGCCGCGCCGCCCTGTTGTGTCGCCACCTCGTGGCCCCACTTCGTAAGTCCTCCGGTCTTCTGGAAACTTCGTGCAAAATAGGCCCCTGGGCGTTGATTTCGTCCAATTCCGAGAATATTTCCTTACTAGGATTTCTGAAACCAAAAACAGCAACAGTCGGCTCTTCGGCATCTCGTTAATAGGTTAGTGCCGGAAAATGCATAAATATGACATAAGGTATGCATAAAACATGTAGATATCATCAATAATGTGGCATGGAACATAAGAAATTATCGATACGTCGGAGACGTATCAGACATCATCTCCATCACCATCACCATCATCTTCATCATCATCACCGCCATCTCCACCGCTGCACCTCGACACCGCTGTAACAATTAGGGTTGGATCTTGATTGTTTGATAGGGGAAACTCTCCCGGTATTGATTTCTACTTGTTATTGATGCTATTGAGTGAAACTATTGAACCAAGGTTTATGTTCAGATTGTTATTCATCATCATATCACCCCTGATCATGTTCCATATGATGTCTCGTGAGTTGTATCGTTTAGTTCTTGAGGACATGGGTGAAGTCTAAATGTTAGTAGTGAATTATGTTGGTTAGTATTCAATGTTATGATATTTAAGTTGTGGTGTTATTCTTCTAGTGGTGTCATGTGAACGTCGACTACATGATACTTCACCATTTATGGGCCTAGGGGAATACATCTTGTATTCGTTTGCTAATTGCGGGGTTGCCGGAGTGACGAAACCTAAACCCCCGTTGGTATATCGATGCGGGAGGGATAGCGGGATCTCGAGTTTAAGGCTGTGGTTAGATTTATCTTAATTACTTTCTTGTATTTGCGGATGCTTGCAAGGGGTATAATCACAAGTATGTGTTAGTCCAAGGAAGGGCGGTGCATTAGCATAGGTTCACCCACACAACACTTATCAAAACAATGAAGATTAATCAGCTATATGAAGCGAAAGCACTAGACTAAATTCCCGTGTGTCCTCAAGAACGTTTGGTCATTATAAGTAAACAAACCGGCTTGTCCTTTGTGCTAAAAAGGATTGGGCCACTCGCTGCAATTATTTCTCTCGCACTTTATTTACTTGTACTTTATTTGTCTGCTATATCAAAACCCCATGAATACTTGTCTGTGAGCATTTACGGTGAATCCTTCATCGAAACTGCTTGTCAACACCTTCTGCTCCTCGTTGGGATCGACATTCTTACTTATCGAAAATACTACGATACACCCCCTATACTTGTGGGTCATCTGTTATCACCAGAATTTAGCCAGAGCAGGAGATGGGCCGTGATTGAGATGGGCTTAGAGGACATGCACATAAAGTGTCTCTGAATCGGCCTCGCGCGGGAATTTGGGCTAGATTGCCCGTGTATCTGTACATTATGGTAGATCGCGTTTCAGTTTAGAATTAAGAGATAGAGTTTAGTCGTACACAGCTAGGTTTATTCCAAAGATAGAAAGTCTACGAACTATAAATATGTACCTAGGGTTATTGAGAAAGGAGGACGATCACGTTCACAAAAAACCAATCTAGGCGCATCGCCACCCCTTGTTTCGAGGGTTTCTTCCGGGTAAGCGACATGCTGCCTAGATCGCATCTTGCGATCTAGGCAGTATCAGTTTATTCGTTGTTTGATGTTGCTCGTACTGAAGCCTTGTTGATGGCGAGCAACACCGTTATCGTAGATGTTTTGGGGCTGACGTCGATACTTTTCTGATATGCTTGCTTAGCTATGCTGCCCCTCAATATCTAGCTGCCTTTGCACCTATCTTGGGTGTAAGGGCGGTATCTTGCTTGGTCTTTATTTAGTAGATCTGATCTGTTATGGTTGTTCCTTGTTCTCCAAGGATTAGTTTGATATCCGCATGGTTAGGCCTTGCAAACGGGTTGAACGATCCAGTAGTGCGTAAGGTATGGTTTGCTGGTCCTAGAGGGATTGTTCCGGGGATCGACTTTGTGTTGGATTTTAGGCCTCTTTTAGGACTAGTTTTCTATTATCTTACGTATCTGCCAGGCTCAACTACGCGTAGGATGTTCCGGTTATGCGGTGAAAACCCTAGACTGTCGTAGATTGATTTAACTTGGTATTGATAAAGCAGGATCCCCATGTTATCGTAAATCCAACGTGAACCATGGGTCAATCGGCTCTTTGAGCCGATTCACAGGGTAACCTGAGAGCCGATCGGGGCTCGCATTTAATGTTTACGTGTCTGCCATGCAGGAAACTAATTGAAGCAATCCATCACCTTCCTGACCAGGTATAGGTCAGGTGGTGGCACGCCCTCGCATTAGCCAGGACGTGTGCCGGAGTTTTGCGGGCGGTCGCCCGAGGGACCAGGGCCCACCAGCAGTCCTGGGAGCCTCCCGGCTCTCCGAGTTGCCCGTCGCTGCTCGCCGGTGGGTTTTGGCAGGCAACACATTCTGGCACGCCCGGTGGGACGTTCTACAGCAACTACGTCAACATCTGCAGCTGAGATGGCGGACGAGCCAGTCACGTACGAAGATCTGCCTGAAGAGCACAAGAAGAAATATGATGAGATTAAGGCCGTCTTCAAAACCGATCTCATCGGCTCTTTCGCGAAGACCCGTTCACATGGCATTAGGTGGAAAGGGTTCTCACCCGAAGGTGTTCTCGATGAAGTAGATCTGTCTACCCCTTCATAGGAACGCACCAGAGCTCTGCGCCAGGAAGTCAATTACACGGTGGCTCATTCTCTACACCGTCATTCTGAGAGCCTGGTGAACGCTTTCGAGCGCATTGCGGTTCGCGTGGTTGAGGAAATCATGAAGCATCAGTACTCTCCGTCAGGGCCTGCCCTAGGGACTCACCAAGGAGAAATACCGTTCCAGACCAGACCGCAGCTGCCATTCGCGCTTGCAGCTCCAGAACCACAGGGTTCGCCGGCCTACGTCGTCTACAAGGTTGGAGGCGATCCTGGCGATTGCCAATTCCTGTATGAGCCACCTAAAGAAATCCCACATGGATACGTGTGCACATACGTGCCGGACTGCAATAACTTGGAACGCACGAACCAGATTGCAGCAGGAGGGATTTCGGAGCGGACGCCGATAAACAAGGCGTGGCTAGCTAAATATGCCACCGAACGAGTCATGAAAGCTCAGCCCCTGCAGCTCATACCGTGGAACAAATCAGTACAATCTTGAGAGACCAGTTCGGCATCCTGCCAAAGAGGAGAACAATCGGCTATTCCAAGCCGTACCCCAACGAATATGATTTGATCCCGCTGCCGCCCAAGTATCGGCTCCCTGAGTTCTCAAAGTTCAATGGATCAGAAGGGTCTAGCTCAATTGAGCATGTGAGCCGATATTTTTCACAGTTGGTCATGATTTCAGCATCAGACCCGTTATGTGTAAGGTTTTTTGCGCAATCTCTCACGGGACCAGCTTTTGGGTGGTACACCTCGTTGCCACCAAATTCAGTCCGGATGTGGAAGCAACTGGAAGAGCAGTTTCACGTTCAATATCACTCAGAAGCTACTGAAGCTGGCATTGCCGATCTGGCGCAGGTGCGGCAGAAGCGGGGAGAAACGGTGTCGGAATACATTCAGCGTTTCAGGACTGTCAAGAACCGATGTTATTCGGCTCGTTTAACTGAGAAAGAAGCAGTCGATCCGGCGGTGTTGGGCCTCGCAGCGCCGATCAAGGATATGGCTTTCCAAGTGGAATACAATTCACTGGCGCACATGGTCCAGAAATTGACATTGTATGAGCAGCGTCACCCAGAATTGTACCAAGACAAGTTCAAGCGTCCGATAGGCCTGGTCGAGACAGAAGAAGTTGAGGACTCTGCAGAAGACCAGGAAGTAGCCGTGGCTGAATGGGCTCGGGGGGCAGTACCCGTGTCCTGCAGATGGGTGAAACAACAAGGGCCTGCAAAGGGGTTTGACTTCGATATAAGCAAAGCTGAGCAGATATTTGATTTATTGCTTAAGGAAAAACAGCTGAAGTTACCCGAAGGCCATAAAATCCCTACGGCGCAAGAAATGAACGGGAGACCATACTGCAAGTGGCATCACTCGTTCACCCCTATCACCAATGATTGCAAAGAGTTGCGCCGGCAGATCCAAACGGCGATAGAACAAGGCCGTTTGATCCTTGGTCAGTTTGCCATGAAAGTGGACACATATCCGTTTCCTGGCGTCAACATGGTGGAACTCAATCACTCCACGAAGCGTCGGCTAGATTTCTCATTCAATGTTAACATGGCAGGGCCTGTATACCACCATGGCAAGGATAAAGAAGAAATCGGTCACTCCCATGGCAAGGAAAAGGAGGAGGCCAGCCCACGCGACTGGCCCCGATATGATGACAGACGGTACATCACCGAGGAACAAGTGAGAAACGTGCGGTATCAACGTCCGCTCTCCGCGCATCTCCTTAACAAATATGAGCGTCAGTATGACCGACATCGGCGGTACGACAGAGATGACGAAAGATATCGTCGGTCGGACGTAGACAATGGAAGATATCGTCGGTATGATAGAGACGATGAAGGATATGAGCACCGCGCTAAGGGGAAGTCAAGAGAGCAGGAAGACATGGATAGACACTGGGATTGTCCTTTCTTTAAGCATTGCTGGGATTCAGGAATGAGCCGATTGCCTACAATCGACAACTGCCCGGAGTGTAGACAGCAGAAGAAGGACACAGGTGAGGTTTCAGTGTTCAAGCGTCTAAGGCCTCTCCCATCTCAGAACAGACGAGCTGAGTCATCGCAAGAGGAAGATTTTGAGGAGTCAGAAGATGATGAAGAAGATAGATACCACCGGCCAAGGTGGTGCCCTGATGGACTCAGTCACTCCCAAAAGCGTAGGGTTCAGCGGCTACGTAGCTTGGAGCAAGCCGAGGCGCAATACCTGCACATGTTGAGGAAAGCGCGGCCCGATCTGGCCGTGAAAATTCAGCAAACTTTGGAGGCGGAGACTCGTCCACAGAAGAAAGAATGGCGCCCCAAACAGACAAAAGCCGATGCGAAGGCATCGGCTGGCACGAATATGGTGTTCATACTTCCCTCGGAGTTTTGTGCTCCAAGAACCGAAGAAGTGCCGGTAGCACAGTTTGACTGCGGCCCACGGCCGACTATCTTTGAAAAGCCACGAGAAAAGAGCTACAAACATTTGAAGGCCACTGTACCTAAACAGGTTATATCAATGGGCAGCCTCGTCGGCAAGATGCTGGTTGACACGGGAGCGGCGATCAATATAATGCCATACTCCATGCTACGGCGTTTGGGACGCTCTAACGCAGATCTGATCAAAACCAACGTCACACTAAGCGACTTCAACGGCCAAGCATCAGAAACGCAAGGCGTTCTGAACGTGGATCTAACCGTAGGCCGAAAAACCATCCCTACATCATTCTTCATCGTCGACCGCAAAAGCACCTACGCTGTCCTGCTAGGGAGGGATTGGATTCACGCCAACTGCTGCATTCCATCCACAATGCACCAACGCCTGATACAGTGGGATGGAGATGAAGTGGAGGTCGTTCATGCAGATGACTCGATCGAGATCTCAGTAGGCTGGCATGAATATTTGGGACGCGGAAGACCAAGGGCCGCTCTCTGGAGTCAGTTTGGACGGCTGTGAGCGCATCGAAGCTACAAAAAACGGGGTGAGGCTGGTCTTATCCACCGGCCTGATAGAGTAGCAAGAGCAAAGTCAATGTACGTACGTGGCAAGGCCGATCCCTGCGATCGGCCCCAAAAAATAAAAGGCAATGATCTTACCTCAAGCATGTCACGTAGTCGTAGTAGGGAGACTCCCTCCCGTAGTAGAGCACAAATAAGTTGTAAAACTTCACTGAGCGATGCAATCAAAAAGGGGGCCGATTCCAGCAATCGGCCCAAATTATCCTCACCATACGTTTTGCCTGTGTTTAGCATCGATCTAACAGGCGACGGCAAGCTAGAATATGGATTTACATCGGCTGATGAGCTGGAAGAGATTGACATTGGTCCTTGGGATAAGCCACGACCAACATTTATCAGCAAAAAGTTAGATCCGCATCTGAGGGGCCTGATGATAGCTTTGTTGAAAGAATACCCATATTGCTTTGCCTGGGATTACACAGAGATGCCCGGGTTAGACAGGAGCATCATTGAGCATCGGCTCCCTCTTAAGGAAGGATTTCGGCCGTTCCAGCAGCGAGCACGACAGATGAAGGCCGAAATTTTAGAAGAAGTCAAGAAAGAGATCGAGAAGATGTTGAGCGCCGGGTTCATCAGGCCATGCAGGTATGCTGAGTGGATTTCTAGTATCGTACCTGTAGAGAAAAAGGACGACCGATGGCGTGTCGCCATAGATTTTCGGGATCTCAATAGAGCCACTCCAAAGGATGAGTACCCAATGCCAGTAGCAGAGACATTGATCAATGCAGCTGCTGGTCATAAGGTTTTAAGTTTCATGGATGGCAATGCCGGTTACAACCAAATTTTTATGGCTCTAGAAGATATACACAAGACTGCATTCAGAGTACCAGGTTCGGTGGGCTTATTTGAATATGTAGTCATGACATTTGGACTGAAAAATGCCGGCGCAACATACCAAAGAGCCGCGAATTACATCTTTCATGATCTGATCGGCAAGTTGGTGGAGATTTACATTGATGACGTGGTAGTCAAGTCTGTCTCAGTAGAAGGACACTTGGAGGATTTGCGATGCATCCTGGACCGAAC
This sequence comes from Lolium rigidum, assembly GCF_022539505.1. Taxonomy (NCBI): domain Eukaryota; kingdom Viridiplantae; phylum Streptophyta; class Magnoliopsida; order Poales; family Poaceae; genus Lolium; species Lolium rigidum. The sequence goes on along the minus strand of NC_061512.1, from coordinate 77,306,676 downwards.
TAGAAAATTCGGGCTAAGAATGAATCCAAAGAAGTGTGCTTTTGGTGTGACGGCCGGTCAATTCTTGGGCTTCTTGGTTCATGAACGTGGAATTGAGATCGGCCTGAAAAGTCGGAGGCGATACGAACAATGAAGCCACCTACCACGAAGAAGGAACTCCGGTGTCTCATCGGCAAAATCAACTTCGTCGAAGGTTCATCTCCAACCTGTCGTGGCGAATCGAGCCGTTCATGGGATTGGTAAAAATTAAATCTGATGAGGAGTTTCGCTGAGGGCAGAGCAACAGCGAGCGTTTGACGAGATTAAAGAGTATCTAACGAAGCCACTCGTGTTGGTTCCGCCCCGAGCAAGACGAGACTCATTCTATATTTACTTGTCGATAGCTAGCACTTCCATCGCCTCGGTGGTGGTGCAAGTTTATGATGGTCCGGAGAGAGTCGCTTTCTACCTCAGCGAGAAGGATGTTGGATGCGAGAGACTAGGTACCCTGAGATCGAGAAGTTGTGCCTCTGCCTATTTTTTACCTGCACCAAGCTTCGTCACATCTTTCTGTCAGCGGAAATTGTCATCATATGCAAATCGGATGTCATCAAACATATGCTGTCGGCTCCTGTGTTGAAAGGCCGACTCGGTAAATGGATGTTTGCATTATCGGAATTTGATCTCCGGTATCAGCCTGCGAAAGCAGTCAAGGGACAGGCGTTGGCCGATCTTATTGCTGAACGAATCAACACTGATATAGCAGCACTGTCTGTGCATGCATGGGCCATGTTTTTCGACGGATCGGTTTGTGATGATGGTTGCGGCATCGGCATTCTACTCGTGTCGCCCCGGGGGGCAACATATTCCTTCTCCATCAGGCTACCTACCCCTTGCACCAACAATGTCGCTGAGTATGAAGCAATACACAAGGGAATGGAGTTGCTTCTGGAAGCCGGGGCAGAAGCGGTGGAACTTTTTGGAGACTCAAAATTGGTGATTTCCCAACTCACGGAGGAATACAAATGTGAGAGCTAGTTGCTCTTCCCATTATGGATGCAATGCCGTGAGTTGATGGCACAATTTCGGTACATAAACTTCAATTGGGTCCCGAGGTCGCAAAATACCGAGGCAAACGATCTCGCACAGATGGCGTCAGGCTACAAGGACGTAGCAGGTGGGGCCGATGTTTAGGTACAGTTCCTAGAACCAGATGACTGGAGAGCCGATATCTTCAATTACTTGAAAGATTCGGCTCGGGGGGCACCTAAACGGATAAGGTACAAGGCCATGAAGTATGTCCTTATTGGGGATGACATGTTCTACAGGACTTTGGAAGGGTTACTCCTCAGATGTCTGGGACCAGCCGAGTCAAATCGGCTCTTACACGAGGTACATGAAGGCGCCTGTGGAACTCACCAATCGGCTCATAAGATGAAATGGTTGATCAGGCGATCGGGGTTTTATTGGCCCACCATGCTTGAGGATTGTTTTGAGTACTATAAAGGGTGTCAAGCGTGTCAGAAGTTTGGGAAAATTCAGATGGCACCCGCATCAGCAATGAACCCCATCATCAAGCCTTGGCCATTTCGAGGTTGGGGCATGGATATGATCGGCAAAATCAATCCTCCATCGAGCAAAGGCCACGTGTGGATTCTGGCCATTACAGATTATTTTACTAAATGGGTGGAGGCCGTCCCTATGAAGTCAGTAGCATCGGCCGATGTTATCAGTTTTGTGAAGGAACATGTCATTCATAGATTCGGGATTCCCCAGACTATCACGACCGATGGAGGTTCGGTCTTCATTTCTCGCGAGTTTAGAGAGTTCTGCGAGGACATGGGAATTAAGTTGATCCGATCGTCTCCATACTATGCTCAAGCAAATGGGCAAGCTGAAGCATCCAACCAGAGCCTTATCAAGCTGATTAAGAGGAAAGTCGACGAGCACCCTAGACGTTGGCATGAGGCATTGTCAGAGGCTTTGTGGGCGTATCGCATGTCATGTCATGGAGCGATAAAAACCTCGCCATACCATCTGGTTTATGGACAAGAAGCCGTGTTGCCCTGGGAAATCACGGCTGGGTCGAGACGTATTACATTTCAGAATGATTTAACAACTGAAGAATATGCAGCCCTGATGAGTGATAGCGTTGAGGATCTAACGGAACTTAGACTCTGGTCACTTGAGAAAATTAAAGAAAACAAGGCCAAGGTAGCTCGCGCATATAATAAGAAGGTGAGACCAAAGGAGTTCCACGTTGGTGATCTGGTATGGGAAGCTGTATTGCCATTGGAGACTAAGGATAAAGTATATGGTAAATGGTCTCCAAATTGGCATGGGTCGTACAGGGTCGACCATGTTTTAAAGGGTAATGCATATATGCTTGAGGAGCTGAGCGGTGTGAAGTTCCCAGTGGCTGTCAATGGCCAGCACCTCAAGAAATATTACCCGAGTATGTGGGATGACGGACAGTGAAATATGGGGGCCGATGCATGAAATCGGCCAGTAAAAAAAATATATGCAAAGCAACAGGATGCAAAGCACAGTCGATGCACAGACATCGACTTTAGAATACAAAAGCCGATGCGCAGCCATCGACTCTAGAGGTACGAACTGTTACAAGCAAGTATCAGGTTACCGTTTGAGTTTGGGGAATGACCGCTTGGACCTGTCTAAATGGGTAACTGAGTCTGGCCTTGCTGGCGTTTTTGGTAAAAGACCGATGCGTTGCCATCGGCTCTTTGAGCGTTGACCTATTTTGACAATCGGAAAAATCAAACCAAAGCATTCTTCATTGATTAAAAGAGGATTTTTACAATAAGAGCCGATTGCTCACAAAAGGAGATCTGCTGCCTAATGCACTACTACTAGCCCTATTCTAGTAGTCCCTAATCTAGAGGCCGGCGCCGTCGCTGTCCTCGTAGTCGCTGCCCTTGTAGTCGCCGTCCTCGCCGCTATCGGCGCTGCTGCCGGTGATGTATTCGTCGCTGCTGCTGTAGCCGCCGGCAGGGGCGTATTCTTCGTCGTCGTCGTCGTCCTCCGACCCGGCGCGGAAGCGCTTCGCCGGCGGGTAGTCGTCGGAGGAGGTGTCGTCCTCCGCTTCATCCTCTCCGTCGTAGGAGAGGTCCTCGCCCCAGGAGAAGGCGTCGTCGTCGCTCTCTTCCTCCAGCTCCCCGTCCACGAGGAACTGAAGGTTATCCTCCCCGTCGGTCAAGGAGTCGTCATCCTCTGACTCGACGGCGAGGTCCCAATCCCTCTCGTCCCACCATTGTGGGGCGCGGGCCTCGTACGCCGCTGTCTGGTCGTACTCCGGCGTCAACTCGCGGGAGGAGGAGGATTGGAAGGAGAGACCTGAAGAGGCAGAGGAGGAGGAGTCCATGGTTGCAGAGGAGGGTTTTTTCCGATGGCTAATGCGGAACAGGAGGATGAGGAGGCGAACTGCTCGGGTGAGGTTAAATAAAGGGGATATAGTGGGAGATGATTCAATGCTTGGGCAGTTTTCGAGGATGCGGTGCCAAAACTGTCAATCGTGGCAAGTACGGAGAAATTGAGAAGACAAGGCATCATGATGGAAGGACACCGAAGCGGTTCCGCTCGCAACGCGTAACCCGATGAAGGAAAACAGAGTGGTTTTGGAATTATTATTGCCAAAACCAGGGGGCATGTGTTATCACCAGAATTTAGCCAGAGCAGGAGATGGGCCGTGATTGAGATGGGCTTAGAGGACATGCACATAAAGTGTCTCTGAATCGGCCTCGTGCGGGAATTTGGGCTAGATTGCCCGTGTATCTGTACATTATGGTAGATCGCGTTTCAGTTTAGAATTAAGAGATAGAGTTTAGTCGTACACAGCTAGGTTTATTCCAAAGATAGAAAGTCTACGGACTATAAATATGTACCTAGGGTTATTGAGAAAGGAGGACGATCACGTTCACAAAAAACCAATCTAGGCGCATCGCCACCCCTTGTTTCGAGGGTTTCTTCCGGGTAAGCGACATGCTGCCTAGATCGCATCTTGCGATCTAGGCAGTATCAGTTTATTCGTTGTTTGATGTTGCACGTACTGAAGCCTTGTTGATGGCGAGCAACACCGTTATCGTAGATGTTTTGGGGCTGACGTCGATACTTTTCTGATATGCTTGCTTAGCTATGCTGCCCCTCAATATCTAGCTGCCTTTGCACCTATCTTGGGTGTAAGGGCAGTATCTTGCTTGGTCTTTATTTAGTAGATCTGATCTGTTATGGTTGTTCCTTGTTCTCCAAGGATTAGTTTGATATCCGCATGGTTAGGCCTTGCAAACGGGTTGAACGATCCTGTAGTGCGTAAGGTATGGTTTGCTGGTCCTAGAGGGATTGTTCCGGGGATCGACTTTGTGTTGGATTTTAGGCCTCTTTTAGGACTAGGTTTTCTATTATCTTACGTATCTGCCAGGCTCAACTATGCGTAGGATGTTCCGGTTATGCGGTGAAAACCCTAGACTGTCGTAGATTGATTTAACTTGGTATTGATAAAGCAGGATCCCCATGTTATCGTAAATCCAACGTGAACCATGGGTCAATCGGCTCTTTGAGCCGATTCACAGGGTAACCTGAGAGCCGATCGGGGCTCGCATTTAATGTTTACATGTCTGCCATGCAGGAAACTAATTGAAGCAATCCATCACCTTCCTGACCAGGTATAGGTCAGGTGGCACGCCCTCGCATTAGCCAGGACGTGTGCCGGAGTTTTGGCCGTCGCCCGAGGGACCAGGGCCCACCAGCAGTCCTGGGAGCCTCCCGGCTCTCCGTGTTGCCCTTCGCTGCTCGCCGGTGGGTTTTGGCAGGCAACATCATCATACCACCATAGCCGACGGCCGGCCTCGTGGAAGTTCCCAGGAGGCAGACCGTCCTCCTCATACCTGCCGAGCGCCCTGTCACGCCGATTGATGAAGAAGGCGTCCCAAGTATGCTGGTTGTCGGGATGCCAGCGGGGATTCATCCGATGCTCCGGCGTGAGATCGAGGTAGTAGTGGTTCGTGATGGCCGCCCGGCGCGCAGCACCTCGAGGGACGGGAGGGACCGGCACGCCTCCGGCGCTTAGGCTCCAGCCCGGCGGGGACGCGGTAGCCCGGTGGGCAAGGGTAGTTCGAGGCGCAAAGCTCCTCCACCTGCGGGTAGGTTAGAGTGGGTGCGGTGGAAGCCATGAGAGAGTGATGAGAGATTGTAGAGATGTGATAATGCTGGCCAAGCCGGGCTACATATATGTAGTGAGAAATGGCGGGAAAAATGGGAGCGGGAAGACAGGAGGCGGGAAGAAAGTGGCGGGAAGAAAGAGGCGGGAAGACAGGGAAGAAATGGCGGGAAGAAGAGGAATCCAGAGCTGGTCATCTAACCTGTAGTCCCGGCTGGTGGGTGCAACCAAGACTAAATGTGGTTTTTGTGTCATCTAAGAAAACCGTCGGTGGGATAAGGATGTTTGGGTAAGCTTTAGTCCCGGCTGGTGGGTGCAACCGGGACTAAAGTTGTCGGCAGGATAAGGACGCGTGGGTGGACGCACTGCTCGATGAGATAAAGCATGTAGCGCACGACGCCCTGTCGGAGGAACAAGACAAAGCAGAAGCGACGCCGTGCCTATAAAAGGAGCATCGATACGCCTTGGCAAGCAGGCCAACAAGCCAACCTAGTAGGTAGGGAGAGTTTCATCCCCATGGATGGAGTAAAGGGTTGGAAAATCTCCCGTGGCGCAACTTCTCGAAGATGTCGCCGGTGCACACGCCCTACGGCATCTTCGGAAGTTGCTCCTCGGGAAAATTTTCCTGCAAGCCCGTGAAAGACTCCATCTGCTCTAACAGTGTTGGGTAAAGGGTTCGAAAATCTCCCGTGGCGCAGCTTCTCGAAGATGTCATTGGTTTACACGCCCTACGGCATCTTCGGAAGTTGCGCCTCGGAATTTTTTCCTACAAGCCCATGAAAGACAGAGGCGGGAAGATAGAGGCGTGAAGAAATGGCGGGAAGAAATGGCGGGAAAGAACTGGCGGGAAGACATAGGCGGGAAAGATTTTGAAATGAATTAGTTTTATTTTTTTGATTTTTTTGATATATTATTTGTATTTTTAAGATTTTGAATTGAATTAGCTTCATTTTTCTGAATTTTTTGATGTATTATTTGTATTTTTAAGATTTTGAAATGAATTAGTTTTATTTTTCTGATTTTTTTGATATATTATTTGTATTTTTAAGAATTTGAATTGAATTAGCTTCATTTTTCTGAATTTTTTGATGTATTATTTGTATTTTTAAGATTTTGAAATGAATTAGTTTTATTTTTCTAATTTTTTGATATATTATTTGTTTTTTAAGAATTTGAATTGAATTAGTTTTATTTTTCTGAATTTTTTGATATATTATTTGTATTTTTAACATTTTGAAATGAATTAGTTTTATTTTTCTGAATTTTTTGATACATTATTTTTATTTTTAAAAATTTGAATTGAATTAGTTTTATTTTTCTGAATTTTTTTATATATTATTTCTATTATTAATATTTTGGAATGAATTAGTTTTGAATTTCGAAAATAAAAATTATTTGAAAAAAGACCTTTAGTCGCGGTTGGGCTCACCAACCGTGACTAAAGGCTATTTTCCGCGGGAACCAAAAGCCCAGCGAAAAATGACCTTTAGTCGCGGTTGGTGAGACCAACCGCGACTAAAGGGTACCCTTTAGTCGCGGTTGGTCTCACCAACTGCGACTAAAGGTGCTTCCCTATATATTGGCGCGCGAGCGGAATGGCCGCGCACTCTTCTTCTCCGCCGAACCGTCGCCTCGTCTCTGCCGTCGCCGCGCCGTCGCCGCCCTCATCTTCTACGCCGTCAGGCTGCCCGAGAGCGCCGCGCCGCCGTCGCCGCGCCGCCGTCGCCGCCCTCTCTCGTCCTCCCCGTAAGAACCGCCGCGCGTTGCCGCGGCCCTCGTCGCGGAGAGATCACCGCGCCGCGTCTCGTCGTCCGAGCTCACGCCGCCGCCCGTGCATGCACTGCCACCGCGCACGCCGCCACACGTGCGCCGCTCGGGCAGAGACGTCGACGAAGCAGAGGGAGATCGAGAGGAGAGAGAAGGCCAGGGCGCGCCTGGCCGATTTTTTTTTTCTTTAAATTGTAACTAAGTTTTTTTAATTAAAAATGTAACTTAACTAATTTGTAACTAAGTTTTTTTTTGTTTTTTAATTTGTAACTAAGTTTTTTTAATTTGTAAATAAGTTTTTTTAATTAGAAATGAAACGACCGTCGCCACCGCCGCCGCCCCCCTTTCGCCACCGACCCCGCGTGTATACGGAGGGGGCGGTGAGGCCCTCGCCGCCCCCTCCGTATACGCGCGGGATTTTTTTTTTGTTTTTTTACGAGAGAGAGGATCGGCATCGTCACCGCCACCGTCACCGCCACCGCCCTTTCGCCACCGCCCTTTCGCCATGGACCCCGCGTGTATACGGAGGGGGCGTCGAGGCCCTCGCCGCCCCCTCCGTATACGCGCGGGGTTTTTTTGTTTTTTTACGAGAGAGAGAGGATCGGCACCGCCACCGCCACCGCCACCGCCCTTTTGCCACCGCCCTTTCGCCACCGGTCTCTCGGTCACGCGGTCACTGCGAGGCGAGGACGATCGTCCGCATATACACATCTAATACGCGTCCCCCCTCTCGCCTCCATCGTCGCCCTCTCTCTTTATATGTAGAAGAGATGTGATAATGCTGGAATATACACAATTAATTAATTTTTTTACTACATGTTTTCAGGAGTGACACATATGGCGGACGATAGAGCCGACCCGATTAGGGATAACTATAATCCGGAAGCTGAGGCACATCTTTTCGGCATCATAAACGGCGACATTCCTTTTGTGCCGGCCGAAGAAGATGAAGAAGAGGATATCTCTTCTTATCTGAACCTTGGCGGTGAAGATGAAGGTCGTCGGCGAGGTGATGACGAAGGAATGGGCACTGTTGATGGAGGTCAACCGTCGACAAACACCTCCGGCGATGTTGATAAGCAATTAGCAATCACCACCTCCGGCGAGGTATATATATACATTGAGCCTCTAGTGATACAAATTTACCGATTTCAATAAATATGTCTATTAACTCGACTCTCTTTCTTATTTTGCCCTCGGCCAGCGGATCGTCGAAAAAATCGGTGAAGACAAAGCGTGGCAAAACCAAGACGCTGAAACAAGGAGTAACATATACCATTGATGTTATCAGTCCAACCGGCAAGCCGCTGGAGCCCAAAGAGGCGTACACCAAGTTCATCAACCAATGCGGAGTCGTTGTTAGAGACAGTGTCCCGATCACCGTCCAGGAATGGCATGAGCCAGTGAAGGCACGTGTTGGTTCCAAGCTCGTCAAGCAAGAGAAAGAAAAAGGAATGCTAGAGAACGCTTATGGAGCATTTCGTTCTACCTCTGGAATACAACAAAAAAGATGAATTCGGTAACGACGATCCAGAGGGACGTAATAGGAGGAGGCTGGTCAAAGAGTTCGCTCTTCAGAAGATGGCCACAGCATTCCGGACATACAAGAAAAATTTAGCGGCTCAATATGTCGAGAAGGGGAAGACTCCGGATTTCAGCGGACAGTATGAGAAGCTGAAAGATGATTGGCCCGAATTTGTGAGGCAAAAGAAATCAGAGGAATTCAAGGCCATATCGGATAAAAATAAGGCAAATGCGGCTAAGAAGAAGTACAATCATATTATGGGGCCAGGAGGATACCGCCTTTCGGAGCCTAAATGGCAGAAGATGGAGGATGACCTGAGGTTGCGAGGAATCCCTCTAGGTACAGAGGGATGGGACCCTAGGGCCAAAAGCTGGTGGTACGGGCATGGGGGAACGCTAGACCCGGTGAAAGGGGAGTGTACCCACCGAGACACAAAGTTTAAACCCACCCAAGCCCTTATTGACGCAATGAGGGATGCTCAAGAGGGGAAGATCAAGATCAACAGAGAGAATGACGCGCTGACAAAAGCCCTCGGGAATCCTGAACACGGAGGACGTGTACGAGGCAAAGGCGTCATTGCGTGGAAAGAAGGGTTTTCCCAGGAAAATGACCCCTACAGTTACAGAAGCCGTAAGAGAAAGGCAGATCGGGATGCAGATGTTGTGGCGCGGTTGGCATCGGAATTCGATGAGATGAAGAAAACCCTGAATGTACTAGTACAAGAAAGAGATCAGGCAGCTGGGACGCATGAAGATCATCCAGCGGATCTCGGAAGCCAGCAGCGGAGAAGCAGCGTGGCTTCCACGGAAGCCCCGCCGGCTACCGCTAATGCACCGGCGATCGATATCATCGCACCGGAGCCTCCTCGCTACCCCGTGGACGATGTAAAGGAGATGAAAGAATGTCATCCGCATTATCCAACCGGGAACATGTCCATGAAGGTAGCCATCGACGATGCTTTACCATGTTTACTCGGAGCACTCCACCACAACAACCCCATTCAAGATGGCTATGCTCGTGTCACGGTGGAGGACATAGTACAAGGGTTTGAGGATCTGGAGATTGACATTGCTACACCCGAAGGGGCGAGAAGACTTGGATATGTCAAGCGCCAGTTCATTCTATGGCAAAAGAAGTTTATCAAGTTTCCGTGCGAGGCGCCAAGGCCAACAAGTCCACCCCCTACGGTGGTGGTGGCGGTGGCGGTGGTGGTGGTGGTGATGCTTCACCTACACCTCCTTCACGTCGCCCGACGCCGCCCCCAATTCACCTCCGGCGGGTAGCGGCCGCCGCCCTCGGCCCGCCTCGGGCGGGTAGCGCACGCCGCCCCCAATCCACCTCCAGCGAAGAAGCATAAGCAGTCCTGGACTATTAACCCGGACCCTTATGTACCTAAGACCACAAAGGTACCGGAGCCATCACTGAAGCCTCTCCCCACAAGGCCTTGGTAACGTAGTGCCGAGGAAGTCGACGCGGTCGCAACTGCTGATTATGAGAAATGGAAGGCGGACTGCAAGAAGAAAAGAGAGCCCAAGCCCAAGCCGGCATTTTCTAATGAGCAAAAGAAGTGGGCTAAGTCATTTTTGAGCACACCGTCCCAAGCCGCGAAGAATTTGCCTGAAGACTATGCACGTGAACTTCGTAGGCAAGCACTCATGTTGAAGGAGAAGAAAGAGTTGGCGGAGAAGCAGGAGAAGAAAGCCTTGGAGGAGGCCGGGAAAGAATTAGAAAGTAAAATAAGCAGGAAACGAGTTGCCCAACTCGGAGAACAAAGTAAACAATCGATTCCCCCGCTCATAGTGAAAGCCGCCGGTCCGGATGCTGAACTAATGGACCCCACAATCATAGCAGCTGCGGCAGCACAGGGATTGACTGTAACGGGTGCCAGAGAACAAGCGGCCCAGATGGATATGACTCTTGTTAGGCCTTGAGGAGACGCCAGTGAGTGAGGTAGTAATTACATATGTGCCGAATGGGCCTTTCGTCGAGCCTGCGCAGGAAAAGGATCTACCTCCACAAATGAAAAATCTGCTAATTTGGTACAAGGGTTACATAAAAAATTAAAACGCCAAAGAATATATTTATGCGGAAGTTAGACATGAGCATCACTTCAAATAATATTAGTATGTAACAGTTCATCGGAGTGAATTGTTCCAGCTGTTCAATCTGCGCGAGCTCGACAAATCTATCATCAGTTGCTACGTTCTGTAAGTGATTTATTTCTACCTCATCTCGTTCATTGCCTGCACTATATATATATATATATATATATATATATATATATATATATATATATATATATATATATATATATATGTACGCGCTATTTGACTCCCTGGGGGCAGAATATTATTCTGCACCCCGGCCGAACCATGCTCCCCGTACCGCGCCAGGCTCCCGAGTGAGATGCGTTTCTCCGGCCGTGCGTCTGCCCGCGCTGTGTACGAAGTAAGAAACTTATGCCAGAGGTAATTTTCAGCCCATCGTGTAGAGTCAGCCCACCTCAATAACCGATGCAAGGATTTTAACTGTTGACGTAAGAAATATGAAGACACCGTAAAAGCAGCCCACTAACTCATCCCGGACGAGTCATTCAGCCACCCATCGATGAAAGAAGTAACGGACTGTTTGGCAGTAACAACACTGACATGCTTCTAAGAATCTGCTAGCCTGATAACACACCATAACTTAAGATACATTATGGTCCACTAATTGAACGTAAGATATATTATGTCGCTCAGAGAATTCTAATACATCATATTCCATAAAATTCTGAATACATTATTTCACCAAAGATTTCCAGGTGCCAATCTTGGCAAAAAGAAACATGTTTCTGACAACACGACATAGGAACTCCAAGTCATGGTAGATAATATACACTGATAAAGCAGAATGATTACAAAAGCTAAGATATTTCAGAGGTGATGTAAAAGTTTAATGCCCGTAAGAATAGTAAGTATGGCCTGATTACACATTGCAAGTTTTACACGTACGGCTTGAGCAAGAACTCCAGTGTGTCCATGCACACATGTGTCTACATATTTCAGGCATTGCGCGCATATCAAAAGTAAAGGAATTAATATGTCAACATGTAATAAATTACATGAGTCGATGCAAATTATTTAGTTACATCAGCTCCACTAGACGACGCTTTGATGTTGTATTTCCACCGTACTAGGCAGCCCGACGCTGAAGACCACAACATGCGGTGCAGCTCTACATTTCATTGTGTACCCAGGAGCAGGACACACCCCCAATCCCACTTAATATTTTGAACATCGCCGTCTGTCCTGAAAAATGGGCAGAGAATTACCATAACAATCAAGAAGCTGGACATAATTTGCAACCATAGAATTCCTTTGGCAAAAATTGAATCAGTGGGGAGAAAAGGGATGTCCATTGTCACAACATCACCAGTATATATAACAAGATTTAGAAGCTAGTCAGGCCTGTAAGCCCAAATTCGGATTTAGGATAACTATATATACCCTGCCTACCAAACATTAAACAAACACAAAATTAAAACAAAGAAAAATCTACCACATACAGACTATATATAGAGCATCCAGGAGTCATGAACATGATTGGTAGAACACTTTTTTGGTTATATCTGTTATACTGGGTTTTGGCATTAGTCAGCTACACCTATGGTTGATTTTGCATTAGTAGGGGACTTTGCAACGGAAAAGTAAATAGATTCGCAGTATTCTCAAAATAGGACTAGAAAAACACAGAGTGATATGTGTATACATAAGAAGAGGAACAAACATGATCGATCTGTGAATACATTTATAATTGTAGTTACCAGAAGCAAAGATTCCATGTTTAATTTTAACTGGAACACCTAAGAAGCCAACCATAAGCTAGTATTGCCAAAAGATCTAAATACCCGTTTATACAAGAGGTAGCAACTTATTTTTGTTTTGCAGGAAGAGAGCTAGCTGCAAAATTCAGTATTCAATTAAATTATAACGTTCTAGTCCCAGCAAGTGAATTGATAAGTCAATACCCATACGTCGATGATGTCGCAGACGAGGCCACCCGCAGCATTGCATACCATCTATGCTACCTGCTGCAGTGCCATACACTAAAGCAACCCACCACACGACGTAAGTAAGAGCACAGATATCACAAGCACATCATAGAAATATCCTATAATATCATTACCTTGATGCACTAGGCACCAGCCAGAAGACCATCCCAGTGTCTCTTCTCTACTTCACCTCTGACATCACGGAACGTGAATCTGCCAAAAACCCATCATACCTGTGCAAAATACCATAAAACTTCAGGCTACATTGCATCCAAATCCGATAACAGGAAAATGAACAACACTGACCCAGGGTAGCAGAAAAGACGTAAAAAAAATCGTTCCACCGGAATCAGAGAGATATGAAGGTATGAGCAGGGGGCAAGTCCGGTCACCTCAACACTTGCACTCCTGGCTGAACTTGGATTCTTCAGGTGCTCCTACATCGGTCACTATACAGGTCGATGGTGGAGATCGATATGGTATGCCTCGGACGCGCACAGTCTAGGGCCTTCGCGACGGAGGGGAGCTGGCAACGTAGCAGGAGGTGGTCGACGGAGGAAATCCGGAGATAGAGCAAGAGGTGGCCGATGCCGATGCCGCCCTCAACCACCACCGCCATAATGTACGACAACGATGTCAATTCAGCCCGTTGCCACAACCCGCCGCGCTGCTAGACCAGCGCAGCAGGCAACCACCACCGATGTGTACCACGCCAGCACACCGTCATTGCCGCCGATCCAGCCAGTCGACCAACACCACCTGTCCAATACCAGGAAGGAAAAAAAAAAAGAGGTGACAGGGGAGCAAATGATACCCAGAGCGCATGAGTTCTCCCAACCGCTCACCGTCGTGGCGCACGATTGAATACCAGGAAGGAAAAAAAACTGAGATGACAAGGTTGGTCGTAAGCTACCAAATCCCACAACCCCTATGTGAAAGAAACCATCCCGGGTAAAAAAATTACGACACCCGGCATGCTGTGAGTCACATAGACAAGGTTTGTTATAAGCAATAGGGCGCAAAGCCTCAGTCAAATAGCTCAGAGTTTATTCAATATGGCTCTGTCAAAAGCTAGCTCAACTCAAATCAAGATGGTGTGACAATTCAGTACATGAACAACGAAAATTATTTTTTACTCAAAGCATACATCTTTAGGGTAAAAGACAAATAAGCTTACAATGGTTGCAAAAAATTCTTTCATACATAGTATACCATTCTGATTATAAACATACATACCAAATAAAATATGCACTTCAGCTGAAACAAGGTATCAGAAAACTGAAACAAAGTAGGTTCATAGGAAGGATACGCCATCGAAACTACCACAAGAAACTATCTGTGAGCTTCGTTTAACTCATAATTCCTAACCAAAATGCATTTCATAATAGCATTAATAAAACCTGTACAAATTTCTTTTGGTTTGGTACGTTCACATAGAACCTAGCTAATCGTGCCCACCAGCGCAAGACTGTAGCCCATAAATTAAAAATGATGCAGAATTAATTGTCTCAAATTCGTTTTTTACAGCAACAAAATTATGTCGAGGAAAATTGAACAGTTATGAACCGAAAAGAAGGATGCAGAATGGAAGCGAAAACCTGTTATAAGTAAACTTACCGCTGAACACAAATAGATTCAACCAAAATGCACAAACCAAGTCTCTATGAAAAGTTAGAAACATATTTTACAATTTTTATATAGGGACAAACTCGAAATTATGGACGCAATAATGTAAATGCACAAATGAGTTCAACGTGAACCGTATTCAGCTCCTATATCTGTTGCCAATTGGTGTGCATATAGATAGAATGAGTTTACATACAGGGTACATGGATGTATTACACTAACAAAGCTAAAAAAGTCTGCATTTAATTAATACCTAAGCTCCTAATCATGGATAAATTAATTGATAGACTTATAAAGCTAAAATAACTACAAAGACCTAGAATGAGGTAAATTAATTACTTATCTTACCTTATCTGTAGAAGACTTGGCCTCACCTGGATCTCTACATCAACAAATTGAGTTAAAAAGTCAGCGCTATTTCCATTTGAACAAACGAAGTAAAAAATCAACACTAGTTGGAGACCAATAATTATCTTTTGGAATTGAAATTTGGTATCTCCACGCGAATCAGGAGTTAGTAGAAGAACTTCCCAATGAAAATATCATTTAGCCAGTAGCCCAGTACCCAAACTGAAAGTTGACGTAAAATTGCAAGGGGCTAGATGCCCAATTCGTGGATATCTGCTAGCGTTATGGCAGCCGCAGGAGGACGCCGATCCAATCCATACACAAGCTATTACCCACGGGAGACACAACCGATTAGACGGAAGGAGGAAGAGAGATGGGCAAAGAGGTCAGATTCAAGGCCAGGCATTGAGAAGCATCCCTAACCATGGGAATCGACTGAAAGTCGCGGGACATGGACGGGATCTGGAGGTTTGGACGATTGTGGCTCTCATATAAAAGGGGTGGTGATTGCTTACGGCAACTGGTGGAGGTCGGGGATCGCAGCTGCTGCCGGAGCATAAGGTCGGAGGTGGCAGCAGCTTGTGCAGGCGGTCGCCGGAGGAGACCTGGAGACAGAGCAGGATACGGTGATGTCGTGCCGCGACCTCTGCACGCCGATCCCCTCCACCATCCGCCTCCAACGCCTACTCTCCATCGACAACCTCTCGATTTCTAGCGGTACCTCCTCCGGACTCGGCCGGATGGTCATCGACGCCCCCTCTTTATTGGTCTGCAAACTACCACTAATCTGCACCTGCCATTACCGCCGATCCAGCCGGCCAACCACGGCGCGCAGCTTCCACAAGCCAACCACGGCGGAGCCGAGGACAAACAAACACTAGGTTTTGAGTAACATGAATAATTACTGGATCACAAAACTCCAAATGAAAAATAGTAACAGAACCTACACTATTGGATTCAGACTTGAGCTCACCTAATAGAACTGTAATAGATCAGCTTCCTCACAACATTAACTGACCAAGTTATTCCATTCTTTATTGCCAATCAAAATCTATGTACAAAGATGCAACTGAGGACAGGTACAACTAAAACAGTAATCAATTAATTGAAAATTTTATGATCTTGAATAAATGAGATGATTAGTTTCAAAACTTGTGCAGAAAGCCAGAAACTACCAGGTTAGTCTGTTCTTTATTTCGCCAAGAAAATGGACAGTGATGCACATGATGAGCACAATGTACAGCAGTCGTTTCTTGCATTTTGTGAAGGAAAACGCACACAAGCTAATTCAATCGGCCTCTAATTTGCATTGATAATTAAAAAGAACTAGAACTGAACATATACTTACGGCCTCAATTCTTTGCACTCCAAATAAATTCAGCTAAAAAGCAACCCAGGTTGTAAGTTCCTAGAGTAAATCTAAGGCGCTGCAATTCCCCTGTTCCTCATCGTTGTTGGAGCCAGGGCCAGAAAGTTCTGTATTGCAATCAGGTGGAGTCCGGGGGCGATCAATGGATCCATCTCTGCGATTGGGGACGGAATCTAACCAAAAAAAAAGCATAATGCTGCACGACAGAAAGAAGGAAAGGATTAATCGCTACACCGTACCTTCAAGTCGAGGCACACTCCGGCGGAGGAGACAGCGAGCCGTCGCCGGGGCGGAGTAGACGGCAAGCTGGGGGTGAGGAACGGGATGGCGACCGGCGGGAGAGCAGCAGCCAGCCGAACTGCTGCGCGAGGAACGGGACGCCCGCCTGGCCGCCTTCCGCTCACCACGTCGCCGAGTCCAGCAACTGATCCCGAATCGATTCAGCACCGCCGAGGACACCCGCCGCTCGCCTCGATCCCCAGCTGAAGCTGCTCGCCGCCGGCCGTAATCCCCAGCTGAAGCCGCTCGCCGCCGGCCACAATGCAGAGCAATCGCTCGCCGGCCGCACCACTCCTCCACCCGGCGATTCCAACAACCGCACGCACGGTACTGGATTTGACAACGGTGGATCTTGTGTTCCAAAAAAAAACGTGGATAGCTCCCAGCACACAAAAGTATAGAACCGTCGATGTAAATAAAAAATTAAATTATGTTGGACGGGGGTGTAATTGGGTTCGGCCCGTTAGGTTCGATGGAGCCAGGATAAATCGGCTCAGTTCGATCCGACCCGGGTGCAGAATTACTTATTCTGCACCCAGGGTATTTAATAGAGTTTCTTATATATATATATATATATATATATATATATATATATATATATATATATATTGTCCTAACTATCTTGTTGTGTACGCTATTATGCAGAATGAAGCTTAGGGAATGCAGAATAAGGAACATCCATGATGTTGGGTTCATTGACCCACAAATCGTTAATGGATATGTGTTAAAAAATCACCCCGTCGACGTGGAGGAAGACCTGTGGCGGTTTCTTTCAAAGCAGGAACTCAAAAAGTGATACTCTATTTTCTTACCATTTTGGGTGAGTGTTTCTGTCTTGAGCACATTCTCTTTTGTTTACTCCATGCATGGTATGTGGCTAATCGATGAGTTATGCATGACTGTGCATGTATCGTGTCCGCAAGTTCCACTGGATTCTGCTAGTAATTCAATTTCACGACTCCACAGTTCTCATCCACGACTCTCTGAATCTGGATGCAAAGCTTTGGGCCGACATGAGAATAATGATGCAGAAGTAATTATTTTCATTCATTTGCGCTCTATATCGATCGGCCTATTTCGTTCATTTCCTAATATCAAGTAACTAATAACTCTCTTGTTCATTTAATTTTCTTTGCATCGTAGGGTTTGGAGACGGTTCGTAGATGAAAAGGTCGGTGAATTCAAAAAATAGCTACAGTTTAAAAGGTCAGTGCCTGGGACTGGGGATATTTAGCCACCGGGGACCAATCTATATGGATACTATGTTTGTGAGATGATCCGGAGATACACCTCTGAGCGGGTTCCGTGTGATAACAATGTCAAGAGGAATAACCTCCGGAAGATGCTTAGTCCAGAAGCTCGCTTCCGACCACTTCAAGAGGAACTAGCTGGATGGTTCGTGAGGGAAGTCATCCATCCTAAAGGAGAACACTATGTAGAGGACGTAGAACTTCTAATGCAGTAAATTATGTATGGAAACTTGTTCAAAATTGTATATGCTGGTCATCCGATATTGAATATATATTGTATATTCCTCTTGAATTCTTTTTGGTTCTAATTTCAAATTTGTTTGAAATTGTACATTCATATATATGCATGTATGTAGTACGGTAGAATATGTGAAACTCCTTCAAAATTAAAATAAAACACAAAAGAAATAAAACAATACAAATTAAAAAGAAACCAGGTTTAGGGGGGGGGCTAAAACCCTAACCCTGCGGCGGCCTTTAGTCGCGGTTGGCCAGAAGAACCGCGACTAAAGGTCCTCCGCCCTGACCGTCGCCTGGCGCCCACGTGGACGGGCCTTTAGTCGCGGTTCGTAACCAACCGCGACTAAAGGGGGGGGGGGGGCTTTAGTCCCGCATGTTTAATACCGGTTGCACAACCGGTATTAATGGCTGTTGCCAACCGGGATTAAAGGCCCTTTTTCCACCGGTGATTATACCTTACTAGCACTATACCCGCGCGTTGCTGCGGAAGTGTAAAATCAATTACATATAACATCAGAAATATGATTGCATGGTTGCCAAGAATCTTCAATCCATCATGTAGAGCACAAGGACTTGCAATTGAGCCGTGGTCTTGGGTCGATAAACTCGAGCCCTTTTTTGTATGTTTCTTCAACATGTCTAGCGGGCTCCTATTTTTAATATTAGGTAGATAGTTTTGAATGTTTTTGTTCATATTGCAGGCCAGCCCGTGCTCAGCTGATTGTTCTCAAATTTATGCTTTGTGAATGGTTCTTTTACAATTGACCTATGTATTTCGTGAATGAAATAAGCCGCTAGTTCTAATTCTGTCTTGGAAAAAAATGTATATCAAAATTAATTGTTGATTGTAATTGGCATACCTACAAGCTTAATCGGCAATTGATTTTACATTGAAGTGTAGGACATGGTATTAGTGTTGACTACATGGTTTGTCTTCGCTTTCTGAAATTGTATTTGTGATGTCATGCATATCTTGTGAGTATGAAACGTTTTTGCAAAGAATAATAATGTTGTACCACTTTCTCCAAGCACCCGATTCTCACATTTTTTTTAGCTTTTTCCCCAATGCCACTGTTGTATCTAGATGTCGGTGTGCAGGGGGTCGAGGAAGTTGTCGTGTTAAGGATGCATCAGAAACTGGCAATGCGACTAGTCATGGCGGAGACGCTGCCTGCCTGCTTCTAATTCCCTACCTCACCAGGAACATCTCCACTGCAGAATTGCTTACAACGCACACAGCGCTGCTCCTTCATCGAGTAGGTTAAAAATTCAGGAAATTGTTTATAGCTACTTGTGGACAGAACGGCGTGGAAAATTTAGAGACGCGTCTAAATAGTAATAATCAGCAACATCTAGTACGCTAGATTACAACCATTTATACGGATGTAAGTCTAACTGGTTTAGATTACACTAAGCGATTGAATTGACTCCGCGAACACCGACAACCAATCGCCACTACTGATCTGCCGATCACTGTACCACACAACGACCGCATGCAATGTGCATGATTCATCAGTAAGATTTCAGAAAGAAAGGAGACGTAGGCCTGAACCACACATACCTCGTTGACCGTCACCGTAGCCTACGAGCGAGTTAAGGAGGATGGCGGCTCGACGAACATGGACGCCAAAAATCCGTACAGTCGCCTCTTCCTCCAGCGCCCACGCCCACGTTATGCTCGCGCTGTTTGTGTCGTCGCCGTCATGACTCTCCGGGATTGCTTTTCGCCGGCCCTCACATCTTCTTTTCGCGGGACTGATTTTGTGTGCTCAAGACCAGTCTTGGTGTACATCGATTCCTCCATAAACTCTGGAAGAGAAATAGAGTTCCCGTTCGACGTACTCATGGCGACGGTGGCGGACGGGCCAGTGAAGAATACATGACATCACAGACCTTGACGACTGATATCACACTAGTGGAAAACAGGCCTTTTGATCCGGGTGGTTAGGGCCTTTTGTCGCGGGCGGCCAGCCGCGACAAGCAAGGCGCGATAAAAGGGAGGCCTTTTATCCCGGGTCACTTACGACCCGCGACATAAGGTCCACCACGTGGCAGCCGCCTGGCGCGCAGGGCACAGGCCCTTTTGTCGCGGGCGGTATTACCACCCGCGACAAAAGGCCCTCTACGTGGCGCGCGCACAACGCTTCGCTTTAGGGTTTGAGGGGTGCAGCACCCTCCCCCCGCCACCGACCGCCTTGTTATATCATTTTTTTCGTTCGAAAATAAAAGTTGCATATATTTGTACGCTACTAGAAATTGTACACGTTCATTCAATATATATATATATATAGATCGATCAAACAAATGTTGGAAGCAAAAGTCGATTCCTCTTTACATGTAGCCCTTACATATATATATACATTTAGCTCACGATCGACAAGCGGTACTAACGACCGTCTATTTGGAGGTAGAGCATCTATTTGGACTAAACAAGCCTTTGTTG
Source organism: Lolium rigidum (assembly GCF_022539505.1). Lineage (NCBI taxonomy): Eukaryota > Viridiplantae > Streptophyta > Magnoliopsida > Poales > Poaceae > Lolium > Lolium rigidum. The sequence goes on along the minus strand of NC_061512.1, from coordinate 77,286,644 downwards.
TTTAGTACATCTTTAATCAAAAGTCCCGCCAGCTTCCTCCGCGATTCCTAGTGCGTGTTCCTTTGGTTGGAGTCTGTCCCGCATGAAGTCGACCTATATACGAAAATGAGATGAGTATGACTATATCAGTCTTGATAACGAAATATTGATGATAATAAATAAAGTTGTGAACTTACGTTGAATTTATTATTGTTCTGCTTCTCAGTGGTTAACATGCGAATGGACTCGCAAACGTAGTATCCACATAGATTCGTCCCTTGTGGCTGCTGGGGGCACGGTACAAGAGTAAATGTTAGCTTCTCTGCCCAGGTTTCGTTCTTACGATGTCTCTTGAAAGCGGTCCAAGCCCTGCCGGGCAAAAGAATGATTGAATGAGTGGATAATTAATTGATATCTCACGAATGATAAAGCGCGGCGATGAAGGAAATTACACTTGGAGCAACTTCGCAAGTCCCGGAACCCGTCCACGCCTCTACTCAGTGGGTCTTTTACCTCAACTATTCCCTTATCAGGTTGAATGTCTAGTAGAATCCAAGTGGAAGCTGCACATGTTATGCATATACGTCGGAATTACACTTAACATCGAGTAAGAAAAATTGAATGTGCATAAAGATCATTAAGACTCTCACTCGTAGTTGTAAGGAAACAATATTGAATCACGAAATATTGCTCCCCCAAAAACCTTAGTAGGTTTCCCCCCGTTTCTTGGGCATTAAACTTTACCGTTTGAACATGTACTTTATCTGGGTCAATAAACCCAATATTGATAATATTATTACTTTTGCATTCACTGATCTTCAGTCTGCATAAGAGAACACATAAGATATAATGAGTATATATATGCAATGAAAACGAACATGAACTGAATGAAAATGAACTTATATGTAGTTAACAACTTACAAGCAATAGCAACTCATGAGAGATTTGTCGAGGGCATCTAGATTGAATAACCGCCGGAGTTCATTCATCTCAATATGGATCTCCTCCTTTCGGTAGTAATATTCCCATGGTATACTCGCCACGATGAACCTTATGTTCTCCTTGCATGCATCAAGGTACCACAGATGCAAATTCCGCATATGTGTTGGCAGTTTAAGCAGCTGCTCTGTGCTGACCAAGTCGGCCCCGTAGACAAATTTAGGAGCTATATCAGCAGTGGGTACTGCAGCATCTGCCGCATACATCAATTCCTCCACGGTAACGTCACAGGCAGCCGCTAGCTTTGCAGCTTCTTCCATATTGAAACCACCATGTTCCTGGTACAGCTTGGGAACATTAAGCACTTTGAGTGGTGGGATCGATTGTTTGGGCTGAGCACCGAGGAGGGGAACTTCCTTTCTCTTTTTGCCTTTTGTCGTTTGCTTGGCCTTGAGGGGTGCACTTGTTGAAGTTGACTTATTCTCGGTTGCACTTCTAGCTGATGATTTGCTCGTGCCGCAATGTCCTTCTCCTTAGCCTTTTCAGCATTCTTTGTGTCAATTACCTTCGCAAGAGTGCGTGTATAGTCATCCTTCTTCTCGTGTAAGTCATACTGCGATGGTGTGTTCAGAAAACTAGTAGCATATGCTATTTGCTTCTCTCGTGTATGGCTCGGCGCCGGAGGTTTGGGCTTATGAAAAAAATCATAATTGATTTTCTTAACAATGGCATCATTTTCCTCCGGGGTACGATCGTAAGGACGGGGGGAGGAACCTTTGGTACTTTTGGGAGGGGCGACCTCTTGGGGACAGGACTCTTGAAACGCTTCCGGCTGGGTGCATTCCGAGTCTTTTTGGGCGGAGGCGGCGGCGCTGGAGATGGACTACCGATGTCGTGGTCGACGTCGTACCCACGGGGTGATGGTGGCGACATGTGATCAGTAGGAGGAGGTGATGGTGGCCTGCGATCACCTGGAGGAGGTGATGGTGACCTGCTGGGACGACCGGTACTAGGTGCTACCCAGCCTGGCAGCTTGATATTCTTCTTTTCCCAGAGAATGATTTCTCCCAGCACCTCTGCGAGTGTAAGCCCCCATCACCTCCAGGGATATCGAGCTCCAATGTCCCCCACGACGGGACAACTAAATCCACCCCGACACGAGCATAGCCAGCTGGAATCGGATTGCCATGCCATGTTGCCGGCTCACCTTCAGGTCCAAATGCCGGTAAGACATAGCCGACCGCCACCTTAACGAAACCTTCCCGAACACCTCATGGAGATCACAAGGTGTTTGCTCCTTGATTCCATCGAAGGGGTCGCCAGGACCGGCATCTATCATCATCCGTGTAGGAGGGGCCTCCGAATCGGCCACGCCGTCTGTCTCGTCGCCGAGATATTTCAGCGGTATTATCCGGCGGGCGCTGTCCTTTTAGTTCATTTATCTCCCGCTGCTGCTCGCTGAAGCTCCCGCCGCTGCTGGTCAAGTCGGCGTTGGAACTCGGCCATCCGGTCATTCTGCACCTCCAGCTGGCGTTGTTTAGCTCTCGCTCGGCTTCTATAAGTCTCCGCGTCGGCCGGAAACCCAAGCGACCACGGAACACTAGGGCCGAAGCCTCTTGTTCGTCCTCCCTTCTCGGGATTACCGAGGACAAGCGTCGGCAAGTCTTTCTCTCTATCGGGAGCAAACTTTAGTTTTCCCGCCTTTATATCTGTCGTCACTTCAATCCATTTTTGCTCGGGTACCCTAACCCCTGGTGTCACTTTCAACAATGTTCCCTCGTCTTCATGTCATACTCACGGCCATGCGCGAGGAACCAATTTCGAGCCCTTGTGTCCCATCCTTCTCGCGTGGGTTCCGGAGTGATCCCGTTCAGCTCCATCTCAGCCTCTTGTGCATCCCACTTAGGCATGGCTCTTCCGTAGCCCCCTCGCCCGTATGATGGTGATACTTCTTCTCGCTTGCATTCTTCTTGTTTTTCGCTGACGAGTTCACAGCCTCCTCCGATTCTTTGTACCTCACAAATTCTTCCCGATTATGCTCCTGCTTCGCTAGGTAGTTCTCGAATAATGGAGGCTTCTTGTCTTTCTTATAATTTTTCCATAACCGGTTCTTATACGCCCGGAAAAGTTCCCCCATCTTCTTAAGAGCCCATTTCTTCACTAGCTCTCGCCGCTTAGCATTCTCGGACTCCGATCCCAAATGCGGCAAAGTGAAATGTGCCATCGGGTCTCTGAAAAGTGTGTCTTTGTACCTATCGGCAACCTGATTTTCGGACACATTCTTCGTCTTATTCCATTCTCTGACAGTGATCGGGACACGATCTCTAACCACAACTCCGCACTGATTTTTGAACTTCACTCCGACATTCTCGGGTACCACCGGTTGGCCTTCCGGTGATATAGCTTCAATTGTGAAGTGGTCTTTCTTGGTCAACTTCTTTGCCGGGCCTCGTTTCTCTATCTTATCTTCGGAGGCCTAAGAGAATACATATATATAGAATTGCATTAATGCCTCTATACTAATGTCTCAATACATATGTACATATAGAATTCCATTAATACCTCGTCATGATCGGAGCCGTCGGCTTCTCCGTCACCGGAGCCGTCGTCGGCTTCTCCGTCACCGGAGCCGTCGGCTTCTCCATGACCGGAGCCGTCGGCATCTCCATGACCGGAGCCGCGGGCTTCTCCATCACCGGAGCCGCGGTCTTCTCGGTCGGCTTCGTACCATCGCGGATTATGTCCGCGAACATGTCTTCCTGTTCCAAGTCCCGTTCGAATGGATCCATTGTTTCTGCAAAAGAATTAAATCGATAAGTACATGTTCTAACCCTAACCCTAATCAAACACAAACCAAACCCTAACCCTAATCAAACACAAACCGCCGAGATACGCGCCGGTGGCTTCCGCCTCACCCTCGGCACGTACAACACGCCGGAAGAGGCGGCGCGCGCTTACGACGCGGCGGCGTGGCGCTTTCGGCGGCCAGGGCACGACATGAACTTCCCGGATGTTGAATCGCTAGAGGAGGCGGAGTTCCTCGCGCCACCGCCGTGCCTCGTCACCGAGCGAGGACCGTCGCCGGCATCGCCGGGTGCAGCGCGGGATCGCCATCGCCGAGCGCGACGAGCGGTTGATGCGCCGGTGGAGGGCGCGGTCCCCCGACGCGTTCTTTGCTAACCTTAGGGCACAACGCAGGTCCAACAGGCGCCACCGTCGGGCCGTCGCCGCCTTCGAGCTCGAGAACTCGAATACAACTTGGACCGAAAACGACCCTCGGTGGGATGACCTTTGGACGGAGACAACCTCCGACGACGAGTAGAGACTAGACTAGTAATTTATCTATTTTATTGTAATTTCAATAAAGTCGTTGTCGGTTCTATTAGTTTAAATTTAGTTTATAAAGTCGTTGTCGGTTGTTTTTGTTCAATAAAGTGGTTGACACGAAATTTATTACGATTGAACTGAAATTAAAGTACGAGCTCAAGCTGAAAAATAAGATACATGGCCAGATTCGAATGTTGGAGCCATTCAATCATAGTCGTGCCTAGTCCTATACACGTCGCCACTTGTAGTCATCAAAGTCGCCGACGTCATCGTCGCTAGCATCGGGGTCGCGGTTGTCGAACCTCGGCGGATGACCACGCGTGGGCTGGGATTGAGGGTAGCGCAGGCGGGGGCCACGATAGGCCAGGACGCTCTGGAGAGTCCGGCCGCGCCACCACATCCGACGGCCGGCCTCGTTGAAGTTCGAAGGAGGCGGGCCGTCCTCCTCGTACTCGGCAACCGCCCTCTCACGCCGATTGATGAAGAAGCTGTCCCAAGTCGGGCTGTAGTCGGGATGCCACTCGGGGATTCCTCCGCTGCTCGGGCGTGAGCTCGAAATAGTAGTGGTTCGTGATGGCCATCTCGCGTGGCACACCTACAGGGATAGGAGGGACCGGTACGCCTCCGACGCTCGGCAACCAGCCGGTCGGGACGCGGTAGCCGGGCGGGCAGGGGTAGTTCGAGGCGCAAAGCGCCTCCGCCTCCCGGGGTGTTAGACATACGATGGAAGCCATGGGAGAGAGTGATGAGGTTTGCGGATATGAGAGTCCAAGCCTACATATATATAGTGCAAAAATGGCGGGAATGCGGGAAGAAAATAGGCGGGAACGAAGTGGCGCGCGAAACTTTCATCCCGGGTGGAGGCTCAAACCGCGACAAAGACTCGGGGAGGCTTATCTAGGAGGGCCTTTTGTCACGGTTGGTGGCTGCAACCGCGACTAAAGATGTCGGCAGGATAATAAGGATGTGTCGGTAACCTTTTGTCACGGTTGGTGGCTGCAACCGCGACTAAAGGTGTCGGCAGGATAAGGACGCGTGGGTGGACGCACTGCTCGATGAGATAAAGCATGTATCGCACGACAGCCTGTCGAAGGAATAAGACAAAGTAGAAGCGGTGCCGTGCCTATAAAAGGAGCATCGATACGCCTTGCCAAGCAGATCAACAAGCCAAGCACAGTTTAATCTTCATTATTACATAAATGTAGAGATTGTCTTGGGAACTATATATGAAGAATACATTATTACATCGCCATCTAGTGTTGTGATCTTCTACGCCGTAGCCATGGAGAATCTTCATCATTTAGCAAGATGCTTGGGTCAATTTTCACCGTGAAGGGCGGAATTTCTTTAAACTTATTATAATCTTCGACATGTACTGTCTTGTCATCCACTCCCACGATGTTTCTTTTCCCCGAAAGAACTATGTGGCGCTTTAGCTCCTCGATTGATGTATTCTTTTGTTGATTTCTTTTTCTTGATTTGCTAGACATGTCCTTCACGTAGAAAACTTGAGCCACCTCGCTGGCTAGGACAAAAGGCTCGTCCAGGTACGCAAGATTGTTGGGATCCACTGTTATCATACCGTACTTATCGTCAATATGTATAGCGCTGAGCTTCACCCATTTGCACCGAAACAAAGGGACCTTAAAAGTGGGACCATAGTCAAGTTCCCATATCTCCTCTATGTATCCATAATATGTGGTGGTCTGCCCATTCTCGTCTGTTGCATCGAAGCGGACACCGCTGTTTTGGTTGGTGCTCTTTTTATCTTGGTCGATCGTGTAAAATGTATTCCCATTTATCTCGTACCCTTGGAATGTACATATGTTTGAAGATGGTAACCTAGCCAACAAGTACAGCTGCTCCACCGCAGATGGGTCATTAATGAGATGTCTTTGCAACCAAGCGCCGAAGGTATTCATGTGTTGACGTGTAATCAAGGACTCGGGCTGGCCCGGGTTTATTTCTCGTAAAACATTCTTATGTTTCTCGATGTACGGAGCCACCAAGCTGGAATTGTATAGAACGTGTAGTGCGCTTGATTGAAAGAAATCTTGTCCCTCCACACCGTTGTTTTCCTTCCTAGTGTGCCTTTTCCAGTCAGCCTCCCCTCATACCGAGATTCGGGAACACCAATCGGCTTAAGGTCGGGAAGAAAGTCAACACAAAACTCAATGACCTCCTCGAGTTCCGTAGCCCTTTGAGATACTTCCTTCCGGCCTAGCTCGGTTATGAACATATTTCTTTAAGACTCCCATGAACCTCTCGAAGGGGAACATATTGTGTAGAAATACGGGACCGAGAATTCTAATCTCTTCAACTAGGTGAACGAGGAGGTGCGTCATAATATTGAAGAAGGATGGTGGGAACAACAACTCGAAGGCTGACAAGACATTGGACCACATCTTCCTGTAATCCGACAAAGTTTCGGATCCATTACCTTCGAGAAATTGCGTTCAGGAATGCACATATCTTCACAATGGCTAGTCGAACATTTTCGGGTAGAAGTCCCCTCAATGCAATCGGAAGCAATTGTGTCATAAGCACGTGACAGTCATGGGACTTCAGGTTCTGGAATTTTTTCTCCTTCATATTTACTATCCCCTTTATATTCGACGAGAAACCGAGACGGAACCTTGATGCTGAATAGGGCTTCAAAAAGATCTCCTTCTCTTGTTTGGTAAGAGCATAGGCGGCGAGGCCCTACAAACTGCCCTGGATGATTGCCGTTTCGTCCTTTATGAAGTTCCTGGTCCTCCCGTGCTTCGTTGTATCTTTTATCTTTCCATACACGCCCGGAAAACCTAGAATATTCACACAAAGATTCTTGGTCAGGTGCATCACGTCGATTGCGAGAGCGGACTTCCGGGACTTTCCAATATTCTAGCTCCCGGAAAATAGATTTCTTCTTCCACATGGGCGCGTGTCCGTCATCGTCTTTCGGAACAGGTCGACTGCCTGGACCCTTTCCAAAGATAACATTTAAATCCTTGACCATGTCAAATATATCAGCACCACTACGGGGGACGAGGCTTCGAACGGCGGTCTGCCTCGCCATCGAAATGCTTGCCTTTTTTCCTTAAGGGATGCTTGCGCGGAAGGAAACGACGATTGAACGGGTACACAACTTTTACGCTTTTTCCCAAATATTTACTTTCGGTCTCATCTAAACAGTGTGTGCATGCATTGTATCCTTTGTTCGTCTGTCCTGAAATGTTACGGAGAGCAGGCCAATCATTGATGGTTACGAATAGCAACGCTCGTAGGTCAAATTCTTGCTCCGTGTGCTCATCCCACACACGTACACCTGGTTTGGCCCACAACTCCAAAAGTTCATCGACTAATGGTCTTAGGTACACATCAATGTCGTTGCCCGGTTGCTTTGGGCCTTGGATAAGCACCGGCATCATAATGAACTTCCGCTTCATGCACAACCAAGGAGGAAGGTTGTAGATACATAGAGTCACGGGCCAGTGTGCTGTGACTGCAGCTCTGCTCCCCAAAAGGATTCATGCCATCTGTACTTAGACCAAAGTATAAGTTCCTTGCCTCACCCGCAAAATCCGGAAACTCTCTCCCGATGTTTCTCCACTGCCGACCATCGGCGGGGTGCCTCAACATCGCGTCTTTCTTACGTTCTTCCATGTGCCATCGCAACAACCTGGCATGCTCTTTGTTTCCGAACAAACGTTTCAACCGTGGTATTATTGGAGCATACCACATCACCTTCGCAGGAACCCTCTTCCTGGGTGGCTCGCCCTCAACATCACCAGGGTCATCTTTTCCGATCTTATACCGCAATGCACCACATATCGGGCATTTATTCAAATTCTCGTACTTCTCACCGCGGTAGAGGATACAGTCATTAATGCATGCATGTATCTTCTGCACATCTAATCCTAGAGGGCAGACAAGCTTCTTTGCTTCATATGTACTGACGGGCAATTCATTATTTCTTGGAAACAGACTTCTTTAATATTATCATCAATTTCTCAAATCCCGAGTCGATCACACCGACCTCTCGCCTTCCATTTCAGCAATTCCAATATGCTACCCAGCTTTCTATGCCCATCTTCACAACCCGGGTACAACAATTTGTGGTGGTCCTCTAACATCTTGTCAAACTGCAACCTCTCCTTATCCGTGCCACGGTCTCTTCTTGCATCGAAATGGCCCGACGAAGATCATCATCAACAGGATCATCCGATGCCTGTTCTTCACCTCCTTCTTCTTCATTGTCGTCCATTGCGGTATCAAAGCATTCGAGAGAACATAGATCGGTACTGGTCATCATTATCTTCTTCCTCATCGCCGTCTTCCATCATAACCCCTTCTTCTCCGTGCTTGGTCCAAACATTATAGCTGGACATGAATCCAAACCGAAGCAGGTGGCTCTTAATGTCTCTTGAGCAAGAGTAATCCTTCTCGTTCTTACATTTTAGACATGGACAGCACATAAAACCTTGCTTCGACTTGTTGGCCTCGGCCACAAGCAGGAAAGAATTCACGCCCTCTCTGAAAGCGGCACATCGGTTACCGTACATCCATGGATGACTCATCTGCATCATAAGTACAATTATATATGTATCAGATGCAATCACCTTGCTAAAATTAGTATTGTACGGACTATGCATATATATATAGTCGAGAAAATAGTTGCTAACCTTTTAGGATCAAAAAAAGGAGAAATCTTATCAAATAAAACCAAGTGGCATCCCTCTCACAAGCATTCCATCAAACACCTCTTGTGCACATGTAGAAAAAATGAGCTAGCATACACCTCCACCTTCACCACCAAGGAAAAAATGAGGTGGGGGGGGTGGCTGGCTGCTTCTATATATATAGGGGGGGATATTTTGTCGCGGGCCGTATTACGACCCGCAAAAAAAGGGGTGGCCACGTCGCTCCTAACCCTTTTGTCGCGGGTCGTAATACGGCTCGCGACAAAAGGCCGCGACAAAAGCCTCCGCGCGCTCCACATGGTTTCGGGGCGACGTGGCCAGGCCATTTGTCGCGGGTGCAGGCGCGCCCGCGACAAAAGGCTCCCACGGAAGCCCTGTTTTCCACTAGTGTCATATACGGAGGACCCCATCACCGGCGCCCTGTCCTTTTTACATCTCCATCACCAGGCAGCGTCCCATGTGAAGGCGAGAGCGTCATCCATGTCGATGGAGGTTCAGTACGGAATCCATCATTTTCTGCTTGATCGTGATCAGATCAATAATCGTAGCGCAGAGCAGCATAGCCCCAAGCCCGTTGTCATCCCAACCGGTTTCGTCTGCTCGGTCTCTCACGTGGTGGTTTCTATATACAGGGAATCACATCTAGCAGTTTCCTTTAGGAACAGGAAGAGATGGCTGACGTTTGCTTTACGAACACCAAGCGATGGCAAGGAAACCAAAACACACACGCGTGATGTATGATGGTGTACAGCGTCAAAAACGAATCGGTGATAGAAGAGGTAATTGCACCACTCATACAAGAACTTGTCCCTCGCGTGCATTTTCATACAAAAACTTACAAACTGTGCTCCCCTGGTACACCAACTTGCACTTTAGGTGCATTTTCATACAAAGTTGTTCTGAAGCCGACACTTGGCGTTGCCACGCTAGAAAAAGACACACCCCAGTTTTGAACATTTAGCAGGAAACTCCGTCTGTTTATTTCAATTCGCAAAAGGCCTCTCATGTGTATTAGAATTTAGAACAGGAAATCCCCAAATCAGGACGAGCAGTTCCGGCAGTGGGCAAGCCGGCGCGGCGCGGTGGTTGCGCAACTTGTTAGGCGGCGGCTGGAAGAAAGAGAAGGAGCAAGGGAGAGAACAGAGGTGGCCGGCGTCAAGGGACTAGTCTTCTGAAGCGGAGCCGTCGGCGGCGTCTGGTGGCAACACGGCGGTCGCGCAGGCGGCCCAGGCGATATTGGCTCAAGTCCCTGTACAAAGAGACCGAGCGGGGAAAGAACAAGCACGCTACCGCGGTCGCAGCTGCCACCGCGGCTTCGGCGGATGCGGCCATGGCCGGGCCAAATGCCGCTGTGGAGGTCGTGCAGCTCACCAGCCAGGACCCGACCACGACGGCGTTCTCCGGCGCCTTTGCAAAGCCCGGCGGGGCAGCCTCCGCTGTCAAGATTCAGACCCCTTTCCGAGGGTTCTTCCGGATGGTGTGCGGCTACCTAGTGAAATCAAACCCGGATGGAATCCATAACGAGGCGCCAGTACCCGGGCTACCAGAACTCCATCCAGTTCACCTCGCAGACTATATGCAACTACTCCATTACCAACTATTTTACTCCATGTATTTCTTTCTAGAGCATATGTTTACTCCATGTATCTCTATTTTCATCAAAACCAACAAGAAATAGAAATTTATCATTACTCAGTTGAGTTCAAAACAAATCTAATGGAAATCAAGAACTAGTCTTGATCTCCAAATGGTGATTAGAGGGAATTTATTCATCTTAAGCAGCATTAGGGACAAATGGGATCATGCAGGGGACTTGGGTCATTTGGATCATAAGGCATCAATTAAGGAAGCAACCAGGGACAAAGGGAAACATTTGATGATCCATTATCATAGGCAACAAATCAACAATCTTTTTCTCCACTAATCTAGATAGAGTCCTTAAAAGAGATTATCAACAGGAACTCAAGCCACTACTTGATCTTACTAATTCAACATCTGACTAATTAAGCATAATCTTTTTTAGTTACTGTCAGCCACCGAGAGATTAACAAAAGACAAACAGATAATTTAACCATATAGTTAAATATACCTTTGCTGGAGTATTTAAGGTAGTATATCATGGAGCTTGGCCACCCTGCATTTGTGCATGTTAGTGACCTTGACATAGGATTTGAGAAGATGCTCAACATAAATCATGTTTGCGAAGATTCTCAAGATAACTCATGTTACTGACCTTCGCCACTCTTCTTAGATTAAAAAGGTTCACAATTCATGATCCTTGTAAGAAATTATGGTACTCCTTACAAACAAAAGATCAAACTTCTTAGGCCTGTTCTTTTATGGAGTTAAAATATTTTTGGCGAGGACTGCAGTATGTTTGTTTCAGGATAGGCTTGATTTCTGAAGAAAGTTTGATCCATTCTCCAACTTTTTAAGCACCAACTACCATGTTTAACCAGCATACAAGCATGTAACTTGTGCCCAGTGAAAGGAGCTTTGCACACTCATGAAATTCTATTTGATAACCTTAAGTGTCATTTTTGCTGCATCTCTCACTAGTACATCATGTTCCTTTCTTGAACTTAAAATGACAGTTTCTGCTCTGATTATTTAAGCATCAGGCTCCGATTGGACCTAGCGGCGAACACCACACAGGCAGGGAGACATCACATTGAGGACAGACGCTGGGAGCTGGAGATCGTGGCGGCGGCGCCGTGCCCCGGAGTCCACGGCGGAGGCACAGCGAAGTGGTGGGCGACCTCGGAACCGTCGCTGGAGCGCTATCCTCCAAGCTCTACCTGTCGTTGCTTAATCGACGGTACCTCGGAGGAGGGATCCTCGCGAGGGGGAGAAGAAGTAGGGGCCATAGCGCGGAGTGCACACGGGACGGTGGTACGCGATTTACCCAGCTTCGGAACACCTGCACGATGACAGGGCCTACTCCTGCTTGTCTGGAATTATCTGGGCGCTTTCGCGATGTTACAATGAGTTGAGGTTCTCGCCTCTAGGGCTCCCAGGATCCGGCTTATAAAGGCGCACGGATCTAGGGTTTACATGGAGAGTCCTACCCGGATACAGGTTTCCTAACTACGGTACAATGTCTTGCCGTGTACGTCAAGGATCCACCCTTCCATCTATATCGTACCGGATCCGGGTCCCTTAACCGGCCTCCATGGATCCGGGTTCCTCTTCATGGTCGGTCGGATCCGACTTCCTGCTCCTGGGCCGGACATCTTCCGTCAGGATCAACAGCAACTGGGCCGCCCGATGGGCCACATGCCTCATCACCATCTGTGGGCCACCCGGACTTGCCGGATCTAGGCACTGTCGATGGTACACCCATGAAGTATACCCACAACAGTACCTCTACCCGACGATGGCTGCGTGGCTGGCGAGGGCTAGGACCTGCGAGCCGCGGCGCTGCGTGGGTGCGCTGCGGAGTGATTGATCTCTCATGGAGCAGTAGCAGCAGCTCAGCTCAGCTCAGTGCATGTGTGGGTTGTGTGCTCGAGAAGATGGAGGTCGGAGAAAAAACGGTGGCTGGCCTTTGGGTGGCTCACGCATGGCTGGGGAGGTCAGAGAAATAGCGGTTTGCTAATTCTTTGTTTTCTAAGGACTTGTTGCAAAGTTTACAATCCAATGTGGCATACCAAGTGTCGGCTTCAGAACGACTTTGTATGAAAATGCACCTAAAGTGCAAGTTGGTGTACCACGGGAACACAGTTTGCAAGTTTTTGTATGAAAATGCACGCGAATGACAAGTTCTTGTATGTGCAATTACCTCGTGATAGAACTTCAAGCGCTGCCCGGAGTCCCGGACACGCGAAATCAAAACGCTATTATTAGGTATAGAAGAGAAGAGAGAGATTAGGTACCAAACGAGTCAAACTACAGTTCTGAAACGACCTAGGAAAATACGGTGCAAACGATCTAGGCGCCTGTTAAAACTGGCCCAAGTATGACATCAGGCGGTCACCTATTACAATTTAATAGTAAAGAAGATATAAAGTTCAATCACTTTACCGCACCTCTCCATGATCTGCTACTGTTGATGGCGATTTTCTTGCCTATCTAATGGCTCCACGTAACCCTTTCTCAGTCAATAGCGGTTAAATGTGGGTCTTTAAATTTTCTTTCCCAATTTTTTTGGGCGTCATGCGCACCGGTTACCGGTTGTGCCTCTGGTAGATGCGCAATTCCAGTCCAACGTGGGATGACTCAATCATGGAGAGGGAAATGACTGCCGGTTTCGTCTATATCTAATCTTCTTTACTATTAGATGGGGATAGGTGGTGTCCGTACGTCAAAAAACCGATCTATCAGCCTTGGTACGTCAAAAAAAATCGGCTGGTGACTTCATCGTCCTTGCTTCCCGTCACGTCAAAAAAAATCGGCTGGTGACTTCATCGTCCTTGCTTCCCGTCCCGAACTCGAACATAAAAAGCCGATCAATCAGCTATGTACGTAAAAAAAACCCGGCTGATGACTTCTTCGTGCGTCCCCCCGTCCCAAACTCGAACTCTCCTATCCTCTGCCGTACTCTATTGGAGCTCCACCCATGCGATCCCGGCTGAGGACAGTGGTTGCGCGTCGAGGATATCTCCATATTCATTGGCATCAGCGCACGGAGACAGCAGGTCTCACGATCTCTGGATGCTTTTCGCGATCCACGTTCCAGCAATCTCATAGACAAAATTGGGCCGTGCTAGCTTAGCATTGCATCATCGATCCATCATCCCCCTCGAGGCCATGAAATTCCACCGGCTTCTCTCGGACGCCTAACTAACCCACATCGGGATATCATCGGATGGAGCCTCAAGGACCAGGTTTCAGGCAAGGAATTAGGTTTATATGTGTTTTTTAATACTTTCTGGAGAAAAAAAATTGATAGACTCCAAGCTCTTGGACGTGAATTTGCCTCGGGCAAGGAATTAAGTTTTTTTTCATACTTTCTGGAGAACAAGGATTCATACACTCAAGCTCTTGGACGCGAATGTAGCAGCACCAGGCGATGATTGACGCGGACGCGAGCGACGGGCGGCCGGAGCGCTGGAGGCGGACGTGCTCGTGGCCAGCAAACCGGTCGGGTAGCGGTTTTCCCCATGGGAGCGAGCGGGCGCGCAACGCCATGGCTGGATCTTTGCCGCTATGTTCGTCCATGATTTATTAGCCCGAAACCGATTTGAGATCTTGGGACTTTTCTAATGTTAGAGTCTTAGAGATGTACAGAGTCGGTCACCCGCCCTGAATCTCGGTTCAGAGAACGCAGGGGAGGGGTCAATCTGGGACGAGGAATGGCCGCAGGATTTGGCGATTCCCATTACGGCACAAGAAGTCGTCTCCGCGCTAGACCAAGGAATCTCTGGCCTCCGACCAGGACGCCGACGTGAACCTTGAACCTGACCTCGCGGCCACCTCCGCCATTGGCCAGAACTCCGTCTCTGTCCTCCACCACGAGTACACGCCGGTCACTGAAGCCTGCGCCTCCATGGTCGGGGTGGGGCTCTTTTGAGCCGGGAGCCATATATCTGTTGCCATGGACCTGACTGGTACCACTGGTTTGTTGTTCTCGTCAGCCACGATGGAGCAGAGAGGAGGAGATGGAGGGGAGGCCTCAGGGATAGGTGGACAAGGGAGCTGTACATGGAGGGGAGTGGAGGCGCCGGGGATCGATGGAGCGGGCTGCTGCTTGCGGGAGTTGAATTAGTAGATGCATCCCTGTTGTTGTTGTCTACTAAACACTGTTTTATTGCAGTTTTGTGTCTTGGAAAATGTTGCTGCTTCTGTGTCTTTCACACGAGCGAGAAATTTCCACAAGATCTGAAAACTGAGCTTAGTTTATGGATGTCTTATGCAGTCCTAAACTACACAAGCAAATCGAATAAGAACATCAAATGAATTTGGGAAGGATGAAAAAACAATCTGGTGGATACATGGGATTGAGGAATCGTTGGATAAGGCCGATGGGAAAGAGGAAAGGAGTAAACCAGCGACGAGCCGCTGTCGGCACTCCCTCGCCGCACAACCGGCCGTTTCCCGGCTAAATAGACGCGACCACCAGAGACCGGCTAAATGAAAACTACTAGCCGAAGGTCACTAGAAAAAATGCAGATTGTTTTCCGCTGTAGTAGATTGAAGGATACGTACAATCACATCAGCTATTTTCTCGCTAGGATCATTGTTTATTGAGGATTTTCGTGGCAACAGTTGGTTGAATGGTTAGCTGAGGTATTTCAAATTAAATTAAAGAAAAATTATTTTGTTTATCACACATCATATTGTGCAAGACTGCAAGACTAATGGGAAGTAAAATACTAGGCCAACGCCCGCCATTTTTTTACATCTCCCGGGTCTGCCTTGTATCTTCAGGTGTCTCTATACATTCTTTTATGCGGTCATCTTAAATTTTTTCTTACTTTTGCGGAATTATAATTGTTAAGTTTGCTACAATAATATATTTATTTTGTATTTTAAAGTTAAAACATATTTGCTCTTTCGCAGCAACGGGCGGGCATTGTCCTAGTCAGATCTTTTCCCAATTTACGCGACACGTACCACCGGATATTTCTAGACGTGGCCACCTCAGACAACCACCACTGTAAACAACCCGCACTACCTTTTGTCTTCCTCTACCACCAATCCCCTCCCTTCAATTTTTTCTCTCTCCTCTCCGTGGAGGTGCTGCCCATCATGCCATACCGAGAGAAGCATCCTGACAGTGGTCGGCGAGGTCGACGACATCAACCTTCACCCGGCGTTCGGTTTCGGCAAGAAGAAGATGGTGGGCGACATGCCAAGCGCGGCAGGCTGTTGCGGGTGGTGGGGCTGCCGGTCATGGCAGTGAGGCTGACCTGGAGCGGCTCCTAATTCGTGAGGACCGCGCTCTTGGGCCTCCCGATTCGCTAGAGTGTGGCCAAATCGCTCGCCTCCGATCTCTCTCCCTTTCTGATGAGGCCGCCGCTGGACGCGGGAGCCGGTCGTGATTGCCGGTGGCCAGGATCTGCGGGAGAGATTGCCCCGCTTTTGGGCTCGCTTCGATTGGTGTGTGAGGTGGCGCGGGACCTTGAGTGGCAACGAAGATCCCGGCCATGGCCGGCGCCGTGGGTCCAGCAGCTCCCTCGCCTCGGGCGATAGAGCAGCCCCGCTCGGCGTGTCCCTGGTCAGGGCTGCGACGGAGATGGCCGCGACCATGCGATTGCCGCATCAGTGCCTGTCTTCCCGCGGAACGCTTCCTATCGACAAGCAGTCGCGTGGGGCTGGCGCCGCCGGACGCCGATAACAGGCTTACAGTTTCACATTCCTTCTTGATTCAGGCTTTTGATAGGTGGACGCTGTGTTGGTGGCTCCCGGCCAGGTTGTCCTTCGTTAAAAAAAGACCGACCTTCGCGAAGGGAAGTCAACTCGCTCCGCACGCGACAAGTAGCGTGTTGTGGTGCCAGAAAATTCCTGGAAAGTTGTCTCTCTGCTCGCCACGTGTTGCAAGGGGAAGCAAGGTGAGGATGAGGTAGGGGAGAGAAGACTGGGTTGTGTCAGTTTTTCCCTTTTTCTTCTAGATTCGTTTTTTCAAAATGAAATATCTTGAGAACCGTAAGTCCAAATTGCGAACCATTTTCACTTTTGAGATCCTCGCGTCGAGATTTTCAAAACTAGATCCCATGTTGATAGGTTTGGAGATACTTTTTTTTCGTACTTCCAATAATATTATGACTGTACCTATGGTGTGTATCTAACTGTACTCGTGTTCCAACTGATAAGTACTTATGTTTTTAGTGTATTTGGTGCAATTTTCCCTTTACTCGCTAACTGTACTCGCCCATGTAGGGGACTGTACCTGTACTTACGCGCGACTGTACCTGCTCGTGTGCGCCACTGTACTTCTGTACATGTACTTGCTCGTGTTCACGACTGTACCTGCTCGTATGCGCGTTTGTACCTGCTCGTTTGCGTGACCGTACTTGTACTCGCTTCGTGTGTTCAATCGTACTCGCGTGGCGTGCGTGATCGTACTCGCTCGTGTGCACGACCGTACTCGCCGTGTGCGTGATCGTGCACTGTACTCGCATGTGTTTCAACTGTACTCGTGTGTTGTACGTGACTGTACCTGCTCATGTGCGTGATTGTACTTGTACTCGCCCGTGTATTTAACTGTACTCGTGTGTTGTACACAACTGTGTTCGTATGTTATACACAATTGTACTCGTGTGTCCACTAAATTGTACTCCTACTTTTATTGTACTCAGATTTATACTTGCTTGGCTCTGGCTGTACGTTCGTCCCGTCGCGCGGGCCGCGTACAGGCTTGGCCACGTCGCGCAGCCGCGTACAGGCTGCGTACTTCCCTGGTTCTTGATCGCGTACTTGCGTGATGCTTGGCCGCGTCGCGCGGCCGCGTACGTGCGGGCGTACTTACCTGGATGTGGTCACGCGCGCGGTCACGTCTTCGCGCGGAGACTCCGCCACGTGTCGACGCCTCGAACGTTGCGCGAGCGAACGTTTCCCTTCGGGAAGGTCAGCCTCTAGCTAACGATACCCGCTTCTGGGTCGTGGTTGTTGGCATATAGTAATAGCAAACAAAGGAGATGGACAACTTCTGTTCCGGCCCGGCCTGCAGCACTAGAGCAATTTTCAGCAGGTTTGTTCATATTGCAAGTTCAGTGTATTGATGACAGAAAATTTTCAACAATGCATTTGCTCACTTACAAGCTGATCTTTCTTTTCTGGTGACCTCAGCTTTTGAGTGCTGGAAAGAACCCCATTTGTAAACAACTGCTCTGTTAGATTCAAGATCATAAACTAACGTAAATCTATTCCACTGGCAAGCTATTTTCTATTTTTCTTTTCCATATTGCAATATTTGTACATATATGTATTTCAAGGAGATCATGCGCCGTTCGTTCGCCCGCCAAGCCGACCAGCAGTGACCGTTAGCCGGCCACGGGGAGAGGGAAGCGACTGTCCGCAGGCTCCATGCTGCTGTGAATTGGCTGACCGGGTTACTTCATTTAGCTCCGCCTATCAGGCTGATTCTAGATCTCTTGCAACGCTATTGCTGATCATAGATATTCAGGTTCTTCTAGAAATGTTATTTTGGTTTTCAATCATCTGCCATGAACTCCCAGTGCACTATGAAGATGTTTGCACAAACTGATTATATTTGTGAACATGATGATTTCTGATAAAGGTAAACATGCTGATTTCTTGCCATACAGATTAACACCATGCTACCATCCATGCAAGACATTTTTCTCTTTCACAGATTTATTTTCATTTTATTTTAGATTGCATTTATAAGAAATTCATGTTTGCTTATTGAGGATATGAGATGTTTCTAGCTTTTGTGTAATATAAAAATTAGCTAACCTTAGGTCAAAAAAAAAAATAGCTCACCTAGGTTAATTGTTTATTTTGTAAACATATCTACTAATAGCCATTAAATTTTTTGTTCATATGTATCTATACTTTTATCCTATTTTCATGTTTGCAAAATGATCTGTTGGGTTGTTAGTGCAGAGGGGGTCAGCTGCCTCTTTCTTGCTCCAAACCTTTGATATGAATCTGATATGAGAATCATTTAGTTGATAGTGTGGTGCATCCCTTTAGTTGACAGCGTAAGTTACTACTTTGTCTAAAAACTAATTACCATCTTATTGGCTGATTGCCCAATTATATGAATCAGTTTTTGCAGCAGGTAAACTACTCTGTAAGATTTAAGTGGTTACTTACCCCATGATTATTTTTTTAGTATTGCTTCCTGCATTTCTTTTCTTTTATTTTTAGGTCGATGTCGTTCACTACATGAATGATTCAAAAGTATTAATTATTTGGTGTGTTTGATATTTCTTCCATATAGTCTAGAGTGAGAATGGTCTGCGGAGTACAATCATTGCTTATGTCAGTTTTTCCTACATCCTGGTGTTGGAGATATGCCCAAGGGACAATAATAAAATGGTTATTATAATATATCTTTGTGTTTATGATAATGTTTACATATCATGCTATAATTGTATTAACCGAAACATTAATATATGTGTGTTATGTGAACAACAAGGAGTCCCTAGTAAGCATCTTGTACAACTAGCTTGTTGATTAATAGATGATCATAGTTTCATGATCATGAACAATGGATGTTATTAATAACAAGGTTATGTCATTATGTGAATGATGTAATGGACACACCTAATTAAGCGTAGCATAAGATCACGTCATTAAGTTCATTTGCTATAAGCTTTCGATACATAGTTACCTAGTCCTTTCGACCATGAGATCATGTAAATCACTTATGCCGGAAGGTTACTTTGATTACATCAAACGCCACTGCGTAAATGAGTGGTTATAAAGGTGGGATTAAGTATCCGGAAAGTATGAGTTGAGGCATATGGATCAACAGTGGGATTTGTCCATCCCGATGACGGATAGATATACTCTGGGCCCTCTCGGTGGAATGTCGTCTAATTAGCTTGCAAGCATATGAATGGTTCATAAGAGATGACATACCACGGTACGAGTAAAGAGTACTTGTTAGGAGACGAGGTTGAACAAGGTATAGAGATACCGATGATCAAACCTCGGACAAGTAAAATATCGCGTGACAAAAGGAATCGGTATCGTATGTGAATGATTCATTCGATCACTAAGTCATCGTTGAATATGTGGGAGCCATTATGTATCTCCAGATCCCTCTATTGGTTATTAGTCGGAGAGAAGTCTCAACCATGTTGATACGTCTCCGACGTATCGATAATTTCTTATGTTCCATGCCACATTATTGATGATATCTACATGTTTCATGCACATTATATGTCATTATTATGCTTTTTCCGGAACTAACCTATTGACAAGATGCCGAAGTGCCAGTTCCTGTTTTCTGCTGTTTTTGGTTCCAGAAATCCTAGTAAGGAAATATTCTCGGAATCGGACGAAATCAAGACCCAGCATCCTATTTTTCCACGAAGCTTCCGAACACCGGGAAGGACCGGAGGGGGCCACAGCCCACCGGACCATAGGCCGGCGCGGCTCGGGTGTGGCCCGCGCCACCCTATGGTGTCGCCGCCTCTTCGACCCTCTGACGCCGCCTCTTCGCCTATAAGAAGCCCCTGGACCTAAAACCTCGATACGAAAAAACCACGGTACGAGAAACCTTTCAGAGCCGCCGCCATCGCGAAGCCAAGATCCGGGGGACAGGAGTCTCCGTTCGGCACGCCGCCGGGCGGGGAAGTGCCCCGGAAGGCTCCTCCATCGACACCACCGCCATCTCCATCAACGCTGCTTGTCTCCCATGAGGAGGGAGTAGTTCTCCATCGAGGCTCGGGGTTGTACCGGTAGTTATGTGGTTCATCTCTCTCCTATGTACTTCAATACAATAATCTCATGAGCTGCCTTACATGATTGAGATTCATATGATGATGCTTGTAATCTAGATGTCATTATGCTAGTCAAGTGAGTTTTACTTATGTGATCTCCGGAGACTCCTTGTCCCACGTGTGTAAAGGTGACAAGGTGTGCACCGTGTGGGTCTCTTAGGCTATATTTCACGAATACTTATTCACCGTTATGAATGGCGTAGTGAAGTGCTTATTTATATCTCTTTATGATTGCAATGTGTTTTGTATCACAATTTATCTATGTGCTACTCTAGTGATGTTATTAAAGTAGTTTTATTCCTCCCGCACGGTGTAATGGTGACGAGTGTGTGCATCCGTGTTAGTACTTGGCGTAGGCTATGATTGTGATCTCTTGTAGATTATGAAGTTAACTATTGCTATGATGGTATTGATGTGATCTATTCCTCCTACATAGTGTGAAGGTGACAGTGTGCATGCTGTGTTAGTACTTGGTTTAGTCGCGTTGATCTTTCATGCACTCTAAGGTTATTTAAATATGAACATTGAATTGTGGAGCTTGTTAACTCCGGCATTGAGGGTTCGTGTAATCCTACGCAATGTGTTCATCATCCAACAAGAGTGTAGAGTATGCATCTATCTATTCTCGTTATGTGATCAAAGTTGAGAGTGTCCACTAGTGAAAGTCTATTCCCTAGGCCTTGTTCCTAAATATCGCTATCGCTGCTTGTTTACTCGTTTTATCGCGTTACTATCTGCTACCATATTACCACCATCAACTACACGCCTGACAAGCTATTTTACGGCGCCATTACTACTGCTCATATTCATTCATACCACCTGTATTTCACTATCTCTTCGCCGAACTAGTGCACCTATTAGGTGTGTTGGGGACACAAGAGACTTCTTGCTTTGTGGTTGCAGGGTTGCATGAGAGGGATACCTTTGACCTCTTCCTCCCTGAGATCGATAAACCTTGGGTGATCCACTTAAGGGAAACTTGCTGCTGTTCTACAAACCTCTGCTCTTGGAGGCCCAACTTTGTCTACAAGAATAGAAGCTCCCGTAGACATCAAGCTATTTTCTGGCGCCGTTGCCGGGGAGGAAAGGTAAAAGGTACTCACACTCCGGATCTCGGCTACTAAGCTATTTTCATCGTTGTAAGTACTCGAAGCTATTTCCTTTAGATCCCGCAATTGCATCTTTTTGTTTCTTGTTTACACTAGTTTGGCATAATGGACAAGAATGAGCTTCTTATTCTATTTCCTGATTTAAAACATGGATTGTTTGATGCGAAAATTAAAAAACCTATGAAATCTTATTTGCATGCTCGGTAGTAATATTAGTATGAACGCTTTGAACACCATTGTTGATAATGATATAGAAAGTTCTAAGCTTGGGGAAGCTGGTTTTCATGATCTTTTTAGTCCCCCAAGTATTGAGGAGAAAATTTTCTTTGATGATACTTTGCCTCCTATTTATGATGATTATAATGATAGTGGTCTTTTGGTGCCACCTACTATGGAGAGTAAATTTTGTTGTACTATGCCTCCTACACTTGATGAGAATAATAATGATAGCTACTTTGTTGAATTTGCTCCCACTACAACTAATAAAATTGATTATGCTTATGTGGAGAGTAATAATTTTATGCATGAGACTCATGATAAGAATGCTTTATGTGATAGTTATATTGTTGAGTTTGCTCATGTTGCTACTGAAAGTTATTATGAGAGAGGAAAATATGGTTGTAGAAATTTTCATGTTACTAAAATGCCTCTCTATGTGCTGAAATTTTTGAAGCTACACTTGTTTTATCTTCCTATGCTTGTCACTTTGCTCTTCATGAACTTGTTTATTTACAAAATTCCTATGCATAGGAAGCATGTTAGACTTAAATTTGTTTTGAATTTTCCTCTTGATGCTCTCTTTTGCTTCAACTACTATTTCTTGCGAGTGCATCATTAAAACTGCTGAGCCCATCTTAATGGCTATAAAGAAAGAACTTCTTGGGAGATAACCCATGTGTTATTTTGCTACAGTACTTTGTTTTATATTTGTGTCTTGGAAGTTGTTTACTACTGTAGCAACCTCTCCTTATCTTAGTTTTGTGTTTTGTTGTGCCAAGTAAAGTCGTTGATAGTAAGGTTCATACTAGATTTGGATTACTGCGCAGAAACAGATTTCTTGTTGTCGCGAATCTGGGCCTAATTCTCTGTAGGTAACTCAGAAAATTATGCCAATTTACGTGAGTGATCCTCAGATATGTACGCAACTTTCATTTAATTTGAGAATTTTCATTTGAGCAAGTCTGGTGCCCTTTTAAAATTCGTCTTTACGGACTGTTCTGTTTTGACAGATTCTGCCTTTTATTTCGCATTGCTTCTTTTGCTATGTGGGATGGATTTCTTTGTTCCATTGATTTCCAGTAGCTTTGGGCAATGTCCAGAAGTGTTAAAAATGATTGTGTCACCTCTGAACATGTGAATTTTTGATTATGCACTAACCCTATAATGAGTTTGTTTCGAGTTTGGTGTGGAGGAAGTTTTCAAGGGTCAAGAGAGGAGGATGATATATGATCAAGAAGAGTGAAAAGTATAAGCTTGGAGATGTCCCCGTGGTTCATCCCTGCATATTTCAAGAAGACTCAAGCGTCTAAGCTTGGGGATGCCCAAGGCATCCCCTTCTTCATCAACTTATCAGGTTCCTCCCCTGAAACTATATTTCTATTCGGTCACATCTTATGTACTTTACTTGGAGCGTCTGTGTACTTTTATTTTTGTTTTGTTATTTTCATTCTCTGAATAAATTCATGCTTGTGTGGGAGAGAGACACGCTCCGCTGGTTCATATGAACACATGTGTTCTTCGCTTTATCTTTTAATGTTCATGGCGAAGGTTGAAACTGCTTCGTTAATTGTTATATGGTTGGAAACGGAAAATGCTACATGTAGTAATTGGTAAAATGTCTTGGATAATGTGATAATTGGAAATTGTTGTGCTCATGTTTAAGCTCTTGCATCATATACTTTGCACCCATTAATGAAGAAACACCTAGAGCTTGCTAAATTTGGTTTGCATATTTGGTTTCTCTAAAAGTCTAGATAATTTCTAGTATTGAGTTTTGAACAACAAGGAAGACGGTGTAGAGTCTTATAATGTTTACAATATTTCTTTTATGTGAGTTTTGCTGCACCGGTTTATCCTTGTGTTTGTTTCAAATAACCTTGCTAGCCTAAACCTTGTATCGAGAGGGAATACTTCTCATGCATCCAAAATCCTTGAGCCAACCACTATGCCATTTGTGTCCACCATACCTACCTACTACATGGTATTTCTCCGCCGTTCCAAAGTAAATTGCTTGAGTGCTACCTTTAAAATTCCATCATTCGCCTTTGCAATATATAGCTCATGGGACAAATAGCTTAAAAACTATTGTGGTATTGAATATGTACTTATGCACTTTATCTCTTATTAAGTTGCTTGTTGTGCGATAACCATGTTTCGGGGACGCCATCAACTATTCTTTGTTGAATATCATGTGAGTTGCTATGCATGTCCGTCTTGTCCGAAGTAAGAGAGATCTACCACCTTAATGGTTGGAGCATGCATATTGTTAGAGAAGAACATTGGGCCGCTAACTAAAGCCATGATTCATGGTGGAAGTTTCAGTTTTGGACATATATCCTCAATCTCATATGAGAATAATAATTGTTGCTACATGCTTATGCATTAAAGAGGAGTCCATTATCTGTTGTCCATGTTGTCCCGGTATGGATGTCTAAGTTGAGAATAATCAAAAGCGAGAAATCCAAAATGCGAGCTTTCTCCTTAGACCTTTGTACAGGGGGCATGGAGGTACCCCATTGTGACACTTGGTTAAAACATGTGTATTGCAATGATCCGGTAGTCCAAGCTAATTAGGACAAGGTGCGGGCACTATTAGTATACTATGCATGAGGCTTGCAACTTGTAAGATATAATTTACATAACTCATATGCTTTATTACTACCGTTGACAAAATTGTTTCAAGTTTTCAAAACCAAAGCTCTAGCACAAATATAGCAATCTATGCTTTCCTCTTTGAAGGACCATTCTTTTACTTTTATGTTGAGTCAGTTCACCTATTTCTCTCCACCTCAAGAAGCAAACACTTGTGTGAACTGTGCATTGATTCCTACATACTTGCATATTGCACTTGATTATATTACTCTATATTGACAATATCCATGAGATATACATGTTATAAGTTGAAAGCAACCGCTGAAACTTGATCTTCCTTTGTGTTGCTTCAATGTCTTTACTTTAAATTATTGCTTTATGAGTTAACTCTTATGCAAGACTTATTGATGCTTGTCTTGAAGTGCTATTCATGAAAAGTCTTTGCTTTATGATTCATTTGTTTACTCATGTCATTACCATTGTTTTGATCGCTGCATTCATTACATATGTTTACAAATAGTATGATCCAGGTTATGATGGCATGTCACTTCAGAAATTATCTTTGTTATCGTTTTACCTGCTCGGGACGAGCAGAACTAAGCTTGGGGATGCTGATACGTCTCCGACGTATCGATAATTTCTTATGTTCCATGCCACATTATTGATGATATCTACATGTTTCATGCACATTATATGTCATTATTATGCTTTTTCCGGAACTAACCTATTGACAAGATGCCGAAGTGCCGCTCTCGTTTTCTCGCTGTTTTTGGTTCCGTAAATCCTAGTAAGGAAATATTCTCGAATCGGACGAAATCAAGACCCAAGCATCCTATTTTTCCACGAAGCTTCCGAACACCCGGAAGGACCGGAGGGGGCCACAGCCCACTGCACCATAGGCCGGCGCGGCCTGGGTGTGGCCCGCGCCACCCTATGGTGTCGCCGCCTCTTCGACCCTCTGACGCCGCCTCTTCGCCTATAAGAAGCCCCTGGACCTAAAAC
This sequence comes from Lolium rigidum, assembly GCF_022539505.1. Lineage (NCBI taxonomy): Eukaryota > Viridiplantae > Streptophyta > Magnoliopsida > Poales > Poaceae > Lolium > Lolium rigidum. The sequence goes on along the minus strand of NC_061512.1, from coordinate 77,261,435 downwards.
CTCGATACGAAAAAACTACGGTACGAGAAACCTTCCAGAGCCGGCGGTCGCGAAGCCAAGATCTGGGGGACAGGAGTCTCTGTTCCGGCACGCCTCCGGGGCGGGGAAGTGCCCCCGGAAGGCTCCTCCATCGACACCACCGCCATCTCCATCAACGCTGCTGTCTCCCATGAGGAGGGAGTAGTTCTCCATCGAGGCTCGGGGCTGTACCGGTAGCTATGTGGTTCATCTCTCTCCTATGTACTTCAATACAATAATCTCATGAGCTGCCTTACATGATTGAGATTCATATGATGATGCTTGTAATCTAGATGTCATTATGCTAGTCAAGTGAGTTTTACTTGTGTGATCTCCGGAGACTCCTTGTCCCACGTGTGTAAAGGTGACAGTGTGTGCACCGTGTGGGTCTCTTAGGCTATATTTCACAGAATACTTATTCACTGTTATGAATGGCGTAGTGAAGTTCTTATTTATATCTCTTTATGATTGCAATGTGTTTTGTATCACAATTTATCTATGTGCTACTCTAGTGATGTTATTAAAGTAGTTTTATTCCTCCCGCACGGTGTAATGGTGACAAGTGTGTGCATCCGTGTTAGTACTTGGCGTAGGCTATGATTGTGATCTCTTGTAGATTATGAAGTGAACTATTGCTATGATGGTATTGATGTGATCTATTCCTCCTACATAGTGTGAAGGTGACAGTGTGCATGCTGTGTTAGTACTTGGTTTAGTCGCGTTGATCTTTCATGCAGTCTAAGGTTATTTAAATATGAACATTGAATTGTGGAGCTTGTTAACTCCGGCATTGAGGGTTCGTGTAATCCTACGCAATGTGTTCATCATCCAACAAGAGTGTAGAGTATGCATCTATCTATTCTGTTATGTGATCAAAGTTGAGGGTGTCCACTAGTGAAAGTCTATTCCCTAGGCCTTGTTCCTAAATACTGCTATCGCTGCTTGTTTACTGTTTTCATCGCGTTACTACTGCTACCATATTACCACCATCAACTACACGCCAAGTAAGCTATTTTCTCGGCGCCATTACTACTGCTCATATTCATTCATACCACCCGTATTTCACTATCTCTTCGCCGAACTAGTGCACCTATTAGGTGTGTTGGGGACACAAGAGACTTCTTGCTTTGTGGTTGCGGTGGTTGCATGAGAGGGATACCTTTGACCTCTTCCTCCCTGAGATCGATAAACCTTGGGTGATCCACTTAAGGGAAACTTGCTGCTGTTCTACAAACCTCTGCTCTTGGAGGCCCAACACTGTCTACAAGAATAGAAGCTCCCGTAGACATCACATGTCTGCATAGTTCACGAACCGTAGGGTGACACACTTAAGGTTTGATGTCGTTTAAGTAGATATGGAATATGGAATGGAGTTCGAAGTTTTGTTCGGAGTCTTGGATGGGATCCAGGACATCATGAGGAGTTCCGGAATGGTCCGGAGAATAAGATTCATATATAGGAAGTCATATTCCAAGTTTGGAAATGATCCGATGCATTTATGGCAGGTTCTAGAAAGTTCTAGAAAAGTCCGGAAGAAATCACCATGGAAAGTGGAATCCCGGAGGGACTCCACCTTGCATGGCCGGCCAAACCCTAAGGGGAGGAGTCCCAGGTGGGCTCCACCATAGGTGGCCGGCCAACCCCCCCAAGGAAGGGGTGGGAGTCCCACCTTGAGTGGGATCCCCCCCTTGAGTAGGTTTGCCAACTATGGGAGGTTTTGTTGTTGGGGTCTTATTCGAAGACTTAGACTACAACTCTTGGGGATTTCCACCTATATAATGAGGAGGAGAGGGAGGGGCAGCCCACTCTTGGCCGCACCACCTAGGGCCCCCATGGTCGGCACCCTACCCCCTCTCTCTCTCCCTAAACCCTAGCGCCCCTCCTCCACATACTACTCCCGCAGCGCATAGGCGAAGCCCTGCCGGAGTTCTCCACCACCACCGCCACCATGCCGTCGTGCTGCCGGAATTCTGAGGAGGATCTACTACTTCTGCTGCCCGCTGGAACGGGGAGAAGGACGTCGTCATCAACACCGAACGTGTGACCGAGTACGGAGGTGCTGCCCGATTGTAGCACCGTCAAGATCTTCTACGCGCTTTTGCAAGCGGCTAGTGATCATCTTCTGCGACAACGAGATCTAATCTTGTAGGCTTTGGAAATCTTCAAGGGTTAGTCTCGTTCATCCCCTCGTTGCTACCATCTTCTAGATTGCATCTTGGTTTGGATTGCGTTTTCGCGGTAAGAAATTTTTTGTTTTCTATGCTACGAATCCCATCAGTGGTATCAGAGTCGTGTCTATGCATAGATTGGTTGCACGAGTAGAACAAAATTGTTTTGTGGACGTTGATGCTTTGTTATCTTTAGTTCGAGTACTTTGCATCTTTGTGGCATGGTGGGATGAAGCGGCTCAGGCTAACTTTACATGACCACGTTCATGAGACTTGCTCCACGTTCGACATGCAACTTGTATTGCATAAGTGGCTTTACGGGTGTCTGTCTCTCCCACCATAGTGAAGATTCAATTTACTCTTTCTATTGACAACACTAGTATCACCGTTGTGGTTCATGTTCGTAGGTAGATTGGATCTTACTCGAAAACCCTAAACCACGTAAAATATGCAAACCAAATTAGAGACGTCTAACTTGTTTTTGCGGTGGTTTGGTGATGTCATATGGCCATGATGTGATGATGAATATGTATGAGATGATCATTATTGTATTGTGGCAACCGTGCAGAGCCTTATGGTTGTCTTTAAATTTCATGTTGAGTAGTATTTCAAAGTAGTTGTAATAGTTGCTACATGAGGTGAACAACCATGAAGACGGCGCCATGGACCTTGACGCTATGCCGACAATGATGGAGATCATGTCTGTGCTTTGGAGATGAAGATCGAAGGCGCAAAGACTAAAGGGCCATATCATATCACATATGAATTGCATGTGATGTTTATCCTTTATGCATCTTATTTTGCTTAGAACGCGACGAGTAGCATTATAAGATGATCCCTCACATTAATATCAAGATAATAAAGTGTTCTCCCCTCGTATGCACCGTTGATATAGTTCGTCGTTTCGAAACATCTCGTGATGATCGGATGTGATAGACTCAACGTTCACATACAACGGGTGTAAGCCATGTTGCACACGCGGAATACTTGGGTTTGCTTGACGAGCCTAGCATGTACAGACATGGCCTCGGGACAACGGAAACCGAAAGGTTGAACACGAGTCATATGGATGATATGATCAACATGTTGATGTTCACCATTGAAGCTACATCATCTCACGTGATGATCGGTTTTGGCGTAGTGGATGTGGATCGTGTACCACTTAACAACTATGAGGGATGTTGTATTAAGTGGGAGTTCATTAGTAATTAGATTAAAACATGAACTAATTATCATAAACATAGTCTGAGTAGTATTTTGAATTAATTTTGTAGTATTGGCATCCGTTTTCTACCAAGCGCTAGTCTTGTTATTGAGATAGAAATACCGTTAAAATCTGACAATAAACTTTACTGATCTGGTACCGTATTGTTAAAGAATCAAGAAATGATTAAGTCCTATTGCAAACTTTTAGTAAACCTCACATTGTTGATTCAAAGAACTATGGTTTCAATTAGTACCTAAATTCATCTTGTCTCCGTGAAACTTGAAGATCAAATCTGTTTGAAAAGTAAGGAGCTGAAAAGTTAGTTTTCAGAAATAATCAAGGTATGAGATATATGTGATATCTAAGACCTTATTGCAAGATGATAGAATATAAATTGGTGAGACTACATAAACTCATAAGTTTTATGGGAATGTACGAAGGTTGAAGACGCAAGGCGTCCCAATCCTCCAACTATTGGGGCACTAACGATATTCGCATATCCATGAAGTGATCGTCCTTAGTATGCACCATTGCTAAAACTCATCGTTTCGAATACTGAGGTATAGATTCTACGTGTGCATACAACGGGTGTAAGCCAGATTTGCACATGCGAATACTAAGGTTAAACTTTACGAGCCTAGCATGTACAGACATGGTCTCTGAAAGTCGTCATGAAATGATGGATAAAATTATGAGTGAAACTGTTCATCATATTACAAAGTTACTAAAAGTGAAATCTGGAACATTTGTCATATGATGATCAACTTCAAAGTAAGAACCTCATGGTTATTGGTATTTGACCAATGGACCTAGAAGTTATTGAAGGTTAAGTGTTTTCTGAGAATGAGGAAAGCTAAAAGTGAAACTACAAAAGATATTTTGGCAGAAAGAAAGAAAATACTAGAAAGTCTAGTTCAGGTGTATATAAATGATATACATGTTATGGATGTATTCCTTGTTTGGTCACATAATAAAATGGGATTTCTATTTTCGTGCCCCTGGCTCCTTAGTTGTGCTCAGTTTTCCCCAGCCCCTTAGTTTTTCCTCAGTTTTCCCCAAGACCTTGTTTGAAACCCGCGGAAGGAGCTCGGACGAAGGATTCCGTTTAGTTGACGTTGGTTGGTGCTGGCAAGTGGGGCCGCTGTTGGTGCCCCGCAGTGGACACGTCTTCACTTATCCAGATCATCGTGGGACCCACAACCTGTCCTCGTTAGTGCGCTGGACCCACAGCTTACCCAGGTGACCGTTGTAAAATGGGAGCCCGAGCCAGCCCCGCGCCCGTGCCCGTGCCATTGTTTCCCCTTTCTTTCCCCGCACCCCATTGTTCTTCTTCTCCGCCAGCGGAAGCCCTTCTCCGGCAGGCGGGTGATGTCTAGTTTCTCTTCGACCTCCCGTTCTTCATGGCCGCAGTATGGACCCGTGCCTTTGACAAGATGCCCTGACTGCCCACGCCAGGAGCCTCTGAAGCGGTTGATCTGTAAGACGGACGAGAACGGCAACCGTGGACGTGAGTTCCTTGCATGTGAGAGCTTGCCATATAGAGAGGGGGATAAGGTTAGATCTCGCTCCAATTTCTCTGTTTTCTCTCGATTTTCTTGCTATTCCCTCGAATTTGGGATTTAGGGTTCCCGTTGTTTTTTTCAGATCCTAAAAAAATGCTGGCATTTCGAGTGGATCGATGTGTACGTTCAGAGGCTTCAATTGCAGGAATCAATTGGCGCTATTGGGGAGCGCAATTCGGGAGGGGGGGACTTGCTGTAGAGAATGCGGCGGAGAGAGAAGCCGTTCCGATTATGCCTAATGCTCCCAATGTAGAACTGGTGGAAGTGAAGGGAGAACTGAAGAAAATGAACAAGCAGTTAAGGCAGCTGATCGAGTTGAAGAAGCAAGCTAATCTGATGGCTAGTTGTTTTTTCTGTTGTATAATTGCGTTCGGATTCTTATCATTGCTCACTCAGCGCTAGAAGTTGTTACAAGGGATACCTTGTTACAAATTCATTATGGGAAGTTACATGTACTTGTACGTAGTTGTTTTCATAGTTAGTGTGTGCATTCACCGAAATTACCAACTATATTGGAATGCTTTATGTATGCCTCATGTTTATACAAGGGATTCTTATCATTTCTCACCGAACTATATTAGTGTGTGCCGTTTCAAATTACCGAAACTATATGCCAAAACTATATCCCCTAAAAGAAAAAGGAAAGCGAAAGATAGTTGGGCCGTTTCAAATTACCGAAACAATATGCCAAAACTATATCCCCTAAAAGAAAAAGGAAAGCGAAAGATAGTTGATAATTATTAGAGGGGTGACAATAATGCATTCACCAAAATCCGCAAATATGTATGCCTCATGTTTATACCGAAATTATACCACTTTTGGGCCATTTCAAATTACCGAAACTATATGCCAAAACTATATCCCCTAAAAGAAAAAGGAAAGCGAAAGATAGTTGATAATTGTTAGAGGGGTGACAATAATGCATTCACCAAAATCCGAAAATATGTATGCCTCATGTTTATACCGAAATTATACCACTTTTGGGCCATTCAAATTACCGAAACTATATGCCAAAACTATATCCCCTAAAGAAAAAAGGAAAGCGAAAGATAGTTGATAATTGTTAGAGGGGTGACAATAATGCATTCACCAAAATCCACAAATATGTATGCCTCATGTTTATACCGAAATTATACCACTTTTGGGCCATTCAAATTACCGAAACTATATGCCAAAACTATATCCCCTAAAAGAAAAAGGAAAGCGAAAGATAGTTGATAATTGTTAGAGGGGTGAAAATAATGCATTCACCGAAATCCGCAAATATGTATGCCTCATGTTTATACCAAAATTATACCACTTTTGGGCCGTTTCAAATTACTAAAACTATATGCCAAAACTATATCCCTAAAAGAAAAAGGAAAGCATCCACCGACAGAGAGAGAGGGGTGGCCATGAAGAGAGAGAGAGAGGGGTGGCCACGAAGAGACGGGGAGGGGTATACTGCCCGTTAGATCAGTTGATCAACGGTTCGTGGAGTCGATCCGTGTGACAACGGCTCAACCAATCAGGATAAGTTTGGGCTTCGAGAGCATTTGTGACGAACTTGAGGGCAAAACTGAGTAGTACTAACAATCCAAGGGCATATAAATAGTAAATAGACTAAGGGATTCAAACAAAAAGAATTACAAAATGAAAAATGCGTGTTTTGTACAATATAATTCATATTGGGCTACATCAAATTATTTGCAATTCAAATATACATGAGTGTGACAATTATGGCATCATTTAGACAAACTATGTTTTTGGGGAAGATGTTTTGCAAAGGGGTTTGAGTGGAAAACCATGCATCTTCATAGCTACACTAGTGATTCTGAGAAGTGGCAATTTGTGGTAAAACTTGATTTATATATGTTTGTTAAGGTTTTCTTGGTGGCAGGTTGCGTAGGAAGACTCCATGACTAGGTGCCACTATGTTTTTATTTTTTTGAATTTTTTTGCGCATGAAATGCCTCAATTAGATATGTTAATCTCATTTGTTGACTCTCTCGTTGACTAGCTACTTGAGGGTAAAACTGAGTATATTGCACCCGCCGCCTAAGTACTCGAGGGGAAAACCGAGTACGTGATAAAATTTCCGTATAAGGCCCGAGGTTATAACCGAGTACACCAAACGTCCCGTGGTTAGACTCTTGTCGCGGTGCACGCTGCAGCCGTGCATAGCGGACGCGTGTTGCGGTACACGCCACCTTCGTCTTTATAGAGCCCTTTTCCTCTCCCTCGACGCACGTTCTCACCGCAACTCGCCTCTCCTGTCCCATCATCTTCTCCACAACCGAAGAAAAAACCCCGAAGAAAACCGCCGGCGATGGAGAAGAATGAGATGCCCATTGCTCGGCGCATCAGCCGCCGGCGCATCGGCCGCTTGTCTGGGGAAGACCCCGGTAGGGCAATGGACGCAGAGCAGCCGGCTGGCCACCGGTCGGCTCGCGGCAAAGGCCGGCCGAGGAGCAGCCGGGCCGGTGCCGTGGCCGGCTGGTCCGGAAGCCGGCTGGCTCTCGGTCCTAGTCGGCCTGGCTACGGCCGCCAATGCTCGTAGCTGGGCCGGCTTCTACAAGCCATATCCGACCGGGGGTCCGTACCTCGACCGACTCGAGGCCGGCGAGTCTTGCACCGGAAGGAACCGGGTTGATGATCCGGGTTCCCAAAGTCCACGCCGACTTCATCTTCCGTAGCGCGGGGCACCGTAGAGCAGCAGTGCTACGCGCCGGACAGGCCATCATCGCCTACGACGGTCCGTACCGGCTACGATGGCATGATGGCGACAGAGACTCCTCCTCGCCATACCGCTGACCTCCTCGGCGCGGACGGGACAGGCCACTACGCCTCAACGGCTCCATGACGTCAACGCCTCGGGAAGGAGCGGAGCCGGAGCCGGCCAAGCCGGCCGGTAGACTATAGGGACTTACATGTAAAGTGCCGGCGCCTATATAAGCTGGGCTACCCCCTCGTGCGGGGGACGATCGATCATTCTTACTTCACTCTACGACTTAGCGCTACTCGAGGAGAGAGACCATCGTCTACCTTAGCCTCCCCGAGCAGCCGGACACAGCCTCTAGGAGCACCATTGTACTGTGTGATATCATATACACTCTAGCAGAGTAGAGGTTTTACCTCCACCGGAGGGCCTCGAACCCGGGTACGTCGCCGTGTCGCTCGTGCCCATACCCGCTTCCGGATACCGCCGTGAGATCTCTCGAGAGCCCCTTCGATTAGCCACCCTATGGCATATGCCGTGACGATACCACGACATTTGGCGCCCACCGTGGGGCCTTCAGCATCCTCGGCCGGTGTCTTCATCCGGACGGGCCTCACCATCTCCACCGGCGAGCGAGTCGCTCGGTGCTTGATCCGGAGATTCGGCTCCTCGATCGCGCGCGCCGACAACGCTGGCTGCTTCGCCGACCGGCTCCTTCCCAGCCGGCGGCAGCGTCATCTCCTTCGGCGGCCACGACGTCTACGTCGCCACCGTCGCACCGCCGCGCTACCCGCGGCAGGTGTTGCGCTGCGCTAGCCTTCCTCCGCGAGCCGGCAGCAGCGCTCCCGCCAGCCCCGCCGTCGTGCAAGTCATGATGGCTGGCGAGGAAATCACCAAGAACCCGCGCACCCGCGGCCCCAACCTCGGAGCGCAACGTCGACCCCAACGCCTCCGGCTCGGGCCCAAAGGCGCCGCCACCACCATCCCGGCCGGAGCAAGTCCGGGCAAAGCTGAGCACCCCGCTCACCACCGGCGCCGGCACCGACGCCGCCGCCGTCGAGGCAGACTCGGAGGCGCACCGCGTGCTCCTCCTCAAGCAGACCGAGGAGCTGGCTGCTGCTAAGCGCCGCTGGGACATCACCCGGCCGCGAGTACAACCGCGCCCACGGCCTCACCCCGTGCGGCGACAACCCCGGCCGAGCCGGCCGGATCCGCCGCAGAGGCCGCGACCTAGGCGCCGAGATCGACCGCGACGGCGCGGACGAGCCGGCTCCATCCATGGAGCTGCCCATCTACAACACCCCCGACAAGAACATGCTCGCGGCCGAAGCCGCCGCAGAAGAGCTGCACCGCCTTGAAGGCGAAGAGTTACGCCGCCAGACTGCGCGAGTGGCTGATTTGGTGAAGGCTGCCAACGAGCGCCGAAAGACCCTGGGTATGCCCGAGACCCTAGAGCTTCTCACGCTCGTGGTGCCGCAGGCAACGCCAGGGATACGGCCGAGTCCACCTCCCCAGCACCAAGCCGGCGCAGCGACTCCCGCGCCACGCGCGCAACCTCGAGCCGGCCGAGCCACCAACCAGGCGGCGGCAGCAGCCGCAGCCGGGCCCCACCGAGCCGGAACCAGGAGCAAGACTCCGAGCCTCGACGCCCTCACCGGCCGGCTCCAGAAACCAGCGGCGCTCGGCAGCCGGCCCACTCCCGGCTGGGCCCGCGCATCGAGCCCGCCGACGCCAGAGACCGCCTCGACCGGCTGATCGAATCCCGCATCGCGGAAGAGGAGGCGCCGGCTTGCCCTCAAGTGCTCGGGCCCCGCATCGCCAACGAGCCCGTGGTCGACGGCTTCCGCCTCCCGCGCGACACCCCCAAGTACGACGGCACCGCCAAGCCGGAGGACGGGCTGCTGGATTACTCCACCGCAGCCGGCATCGCCCGGGCAACAAGCGCTGGGCGGTACGCTATTCCCCCTCGATGCCGGTCGGCTCCGCCCGCACCTCGGCTCAACAACCTGCCGACCGGCAGCATCAACGGCTGGCTGGACTTCCAGGAGGCCTTCGTCAGCAACTTCACCGGCACCTATCGCCGGCCGGGTCGCCCTCAACAGCTTGAGATGTGCAAGCAGGGCCCGGACGAGACGGACCGCGCATACCTGACGCGCCCGGTGCGAGATGCGCAACTTCCTGCGAGGGTGTGCATGAGATCCAAGCCATCAGCTTCTTCATGGGAGGCTGCCGGCCCAACACCATGCTGTGGCACAAGCTACGCCGCAGTGACCCCAAGTCGATGGCCGCCTTGATGGCCATCGCCGACAAGTACGCGCTGGCTGAGGAAGCCGGCAAGGCGCCGGCTGACGCTTCACCGGCCCCAGCAAGGCGGGACAACAACAAGCCGGCTGAGCACAAGCCGGCCGAGGGCGGCTCGCATGGCAGCCGGCGGGACAACTACCGCGGCAAGCGTCACAGCGACCAGCCGGACCGCCGGTACGATTCCGCCCATGTGGCAGCCGTGTCGGACAACGCGGCAGGCGGCAGCCGCCGCCAGAAGCAAACAGACCGGCAATGGAAGCCGAAGTACACCTTCGAGCAGATGCTCGACTCGCCGTGCAAGTACCACCGCGGCAAGAACCCCTCCAACCACACCACCCGCGACTGCCACTTCATGAAGCGGCTGACAAGCGGCGAACCCTCCCCTCCACCCCCGCCCCTCCAGCCGGCGGGCCGGGTGGTCAAGGCGGCGCAGAGAACGCCAACCTCGAGCACCACGAGGCTAACCAAGTGCACCATGGCCGATATCCGGCCGAAGATGCTACCTACATCATCTTCACCTCCGAGCCCGAGGACAAGACGAGCCAGCAGAGCCGTTCCTCGAGGTCAACGCGGTCATACCGCCGGTCCCCCAGCACTAAACCGGTCGAGCAGGCCATCACATTCGATCGCCGCAACACACCGGCTGTCCCGCCGAAGCCGGGCAGCTACGCCATGGTCCTCGACCCCACCATCGGCACGACTCGGCGCAGCGTGCGATTTTCGCGCGTCCTCATCGACGGCGGCAGCGAGCATCAACATCCTCTACCGCGACACCGCCCGCAAGCTGGGCATCCAGGAGGCCGAGTTGCGCCCCACCCCCACCGTCTTCCATGGCATCGTGCCGGCCACCGCTGCGCGCCGATTGGCCGGATCACGCCGGAGGTGATGTTCGGGAAGCCGGATCACTTCCGCACCGAGAGAATCGAGTTCGAGGTGGTGGACCTCGTGAGTCCCTACCACGCGCTCCTCGGCAGGCCGGCCCTGACCAAGTTCATGGCGGTGCCCCATTATGGGTACTTGAAGATGAAGCTGCCTGGCCCAAAGGGGGTCATCACCATAGCCGGCGACTATCGCCGCTCCATGGACTGCGCCACGCAGAGCTCCAAGATGGCCCGGACGCTGGTCATCGCCACCGAGAAGCAGCCCATCCACGACGCCGTTGCCCTCGCCAAGGCCGCGCAGACAGACATGCCGGCTGCAGGCAACCCGGCTGGGACGACTCACTTCCAGCCGGCCGACAACACCAAGAAGATCCCGCTGGACCCGGCGCAGCCGGACAAGTACGTCACCATCGGTGCCGGCTTGAGCAAGAAATAGGAAAGCGAGCTCACCAGCCTTCCTCCGTGAGAATCGGGACATCTTCGCATGGACTCCAAGAGACATGCCGGGTGTGCCGAGGGAGTTGGCTGAGCACCACCTCCACGTCCGGCTCGATGCCAAGCCGGTGAAGCAGCCTCTCGAGCGCTTCACCGAAGAACGAAGGAAGGCCATCGGTGAAGAAATCGCCCTGCTCCTAGCTGCCGGCTTCATCATGGAAGTGCTGCACCCGGACTGGTTGGCGAACCCGGTCCTGGTCTTGAAGAAGAACGGCTCCCGGCGCATGTGTATCGACTACACCAGCCTGAACAAGGCGTGCCCGAAGGACCCCTTCCCCTGCCGCGCATAGATCAAGTCATAGACTCGATCGCCGGCTGTGAATTGTTGTCTTTTCTAGATGCCTATTCAGGCTACCACCGGATTCCTTTGAATCCGGATGATCAAATAAAGACTTCGTTCATTACCCCGCACGGGGCTTACTGCTACACGACTATGCCGTTCGGCTTGAAAATGCAGGCGCCACCTACCAAAGGTGCATGCAAAAGTGTTTGCAGGATCAAATCGGCAGTAAATGTTCACGCATATGTGGATGATGTCGTTGTAAAAACCAAGGAGATGCCTACCCTCCTTGATGACCCGAGAGAAACCTTCACCAATCTGCGAAGATTCCGGATGAAGCTCAACCCGGCCAAGTGCACTTTCGGCGTGCCAGCCCGGCCAACTCCCGGGCTACCTCGTCTCTCGACGAGGAATCGAAGCCAACCCGCAGAAGATCGGTGCCATTGAGAAGATGGAGCTGCCGCAGAGGCCTCAAGGACGTCCGTAAGTTCGCCGGCTGTCCGGCTTCCTTGAGCCGCTCGTCGCCGGCTGGGGAGAAGGCACCGCCCCTATATCGCTTGATGAGGAAGGCGGACAAGTTCTGTCTCGGTCACCGCAGCGGATGAAGCCTTCCGTGACTTAAAGCGCGTGCTCTCAACCGCGCCAATCCTTGCAACGCCGGGTTCAATGGAGCCGATGCTGTTGTACATCGCAGCCACCAACCGAGTGGTTAGCGTTGTCCTGGTGGTGGAGCGCAAAGAAGCCGAAAACGAGAGCAGCCGGTCCAGCGCCCAGATACTACCTCAGCGAAGTGCTCTCCCGTCGAAGCAAAACTACCCCCACTACCGTAAGGTCACCTACGGCGTCTACATGGCAGCCAAGAAGCTCAAGCACTACTTCCAAGAACATCCCATCAGGGTGGTTGCCACAGCACCTTTGGCGGAAATCATCGGCAGCAAGGATGCCAACGGCCGGGTTGCCAAGTGGGCCCTGGAGCTAGCCGCCCACACCATCCTCTACGAGCCACGCACAGCCATCAAGTCGCAGATCCTCGCGGACTTCTTCGTCGACTGGGCTGAGATGCGCACTCGCCGCCTCGTGCCGGATTCCACACATTGGAAGATGCACTTCGACGGCTCGAAGATGCGCAACGGCTTGGGAGCCGGCATCGTCATCACCTCTCCCAAGGGAGACCGGCTGGACTACGTCCCGCAGATCCACTTCGCCGCATCCAACAATGTGGCGGAGTATGAAGCGCTCATACATGGGCTGAAGCCGGCCAAGGAGATTGGCGTGCGTCGCATACTTTGCTTCGGCGACTTCGACTTGGTTATACAGCAAGCATCCGGCGACTGGGACGCGAAGGACGCCAACATGGCCTCATACCGCTTCCATGTCCAGCAGCTATCCGGCTTCTTCGACGGCTGCGAATTCCACCATGTACCACGAGCAAACAACGAGGCGGCTGACGCCTTGTCCAAGATTGGCTCAACCCGGCAATCCATTCCGCCGGGCATCGCCTTGGCGGTTATCAAGAAGCCGTCCATCATACCGTCACCGGATTCGGATTCAATATTCGTGCCGGCTGACCCGGGGGCTGCTCAGCCGAACCCGGGGGTTCATCGCCCAAGTCGGGGGCTAACAAGCCGAACCCGCCGGCTACCATGCCGAACCCGGGGACTTCTCAGTCCTAACCCGGGGCTTCATCGCCAAACTCGGGGCCAGCAAGCCGAACCCGCCGGCTAGCAAGCCGAACCCGGCGACCATGCAGTCGAAGCCGGAAGCTCCCACGCAGGAGGCCCTGTTGGTCAGCGTATTCGAGATAAGATGCGTACCTTCATGGGCACAAGAGTTCCTCTCCTACCTCACCGACGGTGTGCTGCCTGATGACAGAGTCCAGGCCAGGCAGATTGAGAGAAGGGCCAAGGCCTATACCATCATCAACCACCACCGTACAAACGCAGCGTAAGTGGGGTGTTCCAGGCAAGTGCGTCGAGCCGGCTGAAGGGATTGAACTCCTACGGGAAATCCATCGTGGAGAGTGCGGACATCACGCCTCATCCGCAGCCATAGTGGCCAAAGCCTTCCGGCACGGTTTTTATCGGCCGACCGCGCTCGTAGACGCAGAAGATTTGGTAAAGAAGTGCAACGGCGTCAGCGCTTCGCAAAGCAGAAACACCAGCCGGCTTCCGCCTTGAAAACCATCCCCATCACATGGCCATTTGCCGTATGGGGCTTGGATATGGTGGGCCCGTTCAAAACAGCACGAGGCGGCATGACGCACCTCTTGGTGATGATTGACAAATTCACCAAGTGGATCGAGCTAAGCCGATCAAGAAACTGGACGGGTCCACAGCCGTCACATTCCTCAAGGAAATCATTGTGAGATTCGGCTACCCCCACACCATCATCACCGACAACGGCACCAACTTCTCCCAAGGCATCTTCTCTCGCTATTGCGGGGAAATGGGGATCCGAATGGCCTTGTCTTCCGTGGCACACCCAGAGTCCAACGGACAAGTGGAAAAGGCTAACGGCTTAGTCCTAGCCGCATCCGGCCCCGCTCGGTGGAGCCGCCGAGCGAGCAGCCGGCCGCTGGATTGAAGAACTGCCCAATGTGCCGTGGAGCCCGCGCACAACGACAAACCGCTCGGTCGGCTTCACACCATTTTTCCTCATATACGGGGCCGAAGCCGTCCCGCCGACCGATATCGAGCACGACGCGCCAAGGATCAAGCTCTACACGAAGCCGAAGCCAAAGAAGCTCGCGAAGATGGAGTTGACCTGGTCGAAGAGGCCCGGCTGCTGGCTGAGTCTAGATCTACCATCTACCAGCAAAGCCTCCGACGCTATCATAGCCGGAAGGTCCAGCCCTTGGCATTCCGAGAAGGAGACCTAGTGCTCCGGCCGATCCAATGGACAGCCGGACAAAGCATAAACTCGTCATCCCCATGGGAGGGTCCCTTCATCGTGAGCAAGGCAGTAGGCAATGATTCCTACTATCTCATAGATGCCCAAGAGGCTAGAGAAAACAAGCCGGACAAGGCTGACAAGGAGACTAAACGTCCCTGGAATGTCAGGTTACTCCGCCCATTTTACACATGAGAACAGGAATGTATGTATCCCTTGTATCCCTTTTGTGAGTTATGAAAAAGCTTGCGCCAAGAGCGCCGTTTCCGACAAGTTTTTCGCATACTTTACCTTGTTTCGCCAATTGGCTTGAACCCTCTCACGCGGTCGGCTCAGTAACGTGATCCGGCTTCCGACAGCCGGCTCCGATCCAGCCTGACGCACCGCAACCCGGCTGTCCGGCTGGCGGGAGTAAGGCCTAGGGAGCCGGCACGCGAAAAACGACTAAGGGAAAGAGTAAAAGCGAGTTGACTTGCAACTTTTCATAAAAGTGCCGAATTGCCGAATTCAGCTCGTTCGACTGAAATACTGTCGGCCTCACCCAGCGGCCCGCTCTTGATCCGGCGACGGATCGCAAGCTCGGACGTACGACCGGCAAGGGCACAGCCAAAGAGTGGGGCGGATGGGAAAAAGCGAACGAGTCGAAAGAAAGCAACTCGGCACACAAATGATTAACAAACACATTAAAGTGCGACATAATTAAAGGGCGATAATATTCATACATCCGCACCCGGCATCCCGGGATTTAATAAATTGTCTTGGCAAAAGAACAACCGGAAAGCAGGAAATCTAAGCCAGAGGGGCATCAGTGGAGCCGGCTGCCGGGTCGTCCTCGAGCACGTCCTCCGCCTCCTCATCGTCCATGTAATCTCCATCGGATGGAGGAGGGTTCGGGTCCGCGACGAAGAGGGTCTTGTCGACGAAGTCGGCGATGGTACTGGCTCGAGCAAGGCGGGCGGCCTTGAGATCGGCTGGGAGCTTGTCCTCCACGCCGGCTCGCCGGAACTCAAGCTGCCCCAGGTCCACCTCGTTGTACCAGGAGAGGACGAAGGACAGCGCCATGTCGGCACCGGCGCGCGTGGCCGACTCCTTCCGGCCGAGGAAACGGTCCGGCGCCCGCTCCATCGCAGAGATGAGGCCGGAGATATCTTGCGGCGCCGCCTCTTCGAGGCCACAGCGATGGGCACCAGCTCTTCAGCCGCCTTCCGAAGCTCCCGACCGAGCTTGGTGATGGGCTCGATGCGGGCAGCCATGGACGCCGTGTGGTCCTCCATGGAGAAATACTCCGAGCTGCCCTCGCCGGTCTCCCGCCTCCTGGAGTCGCGCGCGACGCCAACGGCTGTCAAAGCCGCCTCCTGCGTCTCCGGGAAGGCCGCTGCAAGAAGAAGAAGCATGTTAGAAGCCATCAAAGCCGAAATAAGCTGAAAGATGCAAATTTTCGAAGTCCTAAAGTAAGCCTGGCGGCAGCCGGCAAGAACCGACTGCCCCCAGCCCGAAGATGGAGATTCCGAAGTTCTACGGCAGCCGGCAAGAACCGACTGCCCCCAGCCCGAAGATGGAGATTCCGAAGTCCTAAAGTAAGCCTGGCGGCAGCCGGCAAGAACCGACTGCCCCCAGCCCGAAGATGGAGATTCCGAAGTCCTAAAGTAAGCCTGGCGGCAGCCGGCAAGAACCGACCGCCCCCAGCCCGAAGATGGAGATTTCGAAGGAAAAAAAAGCCCGGCAACAGCTCGGCAAGAACCGACCGCCCCCAGCCTGAAGATGGAGATTTCGAAAAATCAAGTTTCTGCCGCCGGCTGCCAACCTAAGCCGGCAGCCGACGGCCGAAAGCCGGCAAAGGGAAAGGAACATAAAGATGCACTCACCCGCCAAGCCGCGATCAAGCGCGCCAAAATCATCGGTCCAGCGTTTGGCGGTAGCCGTCAGCTCTGTGGACTTGGCGGTGACCTCGTCCTGCAGCGCAAGCCGCTGTTTCTCCACCTCCGTCAGCCGCCGGCTCAGATCATCCACCTTCTCCTTCTCCGCCGTCCTGAGGGAGTTGAGCTCGGTGAGGTGGTTCTGCTCCAGCGGCGGCGCAGCCGCGTCAGCTCCTGCTCAGCCAGCTTGAGCTTGCGGGAGGCGGATCGGCCCGCCTCCTCGCTCTCGGCGCACTGGGCGCGAGCGGCTCGGAGATCCGACTCCAGCTGCGGGACCTTGGCGGCTTCAACTGCGAGGCGGCCAGAAAGAAATGTCAGCCAACCAAGACTAGAAAGAAAATAAGACATCAAGTCGAAAGAAGCATAGAGCTTACCCTTGACGGCTTCCAGCTCGCGGGCCAAGTCGGCCCGGTCCAGCTTGGCCTTGTGGTAATGGGTGACGACGCGATTATACAAAGTGGTGCGCCGGTCCATCACAGCCTAAGGAAAAGAAAAAGTTAGTCGATCAGGCGAAACCCGTGCCGGCTCCAAGCAGCCGGCCCATGCCTCGGAGGGCTACCAGGATAATAATCAGATAAAAAACAATCGAAGCTTACCTTGCCGGCTTCCTCTACCTTGGCGACGTTAGCCGCGGCCTCGGCTGCCCCGGCCTTGAGATTGGCCCGCAAGCCGGAGAAGAACATCTCCACCGATGCTTGGCCGGGCTTCCTCCCGGCTGGTCACCTCGTAGGAGTCGGCACGGAGCCACGCCCTGCTCCATGGTGGCAGCCGAGCCGAGGCTGGAGTCGGAGGCGGACGGCACCTGAAGAAGAAGTGCGCCCTTGGCCACGTGCAGGCCTTGCGGTGATACCGATGAGGTTCCCGTCCTCACCAGCGCGCGCGAGTCGGCGCCCTCCGTGCGCGCCGGCTCATCTCTCGCCGGCTCCTGCCGGGCCGGCTCCTCCGTCGTCGGCTGCGGCGGCGGCGTCGCTCCGGGCGCAGCAGATGGCCCAGCCGGCCTCGGCCGTCTCCGGCGCACGGGGCGCCCCCTCCGGACTCCCGTCCAGCTCCACCACGGTGGGCCCGGTGTCGGCTCCGGCCGCAGGCGGCACAGCCCTGCCAGCGCCGGTTCTAGGAGCAGCCCTGCCGGCTTCGGCTCCGGTCGACGGCGGCATTCCCAGACCAGCCCCAGCAGCTGGGCCCAGAGGACGAGTCCGGCCCGGGAACATGTCGTCCAGCGTCGCCTGGCGAGTCGGCTCAACACGCGTGCCGCGATCAGGCGCTAAGGCCAGCGGCACGTCGGAGGAAGGCGCCCCTGTGGCAGGCGGCGGCGGTGTAGGTGCGCGCGAGGAAGGCTGCGGCGTCTGCTCCCTCCTCTGGCGGGGAAGCGGCGACACAACGCGCGGAGCTTGCCGGGAGCCGCCGCCCTGGGCAAACTTGATAGGGGCCCTAGCCGGATAAACAGAGAGATAATAAGCATAAAAGTAAGGAAAGAAAAGGAATCAAACAAAGAAAAGGAGAGAAAGAGCTCACCCGGCCTGCTCCGGACCATCTTCGGCTGCGCTGCCGCGCAGCTTCTTTCGCCTTCGCCTCCAAGGCGGCGGTGGAGCCGGCTCGCTCGTGCCCTTGGGCGCCGAAGTCGCCGTTGTGCTTGGCGGCCTCGTACGCGGAGGCACGGCGGGGATGGGCCCCGTGCCGGACGTCGCCGGCTCCTCCTCCTCTTGCTGCTCCGGTGAAGGGGCGGATTGTGCTCCCCCGGCCGCCTAGATCAGGCGCCTGCGGCAGGTCGTCGTCGCCGGCATGTTCGCCGGCTTGGTCAGCCGGATCGACGTGATCCGGCGTCCACCTCTTCGTCGCCAGGTCGCCGTCCTCGGCGTTCTGACGCTCAAAAAGCTAGAAAGACAAAAAAAAACATGAACATATGACAAGCCGAAAGTCGGCAGAAGAAAAAGGAAGTCGGCCTCGCAGCCGCAAGCCGGAAAATGGCAAAGACACGAGGCTTACCCGCGCCGGTGGATGGTCCCTGTCGCAAGGCACCAGCCCGTAGCTCCAGTTCTCCGATAGGTTCGCCTTGGTGATGTGGTTCACCCGGCTGGCCACCTGGGCCTTGGTGAGCGGCGCCTTGGACGTCCGGTTCGGATCGAACCGGCCGGACATGTGCCCGATCTTGTGGGTGCGCATCTGGAGCGGCAGCACCCGGCGCTCGGCGATGGTGCAGAGGAGTTCTTCGGCGATCAGCCCGCCATCGGTGGCTGTCGCCAGAAGTCCCAAAGCAGGTTCACCTCGGCGTTCGATCCGTCGAGCGGGCGTTGTGGCTCTAGTTGATCCGGCCGACTCGGAGGAGCCGGGTTGAACTCCGGCAAGTTGATCCGGTCGACGAGCTCCCCTCGTTGCGCACGTAGAAGAATGACATCTGCCAGTTCTTCACCGAGTCGACGGTGGGGATTTTGGGGAAAGGCGTACCAGGCCGGGTGTAGATCGAGGCGGCGCCGCAGGCCCGCAGGTGGCCCTCAGTGGTTTGGGCCTTCAAGTAGAAGAGCCGGCTCCAGAAGTCGATGTCGGGCCACAAACCGTCGTAAGCCTCCATGAACGCTACGAAGCAGCTCAAGAGGACGCACGCGTTGGCCGGCAGGTGATGCGGCTGAAGGCCGAAGTGGTCGAGGAATTGCCGGAAGAACGTCGAAGCCGGCAGGCCCAGCCCGCGATCGAGGTGCGCGCCGAAACGACGCGCTCGCCGGGCTCCGGCTTGGGCTCCACCTCCCCGCCGGGCGCCCGCGTGATCACCAACCGCGGGATCCGCCGGAGGCGCACCAGGCGCTCGATGTCATCCTCCCGCATGTAGGAACCCCTCCACGATCCGCTGGGAGACGCCATTGACGAGGTCGAGGAAGAAGATGACCAGGAGAGGCGGAACGGCGAGGAAGAACCTTGCGACCGCGGCGGCGACAACGGCGGCTGAGGACGCTCCGTCGAGACGCGCGGCCCCGTGGCGCCGGATTGACAGAGTCGCGGCGGCGGATCGGTGGAGATTCGCCCGCCGGAGTTCGCCAGCGGGAGGCGTTCGCCGGAGCAACAGCGAGCTCGAGCGCGCGGAGAGCGATGGAAGCAGGAGCGCGAGGAGGAAGAGGATGGCAAGTGGCCGCCTCGATGCCTCCCCCACGGCATTTATAGCCTCCTGCCGCGGGCGGTTGGCCTCCAAGTGGCAGTCGTGGGCCACGTCCCCGGATTTACTGCGCCGTAACTCCTCCCACGTCCACAACGGTTATCGGAAACGGCCACACCACGTCGCCCACTACCGCACCGGATCCGGAGGGACATTGATGTGACCAGACGAACCGACCGCCGAGCCGGGCGTCGGACCGGTCAAGTCGGGCGCAGGACCCGAGGCGGCGGAGACCCGGCGCGCAGCGAGCCGGAGCCGGACAAAAAGTTCCACTCGAACCAAAATTCATCGGCAAGGCGGAGGCGCCATCAAATCTTGCGAGAAAGCAAAAACTATACAAGTGTAAAAAGCGGCCGGCTGGGAGCAGCCGGCAGGAACAAGCCGGATGAGGGCGCAGCTGGCTGAAAGGAAATCCTCAGTCGGCCCCTCCAAGTACCGTCAAATACATTCAAGAAGCCAGGAAAACCTGCCTAGGTCCTTCTAAACGCAGGACCTTGCCAGCTTCGGGGGCTAATGTCGGGGGGAAGACCCCGGGTAGGGCAATGGACGCAGAGCAGCCGGCTGGCCACCGGCCGGCTCGCGGCAAAGGCCGGCCGAGGAGCAGCCGGCCGGCGCCGTGGCCGGCTGGTCCGGAAGCCGGCTGGCTCCCGGTCCTAGTCGGCTCGGCTACGGCCGCCAATGCTGTAGCTGGGCCGGCTTCTACAAGCCATATCCGACTGGGGGTCTGTACCTCAGACCGACTCGAGGCTGGCGAGTCTTGCACTGGAAGGAACCGGGTTGATGATCCGGGTTCCCAAAGTCCACGCTGACTTCATCTTCCGTAAAGCGCGGGGCACTGTAGAGCAGCAGTGCTACGCGCCGGACAGGCCATCATCGCCTACGACAGTCCGTACCGGCTACGGGGCATGATGGCGACAGAGACTCCTCCTCGCCATACCGCTGACCTCCTCTGGCGGACGGGACAGGCCACTACGCCTCAACGGCTCCATGACGTCAACGCCTCGGGAAGGAGCGGAAGCCGGAGCCGGCCAAGCCGGCCGGTAGACTATAGGGACTTACATGTAAAGTGCCAGCGCCTATATAAGCTGGGCTACCCCCCTCGTGCGGGGGACGATCGATCATTCTTACTTCACTCTAGACTTAGCGCTACTCGAGGAGAGAGACCTTCGTCTACCTTAGCCTCCCCGAGCAGCCGGACACAGCTCTAGGAGCACCATTGTACTGTGTGATATCATATACACTCTAGCAGGAGTAGAGGTTTTACCTCCACCGGAGGGCCTCGAACCTGGGTACGTCGCCGTGTCGCTCGTGCCCATACCCGCTTCCGGATACCGCCGTGAGATCTCTCAGGAGCCCCTTCGATTAGCCACCCTATGGCATATGCCGTGACGATACCACGACACCGCTGCCCCCGTCGAGGCCCCTGTCGCTGCTTCCAACGTAGCAGCCGGCGCATCGGCCGCTGCCCCCATCGAGGCCCCTGTCGCTGCTTCCAACGTAGCAGCCGGTGCATCAGCCGCCGGCGCATCGGCCGCCGCCACCGTCCAGGCCCCCGTCGCTTGGGACCCGTACGAACCAGTGCCGTACGACGCGCCGGAGAACCCCTACGACACCAGCATCGTCGACGACGAGCAGGTGGTAACCCTTTGCTCCCTTGTTCTTATCCCATTTCAATCCTTTTGTGTTAGATCTAGCGTTATTAGGGTTCGTCTG
Source organism: Lolium rigidum (assembly GCF_022539505.1). Lineage (NCBI taxonomy): Eukaryota > Viridiplantae > Streptophyta > Magnoliopsida > Poales > Poaceae > Lolium > Lolium rigidum. The sequence continues at coordinate 77,240,162 of NC_061512.1, read as the reverse complement.
TTCCTAGTTCAATCCATTTGTGTTAGATCTAGCGTTATTAGGGTGTGTCTGTTCCTAGTTCAATCCTTTTGTGTTAGATCTTGCGTTATTAGTGCTTGTGATTTGCTTTTGTTTAAGATTTGTGCCGATGATGATGAATATTTGGGCACAAATTGATTCAGTGGTTTGGTCAGTAAACAATTGGTGTGTACAAATTTGTTGTGCATGATCTTTGGTTTGCTGATTCAAATCCTGGATATAAGTGTGTCCAATGTAACTGAGGCTACCTCTTTTTTTCGAGCCCATATTATCATGCATCACTACTAGGAAAATGCTTATAGCCGCACTCCTTACCGCTGGCAAATACGACTTGAAGATGCCGGTGGTAATACCTTTCAGGGGGGCCTACCTCTACCGCCGGCGAATTGGGCCCAAAAGCGCCGGGGGTACCAGGCTCTACCGCCAGCGAACGCGAATAGGAGATGCCGGAGGTAAGCCGAGCCAGGGTGGGCCACCCAGCCTTAACTTACCGCCGGCGTTTGTGGCCCGTAAATGCCGGCGGTAATGGGGCCTATTGCTGGCAATCTCATTTATAGGCGCCGGCGGTAACCGTGTCCACTCATTCCGTGTCCACTCCCGGCCCGATCCAAGTCCAAACAGGCCTGCCGCTAGCTGCTCTCCCCCACGCGCTCCACTTCTCCCCTCGCACGAAACGCACGCCACACAACGCACCCACTACCACACCGCACGCACACCACCCAACAACACAGCGCCGCCGCCACTCACGGCGCCGATGGAGCAAGGCGCGGGCGACCGAAGTGGGGAGGCACGGGAGGAGGCCGCCGGGGAGGCTCGGGCCGAGGCCGCGGTGGGGATGGCGCGCACACGGTGACCTCGCTCGCCCCTGGAGATGGACAAGCTGGGATGAGGCCACGACGCCGGCCAAGCCAGCCTCCTCCGCAGCAGCCGGCGGCAGGTGGGGCGCACGAAGGGGCAGCGGCAGGAGGGGCGCACGAAGAGGAGGCGCACGGCGAGGCCGCGAGATGGAGGCGTGCGGCGGCCGACGGCAGGTGGGGCGCACGAAGGGGCGGCGGCAGGAGGGGCGGCGCACGGCGAGGCGGCGGAATGGAGGCGTGCGGCGGCGGTGTACTCGATTGCTTTTTTCTATTTTGTGTAGGGTGTTCTCTGTAAATTTGAGTGACCAGCCTCGATGGATGCGATGGGGAGTGGTCCCTGCTGTGATTTGTTTTTGTTTCCTACCGTGGTTATCACCGGCGCAAAGAACAGGAATTGGAGAAGGCGCCGGGGATAAGTTGGAGTTACCACCGGCGAATACAAAACCGCCGGGGGTAGCCCATTACCACCGGCGAGGCTATCGCCGGCGAGTACGAAACCGCCAGGGATAGCTGAAACGGTGTGCCGGCGGTAAGGTTATCCCTAGTAGTGCATGATCTTTGTTCACTCTCTGTTCCATCATCGTTGCAATTGACTCCGTGTTTTTTGCACGATCTTTGGTGCTACGTGACAGGTGCAGAGCAGCGACGTCGACAGCGACGACGAGTCCTTCCACACCAAGACTCGTCACGTCCTCAGGCGGCTGCAGTCCGGCCATTACGATGGCCCCTTTGCTCGAGGCATTTACAAGTGCCCCTTCTCAATAGGAAGCTCCGCGCCACCGACTTCAACTGCCCAGTGAACCATGCTGAATCCATTGGCGGATGCGGCGCTAGAGTTGGAACGACGGTGAACGTGCATGCGTTCATGGCCAAACACCAAGCACTTGGGATTCACCTCCGCAACCTCCAAGCGAGTCACGGGCGCAACCTGGAGGCGTTGAACATGCCTATCTTGCACTCTCTGTATGTGATCTGCTCTATCCGTGAGAGCAGCTTAAATTCATGTAAAATGTAGCTTATGTTGTAGGGTTCTATCGGTACTACTGTTGGATCTGTCGTGAATATATCTATGCTATGTTGGCTGCTGTATGCAGCTTATCCTATATTTTTTCTGGATTTGTGCCCTAGATTTTCTACCTGATTGTGTAAAAACGAAGGCATAAAGAAATGAATGTCATTAAAAAACAGAAGGAGAAGCTGCTCTAGATTTGCTACCAATTTGGGCTATCAAATATGAATGAGATCGAGCGAGAGAGAGGAAAAAGGTACATTGAAAACTGCTAATCTGGGCGAAAGAGACAGAAACCACTCGTGCCCACGTCCCGGACCCACACGGCTCCACACGCTACGGCCCCACACGCTACGGCCCCACAAACATGGTCTCGTCCTGTCCCACGCGGTTCTTTCCTACCAGCCCCACACGACGCGACCCCACAAATGACACGACCCCACTCGTCAGCACGGAACGGCCAACTTAACGGATCCCTTCCGTCCGAGCTCCTTCTGCGGGTTTCAGACAAGGTCTTGGGGAAAACTGAGGAAAAACTAAGGAGCTGGGGAAAACTGAGCACAACTAAGGACCCGAGGGCACGAAAATAGAAATCCCTAATAAAATTCTTGGGTATTTGTACCATATTGGTTGGTATGAGATGTTATATAGTACAACGCAATACTAGAATACGATGGCCTAAGTGACTAATAAGGAATATGGTAATAATGCACGTCTGGAACATAATAAAGTGTTATTATGTTTTTCGTTGGCATTCTACCTAGCCCTTAGAATTTATAATAAAGAACTTAATAAATTGTTATTTTGCTCTGGTCAAATGAAAACAATGAGTTGTTCAAATTAAGACCTTACTCCATGTACAATGGATAAGTTATTATAAATCTTAATGGCGAAACACACATACATAACACTGATGCTAATATGCCGTAAGGCAAATGATTTGAATTCCACTTATTTGTGGAACCGCCATTTAGGTCATGTTGGAAAGGAACGCATGAAGAAACTCCATGCAAATGGATTATTGGAGTCATTTGATTTTTGAATTATTTGGCGCTTGCAAATCTCTTCTAAAAAGAATGACTGAAATACCGTTCATAGGCCAAGATTTGAACGGGCAACTAACTTAGTGGAAACATACATGATGATGTATATGGTTCACTGGGCATAGTTGTGTGCGGGAGATTCTTCTACTTCATGAAAACTTCAAACAATGTATTGAGTATATATATGTGGATATATTCGATAAGGAAGAAGTTGGAAACATTTGAATGGATTCAAATAAATTTCAGCATGAAGTGGAAATCATCGTAATAGAAAAGTCAAATATCTATGATTGGATCATAGTGGAAATATTTGAATTACTAGTTTTAGCGAACATCTAAGAGAGTTATGAAATTGTTCTACAACTCACGTTTCTTGGAGTATCATAGTGATGATGGAGTATCCGAGAGATGTATCCAAACCTTGTTGGGTCAATGATGAGATAAAATATTGATGCCATTATATTTTTGTGGATTATGCTTTAGAGACTATCGTTTTTACACTAAATAGAGCATCATCATGATTCGTTGAAATGACACCATACAAGTTATGGCATGGGTATAAACCCTAATAGTCCTTTCTTTAAATTTTGGTCTAAGAGTTTAAAATCAAAATCAGATGATTGTCTTTGTTGGTTATCCCAAAGAATTGATAGGGAATTCTTTCCACTATGAAGTAAAAGACAAAAGTGTTTGTTAATGTTACTTGCTTATTTCCAAGAAATTGTTTTCTAGCGAAGTATTTGAGTGGGAGGACATTAGAACTTGATAAGGTTTATGAACCTGAGCATAATGAACCCCTCTCGCTCGCCGGAAACGCCGCGCCCTTGTCGACATAGCCGCAGACCTCCGGCCACCTCGAGCTCCTATAAAAGGAGAGCCCCTCCTCCTCAATTGAGCACACCAGTCGCCTCCCCTCCCTCCTCTAAGCCTCCTCGCACCTTCTCCGCTCCACATTGCTCACCACCACCGCACAATTCCAACCTCGCTGCCCGTGCTCCACCGCAGAAGCCCGCCGGAGCTAGACGCCACCCCTGGACCTGCGGTTTGTTCGAGGAGCTCCGCCGTCGTCTGCAACGTCGCCCTGCATCAACGCTGCCGCTCGCCGGAGTCCCTGCTCGCCGTCGACCCCCTAGCCTCGCCGCGCCCGTAAGTCCCTCTCGTCGAGGACGACGGCGACCCACGGCCGTGCGATCGCCTTTTGATCCAACGACCCACCTCACCCCATAACGATTCGGTGATAAACACCCACTGACAGGTCGAGCCCCTTGTCAGGTAGCCCGTTGCGCGCTGCAGCGTAGCTGGGCCGGCCCGTTAGGCTTTTCCCGCGTGGCCTGTTAATTCAAAAATTGGTTTAAATCAAATCTGTTAAAATGCAAACTGGTGTCCATTTCAAATTCAAATGGTTTCAAATCTACTGCACCAAATTCAACAAACTTTATATTGCTGGAAAGCTTATGAAATGCTTGATCCAACCACACTAGTCTCACATTGAAATTATTTGTAGATTAAATGTGACAAACACATTCAAATAATTACTAAAAATCAACCAAAAATGCTATTAAGTTGAATTCAACTCTCATAGCTCACATTTCACTTACACTAATTGTTTCTGCAAAAATATGGCATGGTTACTTTGAGTGATCATGGCTTAGTTTAAATAAAGGACTATATGGCTATTGTAGTCAAATGATATTGTCCAAAACTATTATGTAAATCATTTGAAGTGTTTTTCTTCATTTAAATCTTTACCAAGTACTTTCATATGAAGTTGTGACCCTGGTTTAAATGCTCTCACATGAAAATACTTGGTGATATTAAATCATATTTAGTATTGTTAAATAGTATGAGGTATTCTACCTCATTTAAATTATTTTCCCAAATGATGATGAATGGTTGACTTAGGTCAACATGATTTCATGCATGATTGTTGAGGAAATTAATCGTAAGAAGATTCAATGAGAGGAAATTATTTCCTCCAAGAACTAAATGGAAACTATCATTTACATATGTAATGAGAGGAAATTATTTTTCTGAAAGAAAGAAAACCAAATGCAACTAATATGTTAGGTGTGTCATGAGATTAGAATAGTTAATGTGAATCTATTGTGTGCTTAGTATAGCTCTTGAACCTTGTTTGGTGATTGTATTCTCGTATTCGTTGTTAGACGCTAGTACCGGAGAATACCAAGAGGAGGAAGGCTTCTACCAAGAAGAGGAGGAAGAGAACTTTGATCACTACCCCACTCAAGGCAAGCTAATATTCTTGCAAGTGCAAAGCCCTATTAGGGCAAGGCACCATTAGTCTTACCTTACTTACAATGATCCCATCCCAAGTTTTTACTCGATTTATGAAGAAGTTACTTTTATAGTTAACTTTGGTCTAAGTTTAGAATGTTAAGAGAGTAGTAAAGTTAGCCTCAAAGATGGCCAAGCAAGGTAGCACCCCTCGTTATTAGTGCTAGTGCTAATAACTAAAATTGACTACTCTAGATGGGAACTTGTGACTTGAAATGAATTTGAAAACTTTGGAATGATGAGTCATTCCATTGAAAGATCTTTGAAGGTGAGGACTTGAATGACATGGTGAATTTTGAATAAAACTGATATTGGTTTGGATGCGATACCTTTCCAATTTTTGAGTACCCCCACAATACCTGATTATGGGTAGGGCTTAACTGGAAATTTATACATCTTAGTATGGGTTCCCTATAAACAAGCATCATAGGGGTTATGCCGAGGCTGCCTCCGTTGTATGAGAAATGATGTGAAATGAGGTGAATTGTATGGCCAAGCTCTCGTGCAGTTCCCGAGGTTGACGGTGGGTCTTCACTCGGGAGGCCAAGCTCATGGGGAGAGGTACCTATACTAGGGTATGTAAGTGAAAGGTTATGGTTGATGATCCGCGTACTGAGTTACGATGATTCGGGGTTATCCCCGACGGATGAAATCAAATGTTGTGGCACAAGTGTGCAACCTCTGTAGAGTGTAAACCTATTCGAATAGCCGTGTCCATGGTTACGGACGGTTGGAAAGGCCATACTGTTACCGGTGTCAGATAATTCTTGAAAGTGTTGATGAATTGAATGGTGACTTGAATTGAATCACAACCGAGTTGTTTGAATGACACTAATGTTCCCACTTGAGTTAGTTAGCACATGAAGAGTCTTTTATCAAGTCCTTGTGAACTAAAATTGGCTTTATGCAAAATAAACTAGAGCTTAGTACCCCCTTACTAGAATTGATAGTACTTACACTAGTATTAGTTTGCGAGTACTTTAAAGTACTCACGGTACGTGTACCTGGCTATTCAAATGGCCAGACTATGAAGAGGAGCAGAACTACCAGGAGGACGGACAACAAGACGCCTACGAAAACTAGGAAATCTTCTGACGTCAGACGTTGGCCTGTGGATTAGATAGTCCACTTCCGTTACGCTTCCGCCATGTAATATGTTCGTTGATCATTAGATCAACTATTTGTGTAATATTGGATCATGTGATCTCTATTTGTAAGACAAGTATGGTTTGTAATGAATGATGACTTATGATATTTGACTGTTATGTCTTGCAACAACAATATTCCTGGGATTGCGATGAATGGCATAACAGGCATCTGGACTTAAAAATCCGGGTGTTGACAAGTTGGTATCGGAGCTATTGTTTGACCTTAGGAGACCCTAGTTAGAATGGACGTCTGAAAAACTTAGTTTCAAAACCAAAGAAGTGAATATTTGTGAAAAACTTATTCTCACTCTTATCCTTGAGATCTTTTTCAAAATGAGAAATCCATGCTCTACTTTTCCTTGCAAGCCTACATAAAATTTTGCACACTTGACTACTTCTTTAAATCACTCATCCTAATTGCTCACAGATGGAGTACACCTGCAAGTCCTATCAGCTTGGTCACGGAGGAAACCTGATGTTCGAGAAGGATTTGAAGGAACTAGTGGAATATCTAGGACGCCAGTACCCCGAGTTCTTCGGAATACCCCTCAATAATCACCCCGGAGGACCACCTCGTTGGGAAGTTACCGCAGATCTGCGAAGAAAGCCTGGAGCCCCAATATGGGAAACCTTTTAGTTTTCTGTAATGGGAAACACTTGGAAGGAAGGACTAGTCATAGCTATGCAAGAAGCAATTGCCCGTCTGTGTGGACAAAATGAGAACAAGGTCAAGTACACTCGCTTCATCTACTACCCAAGACATGACCCCATGGCAAGACCGATGACCATGCCCCCGCACACGGAGATGAACCACTCGTCGCCCACCTGGACTTCCTGTCGTACAAGACCCGCAAGGAGTTGGACAACGCCCTCAACTTTCGCCAAGCACATTACCCCGAAGACGAAGAATCCACCCGAAGATTAGTATCGCTAAAGCACTTGAGTAGGTGTGAGTTGTATCAGGACCCCCTTGTATCGTAGAGCGAATGAATGGTTCTTCAAACCACCCGTGTGTTTGTTTGTAATGTGTGATGCTTGGTATGAATGAAAAAGTGTTGTTGGTTTTACCCCCTCAACACTACTCAAGTTTTCAAGTTTTGAACTTTTGAAACTTCTTGAACTTTAAAACCCAAACAAACCATAGAAATTTCCCTCTTATCTTAGCATCTACCTCAATGTTCAGATGGCCCCACCAACCCGCAGCACCAACCAAGACGCCATGATGCAAATGCTGGAGATGATGATGGCAGACCGAGAAGCCGAGAGAGCTGAACGCCAAGCCAACATTGCTGCACTGCAGCAGATTGCTCAGAACAACAACGGCCATGGAAACCACGACCACCCTGGGTCAAAGCTGAAGAACTTTCAGAACACCAACCCACCCATGTTCAGCAAGACTGAAGAGCCCCTTGACGCAGATGACTGACTCCAGACAATGGAGAACAACCTGGAAGTTGCGGGAGTTGAAGCCGCAGAGAAAGTGCTATTCGCCACCCACTACCTGTCAGGACCTGCAAGAGCCTGGTGGACAAGCGCCCGCGCAATGAATGCGGGACAGATGATGACCTGGGAAGACTTCAAGCTGAAGTTTAGCAAGTACCATGTGCCCCAAGGACTAATCAAGAAGATGAGAAACGAGTTCCGCAAACTCAAACAAGGCAGGATGTCCGTGGTAGAATACTGCGACAGATTCCTCACTCTTTCAAGGTACGCCCCGGACGAAACCGACACTAATGAGAAGTGGAAGGAAAGATTTCTGAACGGCTTACACGACGAGATGCGGTATCGCACTGGTCAACATTCCCTTTGCTGACCTAGAAGCCCTGGTGGACTCCGCCATCCAGATGGAAGGGAAGCTTCACCAAGCCAACGAGAACCGCAAACGCCGGATGATGAACCAGCATGGGTCCAGCAATGCCCAAAAGTACCGCAACAACTCAACTGGAGGGTTCACCCCAAGAAACAACAAGCCAACTACTCAGAATTACCGCCCAAACTACCCCAACAACCATGGAGGATCCCCGAAGCCCGGAGGCAACAACAACAACAATCACAACAACAACACCAACCCCAACAACAACAACAACAATGAGAACAACAATGCCAACAACACTGGCCCAAGGACTGGAAGCAATGCCATCCCCGTCACCCCCAAGGACAAGTCGACCATAACTTGTTACGAATGTGGAATTGTGGGACACTACTCCAATGAGTGCCCCAAAAGGTTAGCCAGGATTGCCGAAAATACCGCTGCACCTGCTCAAAACCAACGCCGCTTTGCCGCAAGAAGGAACCAGAGCAACAACAACGGCCGCCTCTACAACATGACTGCAACAGAAGCCCAAGAAGCACCTCAGGCCATGCCAAGTATGTTTTCCTGTTAAATCATATCACCCAATCTCTCTTAGGAACCTAACTTTTCTTAAAATCTCGGGACGAGATTTGTTTAAGGGGGAAGGGTTTGTAACATCCCAAATTTTAAAACAAAGAGAAAATGAATTTCCTTTTTCCAAAAATGAGAACCAAAAAAAACTTTTCTTACATAGGGTTGTTGATAAGCGTTTTTGCCTTAAAAAGTGAAAATTTGAAGATGGCCTCAAAACGAAAAATTATAGATACCAAAGTTGTGCGTCTCGTCGAGACAAACAATTTTTCTTTTTGAGTCATTGCGATCCGAGCTAGTATGCAACTTGTGGAGCCAAAATACAGCAGAAACCCGAATTACCGAGTCTGGGGCGCTCGACCATAGAGGCCTCTTTGGTTAGGCGCGAACCGAGCCGGGGCTGAGAAAGAAAGTCGGAATTGATCTTTTTTTGTTGCGACCTCAATTGAATGATCAAGATGAGCTCAGATAAAAAGTTGTCAACATGAAAGTTCTTCGTTTTTCCGAGACGAACAACTTTGCTGTTTACGGGATTTTGATCCGAGATCGTTTACTGCCTAAAAATGGTACGGAAGGTGCAGGAAGGTTTCTGACCGAACAGTTACAGAAATTTCAGGTTTACTTGTTCGAGTTGGACCCTAATTAGAGTTTGTGACGTGAATCCAACCGTCTATCTTGCACGGAAAGTCCAGCCGCTCTTTATATACACGAAGGGTGACGGCCGATTGAACAACAACACACAATCGCAAAACCAATCTACAAACCTCTGCTTTTTCTCTCCGTCCTTGTTTTCTGCTCTTCGTTCGTCGGTGTTCTTCGTGTTGGAGAGCTTCGATCTGCGAGTTCCTAGGGGCGGGCGAACCGACCTAGGGCAGCCCATCACCACCGTGCGCCCAGACGGGGTCCCTCCCGGGCGTGTGGGGTTTCGGGTTCTCAAAAGAGCCCGCCGGATTGTCCTGCGTATCGCGCTTCCGGCGAGCCTCCTCCGGCGACGTGTCTTGCGTATCGCGCTCGACACCGGAGGTACACGGTGACGTGTTCGTGTGCGAACACACTTTTTGGCGACTCCGCTGGGGAAGATCATCATGTCAGACGGTAAGCTACCCCAGCCTGCTGAGATTAGCGTCGAAAATATCATCAAGCCTAGCTTCGATGATCTTTCGGCGGAACAACTCGAAGCCTATGAGGCGCTCAAGAGGAAGCGTCAAGAGCAACTTGAGGCGCTGGAAAAGCAGCGCAAGGAGGAGTTCGAGGCTTTGAAGAAGAGGCAAGAGGAGGAAGACAGAGAGACGTTCCTTGCAAGCTTCAAGAAGGACCGCCAAGGCGGTGCCACTTCGCTTGGGGAGGTCAAGCTTCCACCATTGCTCGGCGATCCAGCCGAGCCCTCCGTAAGTACTAGCTTGTTTTCTCGCTGATCAATTAGCTGCAATTAATCATTATGCTACTGAGTCTAGTCGTCAAGCCTATGATGCCATGGTAGAATACTTGAAAGCTAGTAAAAACACGCCTCATGATACTTCTGTTAATGTTGGTACAAGCGCTGTTGTAGGAAACCCTAACCCAACATTACCTACTTCATCGGCAGTTCTTCGTGAGATGCCGATGAATCCTTACTTTAGCCAAGATAGTCAGATCATGACTGCGCCAGCATGCCCTAGTCCTATTAGGAGTGTGCCTTATTCGGTGATACCACCGAATCAAGTCCCACGCCCAGTAGCCACAAACATGGCACCGAATTTCAATTCGGTACCAGCAGCGCGAGTAAATCCCATGGCTAGTAATGCTATTGTTCCTGTGCAATTACCACAAGTAAATTCATCCGCCATAGATGAAAACATGGCCACACTCAGGTCAGAATTGCAAAAAATGTTCTATGATAACTTCGGAATTGAGCCGAAGCCTGTAAGTTGGATGTATCAGAAACCTTATCCGGAATATTTTGATGCTTTACCGTACCCACAGGGCTACAAGGTGCCTGATTTTGCTAAATTTAATGGGGTAGACAATAAGACAACTTGGGAACATGTTAGTCAATATTTAGCACAATTGGGAGAAGCTGGCAATACTGATCCTTTAAAAGTGCATTTATTTCCCTTGTCTTTAACCGGTACCGCTTTTTCATGGTTTTACGCTTTACCTTATGGTTCTATCAATACTTGGTATCATCTAGAAAAGAAATTTCATGAACATTTTTATAGTGGTGATAATGAGCTTAAATTATCGCATCTTACATCGGTTAGACAAAAACATTATGAATCGGTCACCGATTACATCAAGAGATTTAGAGATACTAAAAACCGATGTTATAGTTTGGTGGTTACCGAAAGAGACATGGCAGACTTGGTTCTTAATGGTTTAAGAACTCATATTAAAGAAAAAATTGGAGGTTATGAGTATCTAAGTATTAGCCAAGTTTTACAAAGAGCTTTGGCTCAAGAAAGCCGAAGCAAAGAAACAAAAGATTTTCATAGGTCTAAACAATTCAGACGATGAAGTTGATATTTATGCTGCTGAATTTGTTTGGCCCTCGAAGGCCAAACCTTATACTTGTGATGCTCTTAAGCCGATTCGCAAGAATCGTGAAGATGAGATGACATTCAGTTTTGATGTAGCCAAATGTGATAGGATATTTGATGCTATGTTAAAAGACAAATACATTCGACTGTCTCACACTTTACCGCCGTTTGAGCAGTTAAAATGGCGTGCTTATTGCAAATATCATAATTCTTTTTCTGATGGTACTAATGATTGCAATGTGTTTCGACGACATATAAAATCGGCTATCAATGATGGACGATTAAGCTTTGCTGACATGCAAATTGACAAGCAGCCATTCCCAATGAATACTTTGGAGCTGCAAGGGAAAAAAGTCTTAATTCGGCCAGAGGCGGCCGGATCCGCTAACAAAAATAATGTTGTTGTTGGTGAGCCCGGGAACAACAGGGATGGCAACAAGAACTTGGGAAGAGAGATTGTTCTTGGCAAGCAGCCCAATGGCGAGTGAGACGCCGAAGATCACCATAAAGAATCCTACACTCGGGGGCAATCACAAGTGCAAAGGGATGTTCGTGCCAAGTTTATCAAGCCCAAGAGTCCAGAAGTTGGCAAGTGGAAAACTAATGAGGTTAAGGTGCAGCACAAGCGAATAAAGCCAACCTTCGATATGTTGTTGTCTAAATATGCAAACCAAGCGGCCGGTTCCAATACAAACCGGTCATCACATGTGATGCGCCCAAGATCACCTCCAAGAGAGAGGTCTCCACGACACGCGAGGCCGTATGTGCAGTGGGCACCAGGACCATGGATGGCGCCGCCCCCATACGCACCATATTATTTCAATGGAGGATGGATGCAGCCCCCAATGGCACCTTATGCTGCTGAATTTGTTTGGCCCTCGAAGGCCAAACCTTATACTTGTGATGCTCTTAAGCCGATTCGCAAGAATCGTGAAGATGAGATGACATTCAGTTTTGATGTAGCCAAATGTGATAGGATATTTGATGCTATGTTAAAAGACAAATACATTCGACTGTCTCACACTTTACCGCCGTTTGAGCAGTTAAAATGGCGTGCTTATTGCAAATATCATAATTCTTTTTCGATGGTACTAATGATTGCAATGTGTTTCGACGACATATAAAATCGGCTATCAATGATGGACGATTAAGCTTTAGCTGACATGCAAATTGACAAGAAGCCATTCCCAATGAATATTTTGGAGCTGCAAGGGAAAAAAGTCTTAATTCGGCCAGAGGCGGCCGGATCCGCTAACAAAAATAATGTTGTTGTTGGTGAGCCCAGGAACAGCAGTGATGGCAACAAGAACTTGGGAAGAGAGATTGTTCTTGGCAAGCAGCCCAATGGGAAGGAGACGCTGAAGATCACCATAAAGAATCCTACACTCGGGGGGGCAATCACAAGTGCAAAGGGATGTTCGTGCCAAGTTTATCAAGCCCAAGAGTCCAGAAGTTGGCAAGTGGAAAACTAATGAGGTTAAGGTGCAGCACAAGCGAATAAAGCCAACCTTCGATATGTTGTTGTCTAAATATGCAAACCAAGCGGCCGGTTCCAATACAAACCGGTCATCACATGTGATGCGCCCAAGATCACCTCCAAGAGAGGTCTCCACGACACGCGAGGCCGTATGTGCAGTGGGCACCAGGACCATGGATGGCGCCGCCCCCATACGCACCATATTATTTCAATGGAGGATGGATGCAGCCCCCAATGGCACCTTGTGCTTTTCATCCAGGGTGGGCAACACCTAGAAAATCTTTGCATGATAGGATTACCAGGATTGTTCGAGACCGTTTGAGTTACAATACTAATCGGTCATCGCAAAAATCTACAAGAGATGATGAAATGAAGTGGCGTCCTAAATCTCCATGTGCTGAAATTCCAGAGAGTATTAAGCAGCAAGAGAATAGTACTAATGTTAGTTCAGTCATAGTAGGTACATAAGATCTGAAACTCAAGGAGCCAGTTGTTGTTGATGAACCGGCTAACTCTAAAAAAGTTATACTGACTATTCCACCAAGATCTTCGGCTAACGATCATGAAGCTAGCACAAGCAAGGCCAAGCCGAGAGATCCTAAATATACTCAACCGAAGTGGTGTCCTCTAGGACTAACAAAAACCAAGAAGAGGAGACTGCAGACGCATGAGGAACCAAGAAAAGGTGGAGCATACAGCTGAAAGCGAAGGGATGAGGTTTTCGATAAGACTCACCCTGTACCATACAAGAAGTGGGTGCTCAAGAAAGTGGAAGGTGATGCGGTTCCCATGATGGTCGCAACAACTACCACGTCATCCGAAAAGAAGGACGTGAACATTGATGAATTGACCACGCCACTTCCCACCACTCCTGATTCGGTACCTATATCAGAAGATGATGAAGAATTGGTGGATTTGGAGAATTCACTAGCTAGGGAAGGTATGGATATGAATATGGTTTATTACTTACCCTCTGAGTTTCGTGCAGTAGATGAAGAAGGGGAGGTAGCGCAATTTGACTTTGGTCCCAAGAACGCCATCTTTGAGAAACCAAAAGAACCGGTGAAGCATTTGAAACCACTATATATCAAGGGACACATTAACGGATCACCGGTTGCTAGAATGCTTGTTGATGGTGGTGCAGTGGTGAATCTTATGCCATACTCAGTCTTCAAAAAATTGGGCCTTAATGAGAATGATTTAATGAAGACCAACATGGTGCTCAATGGGTTTGAAGGCAGAGAGAAAACAGAGGCCAAAGGTGTCATGAGTGTGGAGCTCACTGTGGGGAGTAAATCTTTGGCCACCGCCTTCTTTATTGCTGAAGTGCAAGGTAATTACAATGTTATATTAGGCCGCGATTGGCTACATGCAAACCAATGTGTGCCATCTACTTTGCATCAGTTTTTGATACAGTGGGTTGATGATGAGGTTGAGGTTGTCCATGCGGATAATTCAACTTGTATTGCTTTGGCCGATTCACTGGTGGATTGGCAACATCCCAATGGTACTTGCTTGACAGGCGCGACCTCTCGGATTTTGATTTTCTTAGTGCCACGAAGAATGGCTTTGTGCCCGTCTCTTTAAAGCCGATTTATAATAATCGGCTCCCAAATATGTGATTTAAATGGATCCCAACGAAGAATGGTTGCAGAAGCGGCTTGTTCAATATCGGTCCAGTGGAGAATGATATGTATGAGTCCATAGAAGAACTAGATGATATGGATAAGTTGGGACAAGGTTTCACATCGGCTGATCCATTGGAAGAAGTGGATATAGGAGATGGTTCAATTCCTAGGCCGACGTTTGTTAACAAAAATTTGGAAGCCGGTCGGGAAAGTGTATTGATCGGGCTCTTAAAAGAATATGTCGATTGCTTTGCATGGGAATATCATGAGATGCCTGGTTTGAGCAGGGAACTAGTTGAGCATCGGCTGCCTATCAAAGCTGGTTTTAGGCCTTATAAACAACCGGCTCGTAAATTCAATCCCAAGATGTATGACCGGATGAAGGAAGAGATCGGTCGTTTGCTTAAAGCTAATTTTATTAAGCCTTGTCGGTATGCGGATTGGATTTCTAATATTGTGCCCGTAGGTAAGAAGGGGTCCAATAAGTTGAGGTTGTGCATTGATTTCAGAGATTTTAATAGAGCTACACCCAAACATGAGTATCCCATGCCAATAGCCGATATGCTTATTAATGATGCCTCTGGTCATAAAGTTATCAGTTTTCTTGATGGCAATGCGGGGTACAACCAAATTTTCATGGCCGAAGAGGATGCATTCAAAACAGCCTTCCAGTGTCCGGGTTTGTTGGTTTATTTGAGTGGACAGTAATGACTTTTGGTTTGAAGAATGCTGGTGCGACATATCGAGAGGGCTATGAATTTAATATTTCATGATTTGCTTGGGGTCATACTTGAAGTCTATATTGATGATATTGTTGTTAAGTCGGATGCTAATGAATCTCATTTAGCCGATTTGCGCTTAGCTTTTGAGAGAATGAGAAAATATGGGCTCAAGATGAATCCTTTGAAGTGTGCTTTCGGTGTATCGGCTGGAAAATTCTTGGGTTTTATTATACATCATCATGGCATAGAGATTGATCCCGGGAAGATACAAGCCATCCAGAAAGTACAAGCCCCGACATGCAAAAAGGATATGCAGAAATTCCTTGGCATGGTTAATTATTTGAGGCGTTTCATAGTGAACTTGTCAGGGAAGGTTGATGCATTCACTCCTATTCTTCGGTTAAAGAATGATGATGATTTTACATGGGGGGCAAAACAGCAAGAAGCATTTGATAAGATTAAGCTTTGTTTGTCTACTCCTCCCGTATTAAGGGCGCCTAAGCATGGAGAGCTTTTTAGGCTCTATATTGCAGCGGAGGAAGGTGTCATTGGTGCTGTTTTGACTCAAGAGACCGAAGAAAAAGAGCATGTTATTACTTATTTAAGCCGGCGTTTACTGGATGCTGAGACAAGGTATACTTTTATTGAGAAATTATGCTTATGCTTATATTATGCTTGCACTAAGCTGAGGCATTACTTATTGTCTAGCATATGCATTGTTGCTTGTCAAACCGATGTCATTAGATATATGTTACATAGACCAATTCTTAGCGGTAGGATTGGTAAATGGGCTTATGCTTTAATTGAGTATGATTTGGCTTACGAATCCTTGAAATCTATGAAAGGACAAATCGTTGCTAACTTTATTGTTGAACATCGGATTGATAATGAGCATGATATTGATACTAACCTTGTAACTTTAGTACCATGGAGGTTATACTTTGATGGTTCAGCTTTGTAGCAATGGCCAGGGTGTTGGCGTTGTTTATATATCTCCTCATGGTGCTGTTTTTGAAGCCTCATGCCGCTTAGAATATTTTTTCACAAACAATCAAGCCGAATATGAAGCTTTATTATTCGGGCTGGAACTTTTAGTTGCTGTAGGTTCTACACATATTGAGGCTTTTGGTGATTCGTTTCTAGTAGTACAACAAATATCTAAGGTTTTCAAATGTTTCGACGAATCACTCAATATGTATCTTGATAAATGTCTAGATATGATTGCTACTTTGGATTACTTTAGTATTGCTCATATATCTAGGCCAGATAATTGGAATGCAAACGAGTTAGCACAGCAAGCATCTGGCTACCATGTTGATCGTGGTGTTTTTCATATATCACATGAGCCTATGTTTGCTCTCGCTGACATAGGTAAGGCCGAATTAAAGCCCATTGATTCGGTCACTTAATGAAGGGTTTAGTGCAGGTGAACAAGATTGGAGAAGACCTGTTATTGAATATTTGCAGGATCCTACCAAGAGGACGGACAGGGCTGTTCGGCGAATGGCATTTAAGTATGTGTTGATGGATGATGATCTCTATCGCCGAACAGTTGATGGTATTCTTTTGAAGTGCTTGGGTGAAGATCAAGCAAGAGTTGCTATGGGAGAGGTACATGAAGGAATATGTGGTACTCATCAATCGGCACACAAGATGAAGTGGTTATTGAGATGTGCAGGTTTTTATTGGCCGACGATGATCAATGATTGCTTCAAGTATTATAAGGAATGCGAGGCTTGTCAAAAGTTTGGTGACATTCAGTTGGCTCCTGTTGCTATGTTGTATCCTATTATCAAGCCGTGGCCATTTAGAGGTTGGGGATTGGATTTCATTGGTATGATTCATCCTTCTTCTTCAAAAGGGCATCGGTTCGTGCTGGTAGCTACTGATTATTTTACCAAGTGGTCTGAAGCGATACCTCTCGAAATATGACCCCTAAGGAGGTGATCAAATTTATAACTGAGCATATCATACATAGATTCGGTATTCCTCAAACATTGACTACATATCAAGGTTCATCATTTATGGCAAAAGAAGTTAAAGAGTTTGCCGAATCTTATAAGATAAAGATGCTCAATTCATCTCCATATTATGCACAAGCTAATGGACAAGCTGAATCAAGTAATAAGATTTTGATCAAACTCATCAAGAAGAAGATTGAAGATTATCCGAGGAGATGGCATGAAGTGTTGTCTGAAGCTTTGTGGGCACATAGGATCTCTAGGCATGGCGCTACAAAGGTAACTCCATATGAACTTGTGTATGGACAGGAGCCGTTTTACCGGTGGAGGTGAATCTGGCTGCTTTGAGGTTCGCCAAGCAGAATGATTTATTGGCAGTGGATTTTCACAACTTGATGATGTACAACATTGATGAGGTTGCTGATAAACGTTTAATTGCTCTAAGAGACATAGAGAAGGATAAATTGCGGGTAGCGAGAGCTTATAACAAAAAGGTTAAGTTGAAGAGCTTCCAGGTTGGCGATTTAGTCTGGAAAGTAACCCTACCAGTCGGTTCGAAGGACAGGAAATTTGGCAAATGGTCTCCTAGCCGGGAAGGTCCTTTTAAGGTCGTGAGGGTAGTTCCCGGAAACTCATACTTGGTGGAATCTATGGAGGGGAATTTACTACCTCGAGCTCTCAATGGAAGATATCTGAAAACGTTCTACCCGAGTGTGTGGCAAGAAGCATGAACACGCATATGGCCGATATTTAATTATCGCCCTTAGCATACATGGCCGATACAAAATTATCGCCCTAAGAATCAATGGCCGATGGAGTGTTGACATCGTCCTTAGACAAAATATAGTGCAAGTTATTTTTCGGCATATAAGTTTTGCCGAAAAACAGGGGCGCATGTGTTGACAAGCGTTTTTACCTTAAAAAGTGAAAATTTGAAGATGGCCTCAAAATGAAAAATTATAGATACCAAAGTTGTGCGTCTTGTCGAGACAAACAATTTTGCTTTTTGAGTCATCGCAATCCGAGCTAGTATGCAACTTTGGAGCCAAAATACAGCAGAAACCCGAATTACCGAGTCTGGGGCGCTCGACCATAGAGGCCTCTATGGTTAGGCGCGAACCGAGCCGGGGCTGAGGAAGAAAGTCAGAATTGATCTTTTTTGTTGCGACCTCAATTGAACGATCAAGATGAGCTCAGATGAAAAAGTTGTCAACATGAAAGTTCTTCGTTTTTTCGAGACGAACAACTCTGCTGTTTATGGGATTTTGATCCGAGATCGTTTACTGCCTAAACAATGGTACGGAAGGTGCAGGAAGGTTTCTGACCGAACAAGTTACAAAAATTTCAGGTTTACTTGTTCGAGTTGGACCCTAATTAGAGTTTGTGACGTGAATCCAACCGTCTATCTTGCACGGAAAGTCCAGCCGCTCTTTATATACACAAAGGGTGACGGCCGATTGAACAACAACACACAATCGCAAAACCAATCTACAAACCTCTGCTTTTTCTCTCCCGTCCTTGTTTTCTGCTCTTCGTTCGTCGGTGTTCTTCGTGTTGGAGAGCTTCGATCTGCGAGGTCCTAGGGGCGGGCGAACCGACCTAGGGCAGCCCATCACCGCCGTGCGCCCAGACGGGGTCCCTCCCGGGCGTGTGGGGTTTCGGGTTCTCAAAAGAGCCCGCCGGATTGTCTCGCGTATCGCGCTTCCGGCGAGCCTCCTTCGACGACGTGTCTTGCGTATCACGCTCGACGCCGGAGGTACACGGTGACGTGTTCGTGTGCGAACAAGGGTGCTATGCATAGTACTCATACTTAATCCTTGTGCTATTTCCATGATTGTGTGTTCATTGCTTTACACTCAATTCCAAAACACTAAACCCTAACCTTTTCAAAACCAAAGTGGATCAAATGTGAGAAACTAAAATAAAATAAAAAGACACATGTGGGCATCTAGCCCTAATATGTAAATCTTGACCCCTTGATACGTCCCAAACGTATCTATAATTTTTTATGTTCCATGCTACTTTTATGATGATACTCACATGTTTTATACACATTATATGTCATTATTATTCATTTTCCGGCACTAACCTATTGACGAGATGCCGAAGAGCCAGTTGTTGTTTTCTGCTATTTTTCGTTTCAGAAATCCTACAAAGGAAATATTCTCGGAATTGGACGAAATCAATGCCCAGGGTCTTATTTTTCCACGAAGCTTCCAGAAGACCGAGGGAGATACGAAGTGGGGCCACGAGGTGGCGACACACCAAGGCGGCGCGGCCAAGGAGGGGCCCGCGCCGCCCAAGTGTGTGGGCCCCTCGTGACGCCACCGACTCCGCCCTTCCGCCTACTTAAAGCCTTCGTCGCGAAAACCCCAGTACCGAGAGCCACGATACGGAAAACCTTCCAGAGACGCCGCCGCCGCCAATCCCATCTCGGGGGATTCAGGAGATCGCCTCCGGCACCCTTCCGGAGAGGGGAATCATCTCCCGGAGGTCTCTTCATCGCCATGATCGCCTCCGGATCGATATGTGAGTAGTTCACCCCTGGACTATGGGTCCATAGCAGTAGCTAGATGGTTGTCTTCTCCTCATTGTGCTATCATGTTAGATCTTTTGAGCTGCCTATCATGATCAAGATCATCTATTTGTAATGCTACATGTTTTTTTTGTTGGGATCCGATGAATATTGAATACTATGTCAAGTTGATTATCAATCTATCATATATGTTGTTTATGTTCTTGCATGCTCTCCGTTGCTAGTAGAGGCTCCGGCCAAGTTGATACTTGTGACTCCAAGAGGGAGTATTTATGCTCGATAGTGGGTTCATGCCTCCATTGAATGCAGGACGAGTGACAGAAAGTTCTAAGGTTGTGGATGTGCTGTTTCCACTAGGGATAAAACATCGATGCTTTGTCTAAAGATATTTGTGTTGATTACATTACGCACCATACTTAATGCAATTGTCTATTGTTTGCAACTTAATACCAGAAGGGGTTCGGATGATAACCTCGAAGGTGGACTTTTTAGGCATACATGCATGTCTGGATAGCGGTCTATGTACTTTGTCGTAATGCCCTGATTAAATCTCATAGTACTCATCATGATATATGTATGTGCATTGTTATGCCTTCTTTATTTGTCAATCGCCCAACTGTAATTTGTTCACCCAACATGCTATTTCTTATCGGAGAGACACCACTAGTGAACTGTGGACCCCGGTCCATTCTTTACATCTGAAATACAATCTATCGCAATTGTTCTTTACTCGTTCTTCGCAAACAAACATCATCTTCCACACTATACATCTAATCCTTTGTTTACAGGCAAGCCGGTGAGATTGACAACCTCACTGTTATGTTGGGGCAAAGTACTTTGATTGTGTTGTGCAGGTTCTACGTTGGCGCCGGAATCCCTGGTGTTGCGCCGCACTACACTCCGTCACCAACAACCTTCACGTGTTCCTTGACTCCTATAATGCTCTCACAAATGCTCTCACAAATGCTCTCATAAATGCTTTATGTGATCTTGGTGCAAGTATTTCTGTTATGCGTAAGAAAATCTATGATATGCTTGACTTGCCACCATTGAAAAATTGTTATTTGGATGTTAATCTTGCTGATTATGCTCTAAAGAAACCTTTGGGGAGGATTGATAATGTTCGTATTATGGTTAACAATAACCTTGTCCCCGTTGATTTTGTTGTCTTGGATATTGAATGCAATGCATCTTGTCCCATTATATTGGGAAGACCTTTTCTTCGAACCTGTTGGTGCTACCATTGATATGAAGGAAGGTAATATTAAATATCAATTTCCTCTCAAGAAAGGTATGGAACACTTCCCTAGAAAGATAATGAAGTTACCTTATGATTCTATTATTAGAACAAATTATGATTTTGATGTTTCGTCTCTTGATAATACTTGATTCACACTTTCCGCGCCTAGCTGAAAGGCGTTAAAGAAAAGCGCTTATGGGAGACAACCCATTATTTTACTTCTGCACTTTTGTTTTATATTTGAGTCTTGGAAGTTGTTACTACTGTAGCAACCTCTCCTTATCTTTATTTTATTGCATTGTTGTACCAAGTAAAGTCTTTGATAGTGAAGTCAATACTAGATTTGGATTACTGCGCAGGAACAGATTTCTTGCTGTCACGAAATTGAGCCGCCTCTGCTGTAGAAAATTTATAAAAATCTGCCAATTTACGTGCGTGATCCACAGATATGTACGCAACTTTCATTCAATTTGGGCATTTTCATCTGAGCAAGTTAAGTGCCCCTGAAAAATTCGTCTTTACGGATCTGTTCTGTTTTGACAGATTCTGCCTTTTATTTCGCATTGCCTGTTTTGCTATGTATGATGGATTTATTTGTTCCATTAACTTTTAGTAGCTTTGTAAAATGTCCAGAAGTGTTAAGAATGATTATGTCACCTCTGAATATATAAATTTTCAATTATGCACTAACCCTCTTATGAGATTGTTTTGAGTTTGGTGTGGAGGAAGTTTTCAAGGGTCAAGAGAGGAGGATGATACAATATGATCAAGAAGAGTGAAAAGTCTAAGCTTGGGGATGCCCCCGTGGTTCATCCCTGCATATTTTAAGAATACTCAAGCATCTAAGCTTGGGGATGCCCAAGGCATCCCGTCTTCATCAACAACTTATCAGGTCACCTCTAGTGAAACTATATTTTTTATTCCGTCACATCTTATGTGCTTTACTTGGAGCGTCTGTTTGTTTTTATTTTTGTTTTTGTTTGAATAAAATCGGATCCTAGCATTCTTTCTTTGGGAGAGAGACACGCTCCGCTGTTTCGTATGAACACATGTGTTCTTAGCTTTATTCTTAATGTTCATGGTGAAGGTTGAAACTGCTTTGTTCGTTGTTATATGGTTGGAAACAGAAAATGCTGCATGTGGTAAATGGTATAATGTCTTCAATAATTTGATACTTGGCAATTTTTGTGCTCATATAGATCATGTTTAAGCTCTTGCATCATGTACTCTGCACCTATTAATGAAGAACTACATAGAGCTTGTTAAAATTTGGTTTGCATGACTAGTTTCTCTAGAGTCTAGATATTTTCTGGTTAAGGTGTTTGAACAACAAGGAGACGATGTAAAGTCTTATAATGCTTACAATATGTTCTTATGTAAGTCTTGCTGTACCATTTTATACTTGAGTTTGCTTCAAACAACCTTGCTAGCCTAGCCTTGTATTGAGAGGAATTCTTCTCGTGCATCCAAATCCTTGAGCAAAAAACTATGCCATTTGTGTCCACCATACCTACCTACTACATGGTATTTCTCTCGCCATTCCAAAGTACATTACTTGAGTGCTACCTTTAAAAATTCTATCCTTTGTCTTTGCAATATATAGCTCATGGGAAAATAGCCTTAAAAACTATTGTGGTGAAGAATATGTACTTATGTATCTTATT
Source organism: Lolium rigidum (assembly GCF_022539505.1). Taxonomy (NCBI): domain Eukaryota; kingdom Viridiplantae; phylum Streptophyta; class Magnoliopsida; order Poales; family Poaceae; genus Lolium; species Lolium rigidum. The sequence goes on along the minus strand of NC_061512.1, from coordinate 77,217,665 downwards.
TCTTAATAAGTTGCTTGTTGAGCGGTAACCATGTTTCGGGGACGCCATCAACTTTTACACCTTTGTTGAATATCATGTGAGTTGCTATGCATGTTCGTCTTGTACTGAAGTAAGGGCAATTTTCATGATCAAATGGTTTGAGTATGCATATTGTTAGAGAAGAACATTGGGCCGCTAACTAAAACCATGAATCATGGTGGAAGTTTCGGTTTGGACAATTAATCCTCAATCTCTTATGAGAATTTTAACTGTTGTTGAATGCTTATGCATTAAAGAGGAGTCCATTATCTCATTGTCTATGTTGTCCCGGTATGGATGTCTAAGTTGAGAATAATCAAAAGCGAGAAATCCAATGCAAACTTTCTCCTTAGACCTTTGTACGAGGCGGCATAGAGGTACCCCTTTGTGACACTGGGTTGAAACATATGCTATGCAATGATAATCCATGTTAATCCAAGCTAATTAGGACAAGGTGCGAGCACTATTGGTATACTATGCATGAGGCTTGCAACTTATAGGATATCTTATACATAACACATATGATTTATTACTACCGTTGACAAAATTGTTTCTATGTTTTCAAAATGAAAAGCTCTAGCACAAATATAGTAATCCATACTTCCCTCTGCGAAGGGCAATTATTCTACTTTATTGTTGAGTCAGTTTACCCATTCTTTCTATCTTAGAAGCAAACACTTGTGTGAACTGTGTGCATTGATTCTTACATGTTTACCTATTGCACTTGTTATAGTACTTTGTGTTGACAATTATCCATGAGATATACATGTTGAAGTTGAAAGCAACTGCTGAAACTTATATCTTCCTTTGTGTTCCTTCAAAGCTTTTTACTAAGAATTTATTGCTTTATGAGTAACTCTTATGCAAGTCTTATTGATGCTTGTCTTGAAAGTATTATTCATGAAAAGTCTTTGTTATATGATTCATTTGTTTACTCATTGTCTTCACCATTGCTTCGAATCGCTGCATTCATCTCATATGCTTTACAATAGTATTGATCAAGATTATGATAGCATGTCACTTCAGAAATTAACTTTGTTATCGTTTACCTACTCGAGGGCGAGTAGGAACTAAGCTTGGGGATGCTTGATACGTCCAAAACGTATCTATAATTTCTTATGTTGCATGCTACTTTTATGATGATACTCACATGTTTTCTACACATTATATGTCATTATTATGCATTTTCCGGCACTAACCTATTGACGAGATGCCGAAGAGCCGATTCTGTCGTTTTCTCGCTGTTTTTGGTTTCGAAATCCTACAAAGGAAATATTCTCGGAATTGGACGAAATCAACGCCCGGGGTCTTATTTTTCCACGAAGCTTCCGGAAGACCGAGGAGATACGAAGTGGGGCCAAGAGGTGGCGACACACCAAGGTGGCGCGGCCAAGGAGGGGCCCGCGCCGCCCTAGTGTGTGGGCCCCTCGTGATGCCTCCGACTCTGCCCTTCCGCCTAGTTAAAGCCTTCGTCGCGAAAACCCCAGTACCGAGAGCCACGATACGGAAAACCTTCCAGAGACGCCGCCGCCGCCAATCCCATCTCGGGGGATTCAGGAGATCGCCTCCGGCACCCTGCCGGAGAGGGGAATCATCTCCCGGAGGTCTCTTCATCGCCATGATCGCCTCCGGATCGATGTGTGAGTAGTTCACCCCTGGACTATGGGTCCATAGCGAGTAGCTAGATGGTTGTCTTCTCCTCATTGTGCTATCATGTTAGATCTTGTGAGCTGCCTATCATGATCAAGATCATCTATTTGTAATGCTACATGTTGTGTTTGTTGGGATCCGATGAATATTGAATACTATGTCAAGTTGATTATCAATCTATCATATATGTTGTTTATGTTCTTGCATGCTCTCCGTTGCTAGTAGAGGCTCGGCCAAGTTGATACTTGTGACTCCAAGAGGGAGTATTTATGCTCGATAGAGGGTTCATGCCTCCATTGAATTTGGGACGAGTGATGAGAAAGTTATAAGGTTGTGGATGTGCTTGTTGCCACTAGGGATAAAACATCGATGCTTTGTCTAAAGATATTTGTGTTGATTACATTACGCGCCATACTTAATGCAATTGTCCTGTTGTTTGCAACTTAATACTGGAAGGGGTTCGGATGATAACCTGAAGGTGGACTTTTTAGGCATAGATGCATGTCTGGATAGCGGTCTATGTACTTTGTCGTAATGCCCTGATTAAATCTCATAATACTCATCATGATATATGTATGTGCATTGTTATGCCTTCTTTATTTGTCAATTGCCCAACTGTAATTTGTTCACCGAACATGCTATTTCTTATCGGAGAGACACCACTAGTGAACTGTGGACCCCGGTCCATTCTTTACATCTGAAATACAATCTAATGCAATTGTTCTTTACTGTTCTTCAGAAACAAACATCATCTTCCACACTATACATCTAATCCTTTGTTTACAGCAAGCCGGTGAGATTGACAACCTCACTGTTACATTGGGGCAAAGTACTTTGATTGTGTTGTGCAGGTTCCACGTTGGCGCCGGAATCCCTGGTGTTGCGCCGCACTACACTCCGTCACCAATAACCTTCACGTGTTCCTTGACTCCTACTGGTTCGATAACCTTGGTTTCTTACTGAGAGAAAACTTGATGCTGTACACATCACACCTTCCTCTTGGGGTTCCCAACGGATGTGTGTCTTGCACGCTATCACCCCTACCAATATTACTTTTCTAAATGGAGGTGAACCATTGTAAACCCCACTAAATTGTAAACCTCATCCCTCTTATAACCATCCATTGAAAAACAAAATAAAAAGAAATGATCTTAAATAAGAAAAAGGCATATATAAGCCTATGGCTATTTTTGCAAATGATAAATTTTGCCATGGCTACCTTGTGTAGATGATTTGAAATACTTCAACAAACCTAACCTAACACTTACCAACAAATCCAAGTGGGAAACAAAAATAAAATAAACATATGCATAGAGGCATATGTGGCACTTAGCCATAATACCAATTCTTGACCTAGGCACCTACACTTTCCCCAAATAGTTGGAAACTCTTAGCAAACTCAATCAAACCCTAAAATTGATCCTCACACCTGCCCAAATTGGATCAAGAGAACCAAAATGGAAAAAGAAGAAAAATCCAATTCCACACACACATGTGCTTATGGACATTTTGCAAATCTTGGACCTAGACCAATTTGGCCTTCACCATTAGTTGTATAATGTTACTAAACACTTATTACAACTTTTGGAATCAAAGAAACTCAAATCAAATCAAATTTGAACTCAAATTGTGATCACATATGATATTGGTCAAATCTGCCAATTTCAGTCTGGTCACTACTTTGAGCCCCTGTATTTTGAGATTTTTAAACCAAACAAATCCAATTCTTTGCACCTCATCCAAGTACCCATCAAGGTGAACAACTTTTGTAAAGTCCACCATATCAAATTCATCCTGGATCAAAAACTATGCTCATGCAAAGCTGAGACTTTTTAACAAATTCAACAATCTCACACTTTGAAATTTTTGCATTTCCTTTCCTTTTGAAATTCCACCACCACCCTTGTGTGTTGTGGATCATCAGAAGCAAGTCCAATCCATTCCTCTCCCATTTTTCAAATTTCATTGCATAGATAAAATTTGGGAAAGATTTGATTTTCCAAATATGCTCAAATTCCAAAACACTATTTGGAATAGTGTTGGCCAACCCTACCTTAACCATTGATGCCCTACCTGTCCCCTGGTTCCCTCTCACCACAACCCTTGCCATTCAAACCCTAGAAACTAGGCAAACATGGCATAGCCATGCCATGCCGGCCATGGAGTATCTAGCTCAAGCAAACCCTAGCTACTCCCCTCTCTAGCCCTGGTAACCTTGCCCCTCTGCTTCCCCTTGGTCTCCTGGACAAACTGGTAGCCGCCGTTGCCGGAGGAGAAGCCCACAGGGATGGCACGCGTCGCGCCCAGAACAGCCCAGGGCCATGCCGAGGACGTCGTGAGCGCGCCCACAGACACACGCAGTGCACCCGTCGCCCCGATGAACGACGCCACCACTGGCCCCCCTCTCTACCCGCTGAGCTTCGCCACCGCAACACGAATCCGCCAGACACGCGCCCGTGCCCTGGCGAGCGCCATCGCCGTCGACAACCTCGCCGTTCTCCCGCACCCGTGCCACCAGGCATCGACCTCGCCAGGGCTCACCCGACCGTCCCCTACCTCGCCAGCATGCTCTCTAGCACCGCTGGACGTCGCCTACCTAGCGCCGCCCTCGCCTACCCCTCTCGCTCGCCGGAAACTCCGCGCCCTTGTCGACATAGCCGCAGACCTCCGGCTACCTCGAGCTCCTATAAAAGGAGAGCCCCTCCTCCTCAATTGAGCACACCAGTCGCCTCCCCTCCCTCCTCTGAGCCTCCTCGCACCTTCTCCGCTCCACATTGCTCACCACCGCCACCCAATTCCAACCTCGCTGCCCGTGCTCCGCCGCAGAAGCCCGCCGGAGCTAGACGCCACCCCTGGACCTGCGGTTTGTTCGAGGAGCTCCGCCGTCGTCTGCAACGTCGCCCTGCATCAATGTCGCCGCTCGCCGGAATCCCTGCTCGCCGTCGACCCCCTAGCCTCGCCGCGCCCATAAGTCCCTCTCGTCGAGGACGACGATGACCCACGGCCGTGCGATCGCCTTTTGATCCAACGGCCCACCTCACCCCATACCGATTCGGTGATAAACACCCACCGACGGGTGGAGCCCCTTGTCAGGGCGACCCGTTGCGCGGCTGCAGCGTAGGCTGGGCCGGCCCGTTAGGCTTTTCCCGCGTGGCTCGTTAATTCAAAAATTGGTTTAACTCAAATCTGTTAAAATGCAAGCTGGTGTCCATTTCAAATCCAAATGGTTTCAAATATACTGCACCAAATTCAACAAACTTTATATTGTTGGAAAGCTTATGAAATGCTTGATCCAACCACACTGGTCTCACATTGAAATTCTTTGTAGAATAATTGGGACAAAAATAACAATTCAGAGACTTTTGCACATTCAAATAATTATGAAAAATCAACCAAAAACGCTATTAAGTTGATTTCAACTCTTATAGCTCACATTTCACTTACACTAATTGTGTCTGCAAAAATATGGCATGGTTACTTTGAGTGATCATGGCCTAGTTTAAATAAAGGACTATATGGCTATTGTAGTCAAATGATATTGTCCAAAACTATTATGTAAATCATATGAAGTGTTTTGCTTCATTTAAATCTTGTCCCAAGTACTTTCATATGAAGTTGTGACCCTGGTTTAAATGCTCTCACATGAAAATACTTGGTGATATTAAATCATATTTAGTATTGTTAAATAGTATGAGGTATTCTACCTCATTTAAATTATTTTCCCAAATGATGATGATGAATGGTTGACTTAGGTCAACATGATTTCATGCATGATTGTTGAGGAAATTAAATCTTAAGAAGATTCAATGAGAGGAAATTATTTCCTCCAAGAACTAAATGGAAACTATCATTTACATATGTAATGAGAGGAAATTATTTTTCTTAAAGAAAGAAAACCAAATGCAACTAATATGTTAGGTGTGTCATGAGATTAGAATAGTTAATGTGAAACTATTGTGTGCTTAGTATAGCTCTTGAACCTTGTTTGGTGATTGTATCCTCGTATTCGTTTTTAGACGCTAGTACCGGAGAATACCAAGAGGAGGTAGGCTTCTACCAAGAAGAGGAGGAAGAGAACTTTGATCACTACCCCACTCAAGGCAAGCTAATATTCTTGCAAGTGCAAAGCCCTATTAGGGCAAGGCATCATTAGTCTTACCTTACTTACAATGATCCCATCCCAAGTTTTTACCTTACAAGTTTTTACTCGATTTATGAAGAAGTTACTTTTATAGTTAACTTTGGTCTAAGTTTAGAATGTTAAGAGAGTAGTAAAGTTAGCCTCAAAGATGGTCAAGCAAGGTAGCACCACTCATGATTAGTGCTAGTGCTAATAACTAAAATTGACTACTCTAGATGGGAACTTGTGACTTGAAATGAATTTGAAAACTTTGGAATGATGAGTCATTCCATTGAAAGATCTTTGAAGGTGAATATGACTTGAATGACATGGTGAATTTTGACTAAAACTGATATTGGTTTGGATGCGATACCTTTCCAATTTTAGAGTACCCCCACAATACCTGATTATGGGTAGGGCTTAACCGGAAATTTATACATCTTAGTATGGGTTCCCTCTAAACAAGCATCATAGGGGTTATGCCGAGGCTGCCTCCGTTGTATGAGAAATGATGTGAAATGAGGTGAATTGTACGGCCAAGCCCTGTGCAGTTCCCAGGTTGACAGTGGGTCTTCACTGGGAGGCCAAGCTCATGGGGAGAGGTACCTATACTAGGGTATGTAAGTGAAAGGTTATGGTTGATGATCCGCTTACTGAGTTACGATGATTCGGGGTTATCCCCGACGGATGAAATCAAATGTTGTGGCACAAGTGTGCAACCTCTGCAGAGTGTAAACCTATTCGAATAGCCGTGTCCACGGTTACGGACGGTTGGAAAGGCCATACTGTTACCGGTGTCAGATAATTCTTGAAAGTGTTGATGAATTGAATGGTGACTTGAATTGAATCACAACTGAGTTGTGGGAATGACACTAATGTTCCCACTTGAGTTAGTTAGCACATGAAGAGTCTTTTATCAAGTCCTTGTGAACTAAAATTGGCTTTATGCAAAATAAATTAGAGCTTAGTACCCCCTTACTAGAATTGATAGTACTTACACTAGTATTAGTTTGCGAGTACTTTAATGTACTCACGGCTGTGTCCCTGGCTATTCAAATGGCCAGACTATGAAGAGGAGCAGAACTACCAGGAGGACGGCTGTAATGAATGATGACTTATGATATTCGACTGTTATGTCTCGCAACAACAATATTCCTGGGATTGCGATGAATGGCATAACATGCATCTGGACTTAAAAATCCGGGTGTTGACAGTGATGCTCCGGCGAGCGACAGAAAGGGTGCTAGAGACCCCTAGAGATTACCTAACCTAGCGCGTTCGAACAAGGATTCGATACTGAGCACGTGAGCACCAACGCCACCACCCAAAGGTCACCGGAGCATCGCCGGCGAACTCGTCTGCGGCGGCGCGGCTCGGCCAAAATGCAAAACGGGGCTACGATGCATGCTAGGAAGCGAGAGCTGGCCCTACAGACGCGCAAACTCACCCTGGATATGATGGCGTGGTCGGCGACGACGATTGCTGACGGAGACGAGCTCGATTTCACCATTACCGGCGAGGTACTACAAACGGAATCTTCGAATTTGCGAGGCCTCGACCTCCCCTTGATGCTGGGCTCCTCCCAGATGATCTACACGCCAAGGCGCACCTCCTCGACCACGAGCCGGAGGCTGAGGTGGCTCCTACCGCCGTGTTCTTGCTCCATGTCGGCGACAGAGAGTGGAAGATTGCGAGAGATAGAGGATGACCGATAGAACGAGAAGTGGAGGAGGGGTTCTAGGGTTTCACTGCGATGCTCCAGGCATACTTATAGAGCTCGGCGAGGCTTGTATCGTAACTTCACCGGCGGCAGTGGCTCGGATGCGTTGTCGACGGTGAGGTATTCTAGGGCACGAATCTTAGTGCTAATGGATAGGACGGACGCGAGAGAGATTGGGCGCGGTTCTGAGATGGTCTACGACGTCCAGGGTCGTCCTTATCGCCGTCGAGGTCGTGGCCTATTGGCTTCGCAGCGCTATCGTGCTCGGAGACGACGACGATGAAGCTTTTCTCCTCGCACGATTTTTAAAGACTCCGAAATGGTATTTGGTTCGAGCTGGGCTGCTCCTGGGCTTCGACGTGGGCTGTTCTCGTTGGGTTGGCTTCGGCTCACTGCGGCCTGCTAGGTAAGGCCTCTCTCCCTCTCTTTTCTATTTTCTTTTCTATTTTCTGTTTTTATATTCTGTTTTGAATTTGTTATTTGAATTCAAATTTGAATTCTGATTTGTTTTGCAGGTTCTAAAACATTTGGATATCAATATAACTTGATAACAATGCTCACTATATAATATTGTTGTATAAACAAATATTTAGTTCAGGATTTAATTGATATCTTGTGAGGCTTGAGTAAAATAGAAATGGTTTAGTTATTTATTTCAATTCCCTTTTAAGTTTAGAAATCAAATATGTTTAATTTCCTTTTCCTGGTAAACATATTATTAGATTTTGCTAATGTGCTTAACAACATTGGTTGTTCATATGCATTCTAAATTATGGCTAGAGTTTAAATTAAATGGTGTTGAGAATGGGATGAATCATGATTTTATGTGGAAATTACTTCTAAGGGTTTAAGAAGATGATTGAATAAATTTTACAATCACCAATCTCCATTAACTAGCTTAAGCTTAATCTATTTAGGATAGCTCCTATATTCCTCATGGTAAAACTACTTATATGATGGTTCTATTTTATCAATTACTATTTCATTTGGTTCACTAAGCAAAGTATTTGGAAAGAAAAATAGAATTGAATATTGGTCCACTCTACTCTCTTAAATAGCACTTAAGCTTGGGTATATATGGCTTGGTTTATACTTGTGATACATGATACACAAATTAGTAAACAATATTTTATGTGAATTGGATCCTATGTGAAAGGTTTTAAGAATTTGATGATGTTTCACTAACTGAAGTATAAAATAGGCATGAGGCATGGCAGGGTTCTAATTGTAACCTAAAGTGTTGGGGGGATGACCCCCGGTATGCCAAAGGCATGCCAAACCGGATGGTTTGAGCCATCAAGATACCGGTTTAATGTTTATGCCCGAGCACGAAGTTAAGTGTTTGGCTAAGTAAAGCTAAGCCGATATCCCCAAGAGGGGTATACCGGAACCAGATAAAGAAGACACTGGGCTACCGGTAAGATGTGTACTGTAGCACGTCGGCAAAACTGGTCAAAGATTCTCTCCAGAGCTAGTGGACAAAGATGAGCTAAGCAAAGTAGCTTTAAACGAAGCCCTGGCGCCAAAGAGGAAGGTGACGCCAAAAGCAACTGGGCGACGTCAGCCTCCCTAATTAAAGAAGACACCGACGTCACCTATGATTAAAGTTACTTTGTTAAGTAGTTTGTCTGTTCAAAGATGCCATTAGGGTTTCCTAGGGTTTCTTCCCCTGTAAGCCACCCTCTCCCCTATATAAGGAGAGGGGGCACACCCATACGCGGGTACATGCTATCTAGATACGAACCTTGTATGCACAAAACCTGTAATCTTGTGAAGATCAATGAAGAGAAAGATCTAGAGCAGAGTTCTTCCTTGTGTATTTCTTCTTCTACCTCTGGCTTTGGCTAAGTTCTTGAGGAAAGCATCCGGAAGTTCATCCAATCTAATCAAAAACCCTCCCCCGAATCCTCTAGCGCCCATTCGGCCCCAACTTAGGCCATCCTATGGCATCTGTTTGCTCACCACGACGACAGTTGGCGCCCACCGTGGGGCCAGAAGTGGCGCTTGCTAGAGTTCACATTCGGGCGGGCATCCTTGACGTCGCCGGCGAGCGGACGGTGTCTGCGCTCGTGCAGCGCATCTACTCCATGGACTTCATCAACGACAACGCGGGCTGCTTTGCCAACGGCGGCATCTTCCCCAAGAACGGCCGCGTCATCGAGTTCGGCAGCCACCGCGTCTACTTCGGCACTGTCCCTGTGCGCCAGCGCCTTCCGCCGGTGCTGGTGGCGCCGGATCCGCCAAGGTGGCTATGTGCTGGCCGCGCCGCCGGCAGCGTGGAGGTAATGATGGCTGGCGCGGTCGGCGCAGGTAAGCTGTGGATGAAGGTGCCGGCCGTGCGGCATCGACCCGCCCGACCAAGCCACCGCTGGAGCGCGACGCAGGCGCTGCGGGAACATCTTCCGCACCACCGAAGACACCCTTTCAAGCGGCGATGAGCGTGCTGGCGACGCCCATCGCGCAGAACATCGACCCGGCAGCGGCTCAGGCGGAGCTGGAGGCACAACGCCAGAAGCTGCTCGCGAACGGCGCCGACATCGTCCGGGCGCAACGCGAGCAGAACCTAACCCTGCGTGAGTATAACGCTGCCCATGGCTTTGCTTCAGTTAGCGCTCATGCTGCTAGGATGCCGGAAAACCGGCTTAAGGCTCGCAATCTAGATCAGGATTTGCGTAAGGAAATTCTTGCCGGCAAAAGTACCTCTGCGTCCGTGAGCATCGTAGAGAAACCAAAGTACGAGTAGTCCGGATAAAACCATAAAAGCTGCTAAGGCTGCAGTGGAGCTGTGTGAGTCGCTTTCCGGAGAGGCTCTGGCAAAACAGCAAGAGCGTGTTAGAGAGTTGCTAGAAACCATCGAGCAGCAGAATGCTGAGCAGCTTGCTAAGCTGAACAAGGCTGCGACTTCAAAATCCACACGTTCAACAAAGAATGCCGGTAGCAAGTCCCATGGGCAGGCATCGTCCCCCCATCCGGACAGAAGAAAAGAAAAAGAAATGAATGCGCAGCAGATGACTGTGTATGATCCGGTCCTTGCCGGAAAACAACAAGCCGGGCAACACGATGCCGGTAGGAAAAGCCAAGTGGCAAATCGAGGCTACGCCAAAGGAGGCTATGCCGGAAACAATCATGCCGGTAGATATGAAACCGGGCAAAATTATCGAGCTGCCAGGGCAGCGTATGAAGAGGAGGAAATGCTTACCCCAAGGTACCGGCAGGCAAGGGCCACGGTACCGGAACATTACGATGAAGCTGATTCGACAACTGAAAGACTCACGGCATACCGGAACCCGTTGGGGGAACGCGTGGGAGAAAGACACCTGCCAGAACGGTATGCGAGGCACCATTTGAATAGAGTCTATTTGTCTAAAATGATCGAGGCAGAAGGTCCTTCGGGCCCAAAGTGTTTTGGTCCCAGGATCATGAAAGAGGAACCACCAGTTCGCAACTTCCAGTTGCCCCGTGACACAAAAACGTATGATGGCACCACTAAGTCGGAAGACTGGCTCGCGGATTACGTAACCACGGTATACGTCGCTGGTGGCGGAGGAACCGTAACTGGTGGAGGAAACCGGCGTTGGTCCGTGAGAATTGTACCATCGTTCCTGGTGGGACCGGCACGAATCTGGCTGAACAACGGCAGGAAGCATAAACGGTTGGTTGGACTTTGAGGAAGCTTTTGTGAGTAACTTCAGCAGCACATACCGGAGGCCCAACAGGCCGCAGCAGTTCGCCTTGTGCATGTAGCGCCCACATGAAATAGACCGGGATTACCTGACCCGGTGGAACTCCACGAGAAACTCCTGCGAAGGGGTGATAGAGGCGCAAGCCATTGCGTGGTTTTGCAATGGATGCCGCAGAGGTTCGCCGTTGTGGCAAAAGCTATAGCGGAACATGCCGGTAACTCTGGCGGAGATGATACGTGTGGCAGATAGCTACGCGTTGGGAGACCCAATGCAACCGGCAGTACAAGCTGAGCCGGAACAAACAAACCAACCTCAACCGCGCCAAGATCAATACCGGGACAACCGGCATAACAAGAGAAGGGAAGATTTTCCGGATCGAAGGTATGGTCCACAGCAAGTAGCTGCGGTGCAGGATAACTCCGGCCCCAGCAGGAGCAAAGGCAAAAAAACCGGATCGCAGCCGTGGGCGGGTCCTAAAAAACAATGGGTTGAGAAGAAAAAGTGGGGAGAGAAAAAAGATTGGCAAGAGCATATGAGGTACACCATGGAAGCAGCAATGGAGCAACCATGCCGGTTTCACACTCCGAATCCGACGAAGCCGGCAAACCATCTGACAAAAGATTGCTCTTGGATCAAGCACTTGATGTTAAGAGGTGCGGCAAAAGATGCGCAAGCACAAGGGTGCTCCACAATACTGCCACCCTCGCATGACATGTTACATCAGCACCCACTACCACCGCCACCACCGCTCACCGGTGCAAACGCTCTACCGGTGCAGCCTCAGCCAAACCGGCAGCAGCATCAACAAGTTCATCATGTGGGAGAAGGCAATGGCCAACCACCTCCACCGGCACCTTTGGGCCGGAACGTTTACCATGATCCGGACATGTGTTGTGTTGTGTTCGTCACTGAGTCAACCGACAGGCAAAGCCTGCATCGCTGTTCCATGGAAGTGCACGCTGTGATGCCGGCAGTACCAAAGTACATGTTGTGGTCAGATCAAGAAATCTCCTGGTCGTTCAAGGATCACCCCAAGATAATGCCTAATCCGGGTGGTTATGCTCTTGTGGTAGACCCAATCATGCATGGGCCAACGACTCGAGTCAAGTTCAGGAAAGTGCTGATAGACAATGGAAGCAGCATAAACATCATGTACCGGCACACCATGCATACGCTAGGCATAACAGAAAACATGCTTCAGCCAACTCGTAGAACATTCCACGGAATCGTTCCAAGCTTGTCCTGCGCACCAGTGGGAAAAGTCCGGGTGGATGTGTCGTTCGGAGGACGTGACAATTGCCGGGTTGAAAACATTGAGTTCGAGGTGGTGGACCTAGATAGTCCTTACCATGCATTGCTGGGGAGACCGGCATTGGCGGCTTTCATGGCCTCGACTCACACGGCCTATCTCAAGATGAAGATGCCGGCACCTCGTGGACCCTTAACTGTGGTGGGAAACTACAAGATTTCGCTGAAAACTGCTTCCGCCGGATCAAACCTGGCAGAATCGCTGGTGATTGCAGAGGAAAAGAGGAGGATGCAAACTGCGGTTGCGCAGGCTCAGTCCTCACAGTTGAGCTTAGCGGCAATGAGTGCAAACTTGGGCACACCGGCGTTCAAGCTGACAAAAGAAACAAAGGACATCATGCTGGATCCGACTTACCCTGAGCGCACCGTTCGTATCGGTGCCGGCCTCAGTGAGGCATAGGAAAGCGCGCTCGTCAGCTTCCTCCATGAGAATCGGAATATCTTTGCCTGGTCTACTGATGAGTTGGTAGGTGTTCCGAGGGAGCTGGCTGAGCACTCTTTGAATGTCCGGAAGGATGCGAAGCCGGTGCGACAACCTTTACGCCGGTTTGCTGAGGATAGGAGGAAAATCATTGGAGAAGAAGTGACAAAGTTGTTGGTTGCCGGTTTCATCGTGGAAGTGATGCATACTGAATGGCTAGCCAATCCGGTGCTGGTCGAAAAGAAGAAAGAAGAAAACCTTGAAGCAAAAGCTCCAAAGGTGTGGCGCATGTGCATCGACTACACCAACCTGAACAAAGCTTTCCCAAAAACCCTTTCCCCTTACCCCGAATCGATCAAGTGATTGATTCTACTGCTGGGTGTGAGTTGTTGTCTTTCCTGGATGCTTATTCCGGTTTCTACCAAATTCCCTTCAAAAAGGAAGATCAAATAAAAACTGCGTTCATTACCCCGCACGGGGCTTATTGCTATGTCACTATGCCTTTTGGTTTGCGCAATGCTGGTGCAACGTATCAGCGCTGTATGCAAAAGTGCTTGTTTAACCAAATCGGAAAAAATGTGCAAGTCTATGTGGACGATGTCGTGGTAAAATCTAAGGTAAAAGAAACCTTAATCGACAATCTCCGGCAAACATTTGATAACTTAAGAAGATTCCGGATGAAACTCAATCCGGCAAAATGCACCTTCGGTGTTCCCGCCGGCAAACTGCTTGGCTTTCTCATATCAAGCCGGGGCATTGAGGTTAATCCGGTAAAAATCCGGGCGATCGAAAGAATGACTATACCGCGAGATCTCAAGGACGTGCAAAAGTTTACTGGAAGCTTGGCATCGCTAAGCCGGTTCATAAGCAGATTGGGAGAAAAGGCTCTGCCACTCTATGCTCTGATGAAAAAATCTGATACGTTCGTCTGGACCCCTCAGGCAGACGCAGCGTTTAAAGAGCTGAAAACAATGCTATCCACCGCGCCAATACTAGCTTCACCTTTGGAAAGGGAACCCATGTTGTTGTACATAGCAGCAACCAACCGGGTTGTAAGTGTTGTAGTAGTAGTGGAAAGAGAAGAGGAAGGAAAAACTGTCCAGAGGCCGGTATACTACCTGAGCGAGGTGCTCTCCCTCTCAAAACAAAACTACCCGCATTTCCAGAAAATGACTTATGGCGTGTTCATGGCCGCCACAAAGCTTAAGCATTACTTTGAGGAGCACCCCATGAAAGTGGTGAGTGAGGCACCCATTTCCGATATCATGTGCAACAAAGATGCAAGCGGTAGGATTGCAAAGTGGGAGATCCAGATATCACCATATGTATCGGTGTATGAAAGAAGAGATGCCATAAAATCGCAAGCCTTGGCTGATTTCCTGGTTGACTGGGCGGAAATGCAATACAAGCCACCAGACCAAAGAATAGAATACTGGAAGATGCACTTTGACGGATCCAAACTTAAAGAGGGTCTAGGTGCCGGTGTGGTACTTACCTCACCTAAGGGAGATCACCTCCGGTATGTTTTGCAAGTGCATTTCAGGGCATCCAACAATGTTGCTGAATACGAGGCTTTGATTCATGGACTTAAGGTCACAAAAGAAATCGGTGCACACCGGATCATTTGCTACGGAGATTCAGATCTTGTGGTGCAACAATGTTCCGGAGATTGGGATGCAAAAGATGCCAACATGGCTTCATACCGGTTTCACGTGCAAAAGATTTCCGGCTTCTTTGAAGGCTGTGAGTTTCACCATGTGCCACGAGCGGAAAATGAAGCCGCGGATGCTTTGTCCAAGCTAGGCTCATCTAGGCAAGAAATTCCTCCCGGAATAGCCTTGGCACACTTAAGAGTACCATCAATCAAACCGAGTCCGGAGTCGTAGTCCATTTTCGTACCGGAGTCACATGTTGTACCAATGGATATCGATGAAGGGAACCCGGGGACTGTTCCGGCAAACTCGGGGACTGTTCCGGTAAACTCGGGGACTGCTGCGCCCATACCGAAGGAAACGATGCTGGTGGATAACATGGAGATAGACGTACCGGTGTTTCTGGTTCGAGAGGCACCATCTTGGGTTAAACCTATTAAGCAATTCCTGATCAACGGCACCTTGCCGATTGACGAAAGTGAGTCCAGAAGGATCCAGAGGAGGTCCAAAGCATACACCATCATCAATGGCGAGGTGTACAAGAGAAGTGTTACCGGTGTACTTCAAAGGTGTGTGGAACCGGAAGAAGGAAAAAAATGCTGGCGGAAATTCATCAAGGGGAATGTGGGCACCACGCTTCGTCAAGGGTGCTGGTAGCAAAAGTATTCCGGCATGGGTTCTACTGGCCCACTGCTTTGGAAAATGCTGAGGATTTGGTAAGAAAATGCAATGGGTGCCAGAGGTAGGCCAAGCAAAATCATACCCCGGCATCCGGTTTAAAAACCATACCGCTAACTTGGCCGTTTGCTGTTTGGTGCCTTGACATGGTTGGCCCATTCCAAACTGCAAGGGGAAACATGACCCACATCTTGGTTATGGTGGACAAATTCACCAAGTGGCTAGAAGTGAAACCTATTGCAAAATGTGATGGGCGCACAGTGGTGAAGTTCTTGAAAGATGTTATCTTGTGGTATGGCTACCCGCATAGCATTATCACTGACAATGGAACAAACTTTGCTCAAGGTGAGTTCAAAAGATTTTGTGAGGATAATAATATCCGGTTGGATTTGTGCTCAGTGGCACACCCACAAGGCAATGGCCAGGTTGAAAGAACAAATGCCTTGGTACTTTGCGGTATCAAACCAAGACTCATCGAGGCGGTGGAGAAGTCACCGGGGTGTTGGCTCAATGAGCTACCATCAGTGTTGTGGAGCATAAGAACGACTCCAAACCGGTCTACCGGATACACTCCATTCTTTATGGTTTACAGAGCAGAAGCGGTCATACCAACCGACATCCTCCATGACTCACCAAGGGTGCAGCTCTATACCGAACAAGAGGTAAAAGAGGCCCGAGAAAACGATGTAGACTTGCTAGAAGAAGCAAGAGAATTGGCGTTGGCAAGAACAACCATTTACCAGCAAAACCTCAGACGCTATCATAGCCGGAAGGTTAACCCGAGGGTATTCCAGGAAGGAGATCTGGTGTTGCGCCTAGTGCAGCGCACTGAAGGCCGGCATAAGCTTTCACCCCCATGGGAGGGACATTTCATTGTGAGAAAAGCTCTCCACAATGATGCCTATTACCTGATCGATGCACATGAATGGAAAGAAGGAAAGGCGGACAGATCCAGAGAGGAGACCAAGCGTCCGTGGAACATAGCTCTGTTGCGTCCTTTCTACTCATGAAGTTGTGGTGTAAGAAGTTCCTTTTTGTACCTTATTTTCTATAAATAAAAGATGTCGGAACCTTGAATGAATCTCGGGGACTACCCCTCCTGAAATTGCATGCAATATGTTTATTTTTTCAGTTTACCGGTTGCTTGTTGAACATTTTTTTCTTTCCGGTTTAGTAACGTGCTAAACCTACCGGAGTCTTCGACTCTGCTGCTGTCCGCAACCCGGCTTCATGGCAAGCAAGATAAACCGGTAGGAATTAAGCACGTGAACTACGAAAAGAGAGAGTGGGAACGAACAATCCGGAAAAATCTAACTAACCCCGGCTAAACCAGTTTTTTGTGAAAGTTTCGAATTATTTCTAAGTTCAAGAAAATGCTTGCTTGGCAAAAGAACTTTGTGGCTCATACGCCAAAACACCCGAAAGAGGTAGGCAGAGCCAAAGCAAAAGAGCCAAGTACGCATCGGATTGGATGCGGAAACAATTCCGGAATCTTTGCAGTGCAAGACAAAAGCAAAACAATGAGCAAAATGCTAAGTTAACAGACAAACATAACTTGATAACCTACCGGTAAAACATACCGGCAGATAATATGGTAGCGCAGCCAAAAGAACGGCTAAGTTTTATATTACATCAAAGACCCCAGCATACGGGGCAGAATTTAACAAACATTGTTTTCCCAGGCAACAGATACAGCAAGGTAGGATGAAAGCATTCAAGCAGCAGGAGCTTCAGGAGGAGCAGAACCGGCCTCTGGAGCTTCCGGGGGCGCATCACCAGCTTCCGGCAGAGCATCGCCCTCTCCGGCATACTCATCTTCCTCGTCCTCTCCTTCTTCTTCGTCGCTATGGTCGTCCCTGACATCGGGAGGAGGGGGGATGAAGGTGCGGACCGGGGCGTACTCTGCAATCCGGTAGGCACGATCCTGCCGCTTCGCGGTAAGGACCGGATCCTTGTCGGTGGGAGCATCTTCGCGCACGCCGTGGAGGGCGTCCAAGTCGAAGTCCTCATACCAGGAGCAGGCGACGCGTAGCGCCGCATCCGCTCCGGCACGAGCTGCTGAGCATTGCCACTCGCGGATCCTCCGGCCGGCACCTTTCAGGCGTTCGGAGGTGAGCGTCAGGTTAGCCGGCACCTCCTCCTCAGGCCATAGCACCTTGAAGAGCTGGATCACCTAGTCGGGCAGATCGGCGAGGTTCCGGTCCACCGCGGGCATGTGCTGGACCCGCGCAGAAAGTGCGACCAGGTGGTCATAATGATCCTAGGGCGCATCCGGGTTCTTGAACGCTTGCTGAACCCGGCGCTCCGACACCTTCTTCTGCGCGAGTAGCTGCGAGCCCGGAAAGAGCCCTGCAAGGCAAAGAAAAAAGATGAGGACATGCTACCGGAAAATATAAGCTTATAAGCAAAAACCGGAAAAGAAAGAAGGAAAACTTACTGAGGGCGAGCGTGTCGGTTTGCATGACCAGTTGGTCATACTCCTTGTGCTCTGCCTCTAGGAGGGCGGCCCGGTCCTCAGCCGCTTTACGCGCCTTGGCCCCCTCTTCCAGCTCTGCCCGCAGCACCACGGTGGAGTTGTTAGCATCCTCCAGGGCCTCGTTCAGCCTGGCCTCAGCTGCGGCTTTGGCAGCCTTCATCTCCTTATCGTGTTGGAGCCCGAGTTGGATGAGCTGCTCCTTCAGCCCCCCTGGATACGAGCTCCTGGGCGTCCAGAGCCTCGCGATGCTCCCGGATGAGCTGCTCTTTTTCACCTAGAGTCCGGAAAGAAAACATTAACAAAACTACAACTGGTAAAATGAAGAGAAGCAAGTTAACCGGAAAAGGAGCGGTACCTTGGAGTGCAGCGAGCTGAGTCTTGAGCGCTTCGATGGAAGCTTCCGGGATAGCTGTTATGCAGAAAACTTATAAGTACTAAAAGAGAGAAGCTTCCGGTAAGAAGATGCCGGAGGCACGGAAGCTTACCTTGGCACTTGCTGTGCGCTTCAGCAAGATCCCGGTGCTCCCACAGAAGCTCCTCAAAGAGGTGCTTCCGGGCGTCCGCTGTGCTCTTTTCAAGAAAAAATGACTATAAGAAGAAGCCAGTTTCTCTATGTTCTTAGCTAAGTTTCGCGCTGAGAACTATGCTCTCAACACGAAACTCGGGGACTGGGGAGATATACATAAGAATGAAACCGGCATGAGTTGAAAAATTGCAAAGGTTTTGGTGTAACTTACCACCACGTTGTTGGTGGCGTCGTGCCACGCGTTGTCAAGCTCCTTGACCGCGCGCCGCAGCCGCATGAAGTGCTCCACAGTGCACCGGGGGCCAGCGGGGTCAAGCGCCGGAAGCTGGTCCTTCCCCAGGCCGCGCGTAGCTGCGGACACATCCGCTCGATTCCACTTCTCAGCGTACTCGAGCAAGTGCCCTAGCTCGTTGCCTTCGCGCTTCAGCTCTGTGATCCGGCCCAGCTGACCGGAACGCTTTTCTCCGGCCGCAGCAGCGGCGGGGCCGACGTGCAGCACCAAGGACTGCTGGCCGGGAGTTGAAGTGCCGGAAGCCGTGGCTTTCCCCTTAAAAGGTTCCGGCTTGAGAAGCTTGCTGGGTCCTCGGCTTGGCGACGACGTTGGCGTGGCCCCGGTTAGCTCGACGGTAGGAGCTTCTGGCGGAGGCGCGGGTGAAGTCTTGGGCGGCGAGCGGGCATCAGGTGCGTCCGGGCCCGGAGTAGAGCTTGCCGGCGCGGAAGAGTCTGGCACGGACTTGGCGGGGGAAGAATTGGCAGTCTTCTTTTTTCTTTCTTTTCAGGATGGGAGGAACCTGAGGTTCCGCCCTCCCGGCAGATTCAGAATTGGCGCCGATGTTGCTGGCGCCGGTGTCTTGTGTTTCTGGAGGGGGGACGAGGTCCTCCTCCGCGCGGTGATCTGGAGGTGTAGGGGCCGCGTGCCCTGCACCTGGAGTGCCTCCTAGAGGGGAGGCAGAAGGGTTTCCGGTACCAGATGGTACCAGGCTTGAATGAGGAGGAGATGAGGTCCTTGCGGTTCCCTCAGAGCTTTCCGGCTTCGTGCCGCTGGCGCTCTTGGAGAGCTTGAGCGCAGGGCTGAACAAAAAAGAGAGAAAAGATCAAAAAGAGCAACCGGAAGGAAGAGTTTGTAAAACAAAGCAAATAGAGAGACAAAAACTTACCCGGAAGCGACCGGCATCTGCTTCCCCTTGTAGCGCCTCTTGGCTACTACTCTCCCTCCAATAACTTCCGTCCGGGAGCGTTTGGCGGGAGGGGCTTGGCTTGAACCGGCACCTGGTGCCGGAGCCTTGTTCTTCTTGCCCTGGGAGCTGAGTTTCTCCAGGAACTCGCGGCCAACCTCGGCCCGCAAAGGAGCCACATGCTCATGAACCTCTAGTTGGGTGCTAGCTGAGGGAGCATCTACAGAAGGGAAATAACAATAAAGCATGAGAAGCCGGAAGAGAAAAACTACCTCAAGGATAGTAACATCATCATCGAAACCGGGAGCTTCAGATGAAAAGTTACCGGGGCGCGAGGTGTGGGTGCGGACCATCTTGAGGTCGATCCAGTGAATATAAGGATCCGGGTCCACCGTGTCCTGTTATCACCAGAATTTGACCGGATCAGAGGTGGGCTGCGATTGAAGATGGGTTTGAAGAACATATATAGAAGAAATACATGAATCGGCCTTGTGTACCAAGTTTGGGCTAGATTGCCCGTGTATCTGTACCATAGTAGGATATGTGTCGGTTAGAAGTTAGAGTTTAACCCGTGCACGGTTAGGTGCACGCCTGAATTAGAAAGTCCCCGGACTATAAATATGTATCTAGGGTTTATGGAATAAACAACAACCAACGTTCACCACAAACCAATCTCGGCGCATCGCCAACTCCCCCGTCTCGAGGGTTTCTTCCGGGTAAGCACCATGCTGCCTAGATCGCATCTTGCGATCTAGGCAGCACACGTTTATTCGTCTTCCATGTGTTGCTCGTACTGAAGCCTTTTTTATGGCGAGCAACGTAGTTATGATAGATGTTTTAGGGTTAGCATTGTTCTTCGTATCATATGCTATCGTCGTGCAACCCTTAGGCATCTAGCCGCCCTTACGCCTGTCACGGGTGTAAGGGCGGCACCCCGCTTGATCATTATCTAGTAGATCCGATCCGTTATGATTGCTCCTTGTTCTTCAAGGATTAGTTTAATATCTGCATTGTTAGGCCTTACAAAGGGTTGGAGGATCCAGCGGCGTGTAGGGTGTAGTTTGCTAGCCCTAGACGGGACGTTCCGAGGATCAACCTTGTGTTGGTTTTAGGCCCTATCTAGGATCGGCTTACGATCACCGTACGCGAGCGCGAGGCCCAATCACGAGTAGGATGTTCCGATTATGCGGTGAAAACCCTAAATCGTAGTAGGTCGCTTCAGCTTTCTCTTGATCAAGTAGGACCACCATCTGATCGTACACCTCGTACGCATCATGGGTGGATCGGCTCTTTGAGCCGATTCACAGGACAACCTGAGAGCCGATCGAGGCTCGTATTTAACGTTTACGTGTATGCCATGCAGGAAACTAAGCGAGGCATCATCCAACACCTTCCCGACCAGGTATAGGTCAGGTGGCACGCCCTTGCACCGGCATCGGACGTGTGCGCGAGAGGCTTTCCGGGCCGTCGCTCGGAGGGACCGGGGGCCAGCCGCAGTCTCGGGAGATTCCCGGCTCTACGGTGTTGCCCGTCGCTGCCCGCCGGTGGGTTTCCGACCGCAACACATTCGGCACGCCCGGTGGGACAATCTTCGGCATCCACCGCATCGCCATCTACATCCGAGATGGCGGAAGGCACTCCGGTCAAGTACGAGGATCTGACTGAGGAGCTCAAGAAGAAGCATGACGAGATCAAAGCAGTCCTCGAAGCCGACCTCATCGGCTCTTTCCACAGAACCCGCTCCCATGGCATCAGGTGGAACGGGTTCTCGCCTGAAGGCGCGCTCGATGGAGTGGACCTGTCCTCCCCGTCAGAAGAACGCACCAGGTCGCTGCGTCAGGAGATCAACTTCATGGTGGCTCATTCGCTGCACCGCCACTCTGAGAGCCTGGTGAACACTTTGGAGCGTGTCGCTCTGCGCGTGATCCAGGAAATCATGAGCCATCGGTATTCTCCGTCAGGACCAGCTCTGGGGACTTACCAAGGAGAGATGCCACTCCGAGTCCCGTCCGCCGCTGCCGTTCGCGTTGGCAGCACCAGAAGTGCCGAATTCATCGGCATACGTCGTCTACAAGATTGGTGGTGACCCTAGTGACTACCAATTCTTACATGAGGCGCCCAAGGAGATCCCCACGGATACACGTGCGCATACGTGCCAGACTGCAGTAACTGGGCACTCTCAAACCAGGCTGCAACAGCAGGGACTTCTGGAACAGCAGGAGGAACGTCGGGAGCAGATCTTGAGAAGCAGACGTGGCTAGCTAAGTACGCCACTCCGACAAACCTCCAGAGCTCAGCTCCTGTAGTTGGCTCAGAGTTGGAAAAGCAAGCATGGCTGGCTAAGTATGCCACCCCGGCGAACCTTCGAGTTCGACGCCACTGCAGCCATCACCGCGGATCAGATTTGTACAATTCTGAAAGACCGGTTCGGCATGATGCCGAAAAGGAGGACAATCGGCTATTCCAAGCCGTACCCCAATGAGTACGAATTGATCCCGCTACCACCCAAGTATCGGCTCCCTGATTTTACAAAGTTCAGTGGATCAGATGGTTCCAGCTCCATCGAGCATGTGAGCCGATATTTGGCACAGCTGGGCACGGTCTCAGCATCAGACGAGCTGCGTGTGAGGTTTTTGGCACAGTCCCTCACAGGTTCGGCTTTCGGGTGGTACACATCGCTACCACCAAACTCAATCCGGACTTGGAAGCAGTTGGAAGAACAGTTCCACGAGCAGTATCACTCGAAGGCTTCGAGGCTGGCATTGCCGATCTAGCACAAGTACGACGAAGCGCGGGGAAACAGTGGCGAGAATACGTCCAGCGCTTCGGGACCGTTAGGAACCGATGCTATTCGGTTCATGTAAGTGAAAAAGAAGCGATCGAGTTGGCGGTGGTGGGTCTCTCATCACCGATCAAGGACGTGGCCTCCCAAGAAGACTACCCTTCATCGGCGCACATGGTGCGAAGGCAGTCGGCATATGAACGGCGCCACCCGGATGTTTACCGGGATAAATTCAAGCGCGCGGTGGTCCTGGTTGAGGCAGATGAAGATGAAGGTGCTGCGGGAGATCAAGAGGTAGCGAGTGGCTGAATGGACTCGGGGGCAAGCCCCGTGTCCCGTAAGTGGGTTAAGCCACAAGGTCCTCCAAAAGGATTTGACTTCGACGTGACCAAAGCTGAGCAGATTTTCGACCTCTTACTCAAGGAGAAGCAGCTAAAGTTACCCGAAGGCCACAAGATTCCCACGGTGCAAGAGCTGAACGGGAAGCCATGCCGCAAATGGCATAACACGTTCACCCACGCCACCAACGACTCGCAGGGTGTGGCGTCAACGAGTCCAAATGGCGATAGAACAAGGGCGGCTAATTTTCAGCCAGTACGCCATGAAGGTCGACACACATCCCTTCCCCGCCGTTAACATGGTGGAGTATACTTACCATGGAGGGTGCCAGCCAGATTTTTCGTGCAATATCAACATGGTAGGACCCGGGCACCACTGCGGTAAGGACGGAGATGAGGGCGAGCTGCTCTCATAGCAAGGACACGAAGGAAGCCGCTCCACGCGATCGGCTCCGTCACGATGGCAAGCGCTACATCACAGAGGGAGAAGTGAGGAACGTAAGATATCAGCGACCTCTCTCTGATCACCTCCTCAACAAGTATGTGGGTCAAAACGACCAACGCCGGCGATACAACGACGATGATGAAAAGGATCGTCTGGCTAGGGACGACAGGAGACGTCGTCGGCATGATCGCGACGAGGAGCGATATGAGCGCCACGCCAAGGAAAAGTCGAGGGAGCACGACGACGAGGATAGGCACTCGGGACTGCCCCTTCTTCGGACACTCGCTGGGATTCGGGAATGAGCCGATTGCCTACAATCGGCAAGCGCCTGAATGTAAACAAAAGAAGAAGGATGCAGCTAACGTGTCCGTGTTCAAACGTCTAGGGCCTCTCCCGCCTCGAAACAAGCATGCTGAGCCCGCTCGGGTGGAAGATCTCGAGGAACTAGAGGACGATGATGAAGAAGAAGACAGGTATCATCGGCCAAGGTGGTGCCCTGATGGGCTCAGCCGTTCCCAAAAACGAAGGGTCCAGCGTCTACGTGGGTTAGAGGAAGCTGAAAGGTTGTACCTGCACACGTTGAGGAAGGCGCGGCCTGATCTGGCCGCCAAAATTCAGCGAACCCTGGACGAAGAAGGTCGGCCACAAAGGAAAGAGTGGCGCCCCAGACAAAAGAAAGCCGATGATGAGGCATCAGCTGGCACAAACATGGTCTTCATCCTTCCAACGGAGTTTAGTGCTCCGGGATTAGACGAAGCACCTGTGGCACAACTTGACTGCGGCCCACGGCCGGTCATCTTTGAGAAGCCACGAGAGAGAAGCTACATGCATCTGAAGGCCCTGTACTTGCGAGGTTACATCAATGGGCAGCCTGTCAACAAGATGTTGGTGGACACCGGAGCGGCAGTTAACATTATGCCATACTCCATGCTACGTCGGTTGGGACGCTCCAGCTCGGATCTGATCAAGACCAATGTGACATTGAGCGATTTCAACGGCCAAGCATCCGACGCACAAGGTGTTCCGAACGTGGATCCGACCGTAGGAAGGAAAACCGTCCCTACGACGTTCTTTATTGTCGACAGACAAGAGCTCCTATGCTGTCCTACTAGGGAGAGATTGGATCCACGCCAACTGTTGCATCCCATCCACGATGCACCAATGCCTAATACAGTGGGATGGAGATGAAGTAGAAGTTGTCCACGCAGATGATTCAGCCGAGATTTCGACGGCTGGCATGAACGTTTGGGAGACATCAGGCCAAGAGCCACTCTCAGGCATCAATTTGGACGACTGCGAGCGCATCGACGTGACAAAGAACGGGGTTAGGCTGGTTTTATCCACCGGCCTGACCGTGTAACAAATGCGACATCGATGGACAAACATGGCGATGCCGATCCATGTGATCGGCCCCAAGGATTTATGGAGGAACATTGCAAAACCTTCATCGAGCAAGCAACATGGAGGCCGATTCCAGCAATCGGCCAAAATTATCCTCACCATTCTTTATGCCTGGGTTCAACGTCGATCTAACGGGCAATGGGATTGCGTCGGCTGATGCATTGGAGGAAATCCACATTTGTCCTTAACACAGCCGACGTTCACATCGTAGTGCCTTGGCTAACCACAGAGCCGATATCAGCAGTTACCTGGCAGAATCGGCTCGGGGGGCACCTAATCAGATAAACATGTGCGATACATGTGCGGTAGGACATTGGGGGCCGATAGATAGGAAAAATCGGCCCGTACAAAAAAAATTCGCATGATATACAAGGGACAAAGCCGATGCACGGCCATCGACTCTAGCACAAATTTTACGGGATCTACCAGTGGCATGTGCAAAACACAAGGCCTCCAGCTCCGCGTCAGAGGAGTTCTATTTCTGAGCCGTTGTGTGGTCATCTGTAATATCGACTTTCAACGGAGGAGGGGTGATCGGCTCTGGCTGGCTCTGCATGGTAGTTCTCTCAGACATGATCGAGCTTAGGTCCATTTGTCTGAATTGCGTGTCCTCGTCTCTGTTGAGACTCGGGGGGCAGCTGGCCTGGTGGATGCTCTCTTTTTGAAAGCCGATTGGGTGGCCATCGGCTAGTCCTGCGTCGCGATTTTTCGTCAAGGGTGGTGATCCAGCGGAACTCAAACTCATTGGTCGAAAAGATGAAGGATAGATCATGAGGGCTTGATGCGCTGACATCGGCTCATTGAGCTTTGACCAAGATCGCAAATCACCCTGTGGTCGAAGAGATGAAGGGCGGATTATGAGAGACCGATGCGTTGCCATCGGCTCATTGAGAATCGGCTTAAAAGAAATCGGCAAAATCAATTTGGGGAAACTTCTTCATTAATGAACAGGATTTCTTACAAAGAAAGAGCCGATTGCTCAAAGAAGGAAGAACAAAAGAAGGGTCTGTTGACCAATCTACTACTACTAGGGCTACACTAGTAGATCCTAGTCTACGGGCCATCGCTGCCCTCGTCGTCATCCTCGGAGCTCTCATCGGCACTACTGCCGGTGGGCTCCTCGTCGCTGCTCCCGTAGCCCTCTACGGGAGTTTCATCCTCCTCTTCATCATCGCTGCTGTCGTCATCCCACCACATGCGGAGGCGTTTCGCCGGCGGGTAGCCCTCGAGGGAGTCGTCGTCGTCGTCTTCCTCTTCCTCTTCTTCAGAGGAGGGGCAGCCGTCCCAGGGGAACATGTCATCCTCGCTTTCCGATTCCAGTTCCCCATTGGCGAGAAATTGGAGATCTTCATCCCCGCTGGTCAAGGACTGGTCATCCTCGGACCAGATGGAGGACGCGTGGTCTTCCTGGTCCCATTCTTCTGGTGCGCGGATGTCCTCCGGCGTCTCGCGGGAGGAGGAAGACCCATAGGAAAGACCGGAAGAGGAAGAGGAGGAAGAAGACATGGTGGCGCAGGAGGGTTTTTTGGGTGCTAATGCGAGGAGGATGAAGGAGGAGCAAACTGTTTGGAACAGTTAAATAAAAGGGGATATGGTAGAGATTCAATGCCACAGCAGTTTCCGAGGAAGTGGTGCCCAACAGAAAAAAAAATTCGCAGGCCACGTGGAGAAGTGGAAGAGGCAAGGCATCGTGATGAAGGATACTGCAGCAGTTTTGCTCTGCCACGACATGACCCAACGAAAGAAAAGCGTAATGATTTTGGAAATGTCATTTCCAAAACCAGGGGGGCATGTGTTATCACCAGAATTTGACCGGATCAGAGGTGGGCTGCGATTGAAGATGGGTTTGAAGAACATATATAGAAGAAATACATGAATCGGCCTTGTGTACCAAGTTTGGGCTAGATTGCCCGTGTATCTGTACCATAGTAGGATACGTGTCGGTTAGAAGTTAGAGTTTAACCCGTGCACGGTTAGGTGCACGCCTGAATTAGAAAGTCCCCTGGACTATAAATATGTACCTAGGGTTTATGGAATAAACAACAACCAACGTTCACCACAAACCAATCTCGGCGCATCGCCAACTCCCCGTCTCGAGGGTTTCTTCCGGGTAAGCACCATGCTGCCTAGATCGCATCTTGCGATCTAGAGCAGCACTACGTTTATTCGTCTTCCATGCGTTGCTCGTACTGAAGCCTTTTTGATGGCGAGCAACGTAGTTATCATAGATGTCTTAGGGTTAGCATTGTTCTTCGTATCATATGCTATCGTCGTGCAACCCTTAGGCATCTAGCCGCCCTTACGCCTGTCACGGGTGTAAGGGCGGCACCCCGCTTGATCATTATCTAGTAGATCCGATCCGTTATGATTGCTCCTTGTTCTTCAAGGATTAGTTTAATATCTGCATTGTTAGGCCTTACAAAGGGTTGGAGGATCCAGCGGCGTGTAGGGTGTAGTTTGCTAGCCCTAGACAGGACGTTCCGAGGATCAACCTTGTGTTGGATTTTAGGCCCTGTCTAGGATCGGCTTACGATCACCGTACGCGAGCGCGAGGCCCAATCACGAGTAGGATGTTCCGATTATGCGGTGAAAACCCCAAATCGTAGTAGGTCGCTTCAGCTTTCTCTTGGTCAAGCAGGACCACCATCTGATTGTACACCTCGTACGCATCATGGGTGGATCGGCTCTTTGAGCCGATTCACAGGACAACCTGAGAGCCGATCGAGGCTCGTATTTAACGTTTACGTGTATGCCATGCAGGAAACTAAGCGAGGCATCATCCAACACCTTCCTGGCCAGGTATAGGTCAGGTGGCATGCCCTTGCACCAGCATCGGACGTATGCGCGGAAGGCTTTGCGGGCCGTCGCTCGGAGGGACCAGGGCCAGCCGCAGTCCTGGGAGATTCCCGGCTCTACGGTGTTGCCCGTCGCTGCCCGCCGGTTGGTTTCTGACCGCAACATGTCCAGAGGCCGCTTCCGGCAAGGGCCCCGCTGGTCCGCTGCGATGCAAGGGAAGCGCTCTTTGGCCTGAAAAAGAATGGAAAATCAGCTAGCCACAACGTAAAAGTTACCGGTACGACAACCCGGACTGCATAACCTCTTACTTCGTCGGTTGGAGGGTTGGTGGAGCTGAGAGGCAGGAAGCCCCACTCCCAGTCAATCGGCATGGCAGTTTGGCATATCTGCCTAGCCTTGAGGACTACATCCTTCTTGCTTAAAGGGAGGCCGGTGATCTTGGTAGGATCGCCAGGGCCGTACAGTTCGCTTATTTTATGAGCCCGGCGCTTGAGGGGAAGTACCCGGCGTGAGATGAAGGTGCGGATGATTTTCGTCAGAGCAGATGTCTGTCTCTTTCATCAGCTTCTCCATAAAGCGTACAATCCGGTTCGTCTCAATATGAGTGGTCCCAGGATAGTAGCCCCAATTGACCTTCGCGGGCGGCGCCGGATTGAAAGCCGGCAGATTGATGAGATCTGGGGCGCCGGTGTTCTTCACGTAGAAAAAGGTCCCTTGCCATAACCGGCGCCGGATTGAAAGCCGGCAAGACCCGCATTGAACGGGGGGTTTGGGCTTAGGAATTTCCTTGCCCTGGATGGAATTAATCCGAAGAGAAAAGAAGCGAGCAAAAGTCTCGCGAGTGGGACGGAGGCTGATGTAGCCCTCCATGAAGGTAGCATAACAAGAAAGGTAAAAAACGGCATTGCCAGGAAGGTGGTGAGGCTGGAGTTGGTAAAAATCCAGAATCTGGCGTGAGAAGTCAGAGGCAGGAAGGCCGAAGCCGCGCTCGAAGTGAGCGAGGAAGACAACGAACTCACCGGGTTCAAGTACCGGTTCGATCTCGTCGCGCGGAAGCCGGCAGGATACTCCTTCCGGTATCCTTCTAGACCGGTACAACCAGTCAATTTCGTGTTGCGTCACGTCAGAGCCCTTCCAGGCCCCACGGGTGACACCGGATAGATCTACTCCGGAAGCTTGGCTAGAGCTGCCGACATCTTTATCTTTGCCGGTATCGGTTTCCATCCGGGCAAGCTCAGTTGAGAGTCCGTCGGAAGCTTCACTCTGGTGGCTACTGGAGGATGATTCGGAAAGAGACTCTTCACTAGACATACGAATCTGAAGGACGCCGGACTCTACCCGAAAAACTGATTTCCCAAGATCTACCCTTGCGCGAAGATCTACGAGTAAGAGGAAAAGCAAAAGAAAAGAGAAAGTAAATACCCTACCAGCCCAAGATCTGAAAAGCAAAGAAGAGAGAGGTAAATGCGCATCGGGCCTAACCTGAGGTGGCGGAGAAGCTGAGGGAGAAGGTCGCCGGTGGTGCGGTGAGCTCGACGTCGTTGAGGAAGGCCGGCGACAAAGAAGAAGAGAAGAAGTCGCCGGAGAACTTACGGTGCGGCGGCATCAGGCGCACTACGGTGAATCTCTGCGCAACGAGGCTTGGCGAGGCTCGGCGGAGTTGCGGCGGAGGTTCACCGGGCGGCGGAGCTCTGGTGACGAACGGAGGCAGCGAGGGCGCAAGAGGGCAAAGAGCTCTGAGTGCGCGAGGAAGTTGAGAATGCGAAGAAAGGAGGAAGAAGGAACCGCTTCCCCTTATATAGGAAGAAGAGATAGTGGGCTGGGAACCGCTGGGCCGCGGCGGTTCACTTCGTGGGCCGCCACGTGGCGCGAGGATACACGCCCGGAAAATAAAATGCCACAGGGAGGCCGCATGGATCCGGAACGGCAGCAGGGATCCGGTGCGGCGCCATAAGTGCTAGCCCAGAAGCTGAAGGGAAGTGACCCCTGACATTGGCGTGTCAGGTACAGTGCGCATGTCTCCGACAGGCACTGTACCCGAGAAATTCTCGACTTCGCCGAGGAGGGATTTAATGTTAAAGATACCGGAAAAGACGATACCGGAAATACTTTGCAAAGAGAGGAAAATGTGAGTCCGGCAAAGATGCCGGGAGATATAAACAGATCACCGGAAGGATTAAACCGGTACCTTAAGATAAGGGAACCTGGCATGGTCCTTCGGATAAAATCCACCGGACTATACCAGCTTCGGGGACTAATGTTGGGGGGATGACCCCCGGTATGCCAAAGGCATGCCAAACCGGATGGTTTGAGCCATCAAGATACCGGTTTAATGTTTATGCCGGAGCACGAAGTTAAGTGTTTGGCTAAGTAAAGCTAAGCCGGTATCCCCAAGAGGGGTATACCGGAACCAGATAAAGAAGACACCGGGCTACCGGTAAGATGTGTACTGTAGCACGTCGGCAAGACTGGTCAAAGAGTCTCTCCAGAGCTAGAGGACAAAGATGAGCTAAGCAAAGTAGCTTTAAACGAAGCCCTGGCGCCAAAGAGGAAGGTGACGCCAAAAGCAACCGGGGGACGTCAGCCTCCCTGATTAAAGAAGACACCGGCGTCACCTATGATTAAAGTAACTTTGTAAAGTAGTTTTTCTGTTCAAAGATGCCATTAGGGTTTCCTAGGGTTTCTTCCCCTGTAAGCCACCATCTCCCCTATATAAGGAGAGGGGGCACACCCATACGCGGGTACATGCTATCTAGATACGAACCTTGTATGCACAAACCTGTAATCTTGTGAAGATCAATGAAGAGAAAGATCTAGAGCAGAGTTCTTTCTTGTGTCTTTCTTCTTCTACGTCTGGCTTTGGATAAGTTCTTGAGGAAAGCATCCGGAAGTTCATCCAATCTAATCAAAAACCCTCCCCCGAATCCTCTAGCGCCCATTCGGCCCCAACTTAAGCCATCCTATGGCATCAGTCTGCTCACCACGACGACATAAAGTAATACTTGGATTGGAATTCAAATATGACCTAGGGTTTTAGTAGTGATCACCCAAGTGATACACAACTAGTTTTAAAATATGAGTATTAGCTTTGGTTATGCTCCATTGACTAGGCTACTCCTCCTCACTTAATTAGAGTTCTAGTACCAAGGCAATGCTAGGTTTATCTCAAGTGTTTGGATAAACAAGGGTTGAGTATAATACCATTACTCCTCTACACAAGGCATGAGGATTTGTTTGGTTAACTACTAATGATTTACTTATTATTTCATGAGAAGAATGAGATCTATGGATCACATATATAGGCTTAACTTATCATCTCAATTTATAAGGTAAGATCATGCATTAGACATGATCCACTTATTCCACACTAATCTCTCTCCTTTAATACTTCTCTCAACACACTCACTTAGATTCTTAGGGTTTATGATCATCACCCAATGGTAATGATCAAAGTATGTGCCTTATAATTATTCATTAGTGAAACATGGTTCTTCTCTCCAAGATCAAGTATTGGTCCATATACTTGAGTATACATATGTAGCTTAAGCTCTCTGAGATAGGTAGGGTTTTCTCTAGGGTTTATGATCATTACCAAGGTGGAATGATCACAACAATAGCCTCTCTATAATTACTAAAAGAATAGGTTCTTACTTACCATCAAAGGTGAGGTAGGTCAAGTAGGGTTTAATACTTGACTTATATTTCTTGTATCATTGGTTAGTATCAACAAGTACCTCAATTGGATTAGGTTTAAATGGTAATCTAGGTTCTATTCAATGGATAGAATAAGCATATGAATGATTCTCTCCTTTCTCTAGGTTTAATGGTAATGAGTTTGGGGATATAAGATTAGAATGGTCAAGGTTTAATGAAGAATGAATATGAATGTTCTTGACATGGATTCAAGTATTGTAGTTGAAGAGATATACCATGTGAATCATGGTAAGAATAGTTATTTAGTAAAAGACATGGAAAAGATAAGTAAATAATAGTTTCTTAATTAATTGGGTTCTTCGATTTTTAGTTTAACAATTATTCATGTGTTGTTGTAAGGAATGTCATGTGGGGATCTTTTATAAGATCTTATAGTTGACCCTTACTTAAGATATTGTTTGTTGTCAAAACTAATTCCATTTGATCTAGCCCATAGGTCAAAGCATCTCTACCCAAAACAGGGTTTTAGCAAAGATCACAGTGAAGTTTATAGTGCTTGACTTGATGATCTACTTCAATTCCAGCAAGTCAAGTGAAACTTCAGTTACTGTGGTAAGTTTTATTTGAAAGCGCGAAAATTCCCTGGATTTTCTATGCATGAATGCAATGCACACTTTGGTGTTCTCTCATTTTATTGCCTCTAAACCTGGGATATTACAGCCTCCCCCCCTTAAACTGAACTTCGTCCCGAAGTTCGAACGCTCTCATGTTTCGGAATGTGGAACTGACTTGAACGGATCACAATCCATTTCATACTCCATAGTGATCTTATTAGATACTCCCTCTGTTCCATTCTATAGTGCCTATTGTTTTTTGGCACGGAAATTAGCGCAAGAGTATTTTTTACACAAGACCCCTAGTAGAACGATTTGAGATCAACGTAAAATTTGGGAAATCCATATCTTCCTAACTTATCATAACAATTTTGGGAGCTGAACGATTTGGGAGCTGAACGGGGAGGGGGTAATTGAAAAAAAAAGCTAAGCTACAACCTTATATTCTGAAACAAATGTCAAAAATCTATAGGCACTATAGAAAGGAACGGAGGGAGTATAATTGAATATATCCCTTGTCCAGATCCTTCCTGTAGTCTTCTGATGTCTGGCACTGATACTTCCTTTAATTCTAGGATTTCTTCTAACATTCGAAACTTCTAGTATTATTCTTCAAAGATCCTTGGATTAGGACAACTTCTTATGCTAATGGGATTTACTAACGGTTGTCGCGATAGCTTCCTATCTGGTATCCAAAAACTTGGTTCTACCAGCTACGGTGTAATATGGCACTACGGTGTACCAGTTGCGGTGCCCAAACCTTAATTCGAAAAGTTTTATTTAAGGTAGGTGTTGGGGGGATGACCCCCGGTATGCCAAAGGCATGCAAAAAACCGGATGGTTTGAGCCATCAAGATACCGGTTTAATGCTATACCGGAGCACCCTGTTAAGTGTTTGGTTAAGTAAAGCTAAGCCGGTATCCCCAAGAGGGGTATACCGGAACCAGATGAAGAAGACACCGGGCTACCGGTAAGAAGTGCACTGTAGCACGTCGGCAAGACTGGTCAAAGATTCTCTCGCAGCTAGAGGACAAGGATGAGCTAAGCAAAGTAGCTTTAAACGAAGCCGTGACGATAAAGAAGAGGATGACGCTGAAAGCATCCGGAGGACGTCAGCCTCCCTGATTAAAGAAGACCCCGGCGTCATTTATGATTAAAGTAACTTTGTAAAGTAGTTTGTCTAGTCAAAGATGCCATTAGGGTTTCTTCCCCTGTATGCCACCCTCTCCCCTATATAAGGAGAGGGGGCACACCCGTACGCGGGACGATCGATCGAGGGACGAACCTTGCAAGCACAAACCTGTATACTGTTGAGATCAATGAAGAGAAAGATCTAGAGCAGAGTTTTTCCTTGTGTCTTTCTTCTTCTACCTCTGGCTTTGGCTAAGTTCTTGAGGAAAGCATTCGGAAGTTCATCCTATCTAATCAAAAACCCTCCCCCGAATCCTCTAGAACCCATTCGGCACCAACTTAAGCCATCCTATGGCATCTGTCTGTTCACCACGACGACAGTTGGCGCCCACCGTGGGGCATGAAGTGGCGCTTGCTGGAGTTCACATTCGGGCGGGCATCCTTGACGTCGCCGGCGAGCGGACGGTGTCTGCGCTCGTGCAGCGCCTCTACTCCATGGACTTCATCAACGACAACGCGGGCTGCTTCGCCAACGGCGGCATCTTCCCCAAGAACGGCCGCGTCATCGAGTTCGGCAGCCACCGCGTCTACTTCGGCACCGTCCCTGTGGGCCAGTGCCTCTCGCCGGTGCTGGTGGCGCCGGACCCGCCAAGGTGGCTCTGTGCTGGCCACGCCGCCGGCAGCGTGGAGGTGATGATGGCTGGCGCGGTTGGTGCCGGCAAGGAGGCTGGGGACGAAGGTGCTGGCCGCGCCGCATCGACCCGCCCGACCAAGCCACCGCTGGAGCGCGACGCAGGCGCTGCGGGAGCATCTTCCGCACCACCGGAGACACCGCTTCAAGCGGCGATGAACGTGCTGGCGACGCCCATCGCGCAGAACATCGACCCGGCAGCGGCTCAGGCGGAACTGGAGGTGCAACGCCAGAAGCTGCTCGCGAACGGCGTCGACATCGTCCGGGCGCAGCGCGAGCTGAACCTAACCCTACGTGAGTATAACGCTGCCCATGGCTTTGCTTCAGTTAGCGCTCATGCTGCTAGGATGCCGGAAAACCGGCTTAAGGCTCGCAATCTAGATCGGGATTTGCGTAAGGAAATTCTTGCCTGGCAAAAGTACCTCTCGCATCCGTGAGCATCATAGAGAAACCTAAGTACGATGAGCCTGGATAAAACCATTAAAGCCGCTAAGGCTGCGGTGGAGCTGTGTGAGTCGCTTTCCGGAGAGGCTTTGGCAAAACAGCAAGAGCGTGTTAGAGAGCTGCTAGAAACCATTGAGCAGCAGAATGCTGAGCAGCTTGCTAAGCTGAACAAGGCTACGGCCTCAAAATCCGCGCGTTCAACAAAGAATGCCCGAAGCAAGTCCCATGGGCAGGCATCGTCCCCCCATCCGGACAGAAGAAAAGAGAAAGAGATGAATGTGCAGCAGATGACTGTGTATGATCCGGTTCTTGCCGGAAAACAACAAGCCGGGCAACACGATGCCGGTAGGATAAGCCAAGGGGCAGATCGAGGCTACGCCAAAGGAGGCTATGCCGGAAAAAATCATGCCGGTAGATATGAAACCGGGCAAAATTATCGAGCTGCAAGGGCAGCGTATGAAGAGGAGGAAACACTTCCCCCGAGGTACCGGCAGGCAAGGGCCACGGTACCAGAAAGTTACGATGAAGCAGATTCGACAAGACTCACGGCTTACCCGAACCCATTGGGAGAACGCGTGGGAGAAAGACACCTGCCAGAACGGGATGCGAGGCACCGTCTGGATAGAGTGTATTTGTCTGAAATGATAGAGGCAGAAGGTCCTCCGGGTCCAAAGTGTTTTGGCCCGAGGATCATGAAAGAGGAACCACCAGTTCGCAACTTCCAGTTGCCCCGTGACACAAAAACATATGATGGCACCACTAAGCCGGAAGATTGGCTCGCGGATTACGTGACCGCGGTATACGTCGCTGGTGGCGGAGGAACCGTAACTGGAGTAGGAAACCGGCGTTGGGCCGTGAGAATTGTACCATCATTCCTGGTGGGACCAGCACGAATCTGGCTGAACAACTTGCCGGCAGGAAGCATAAACGGTTGGTTGGACTTTGAGGAAGCTTTTGTGAGTAATTTCAGCAGCACATACCGGAGGCCCAACAGGCCGCAGTAGCTCGCCTTGTGCGTGCAACGCCCACAGGAAACAGACCGGGATTACTGATACGCGTACAGCACGCGTCCATTGGGAACCCCAAGAGGAAGGTGTGATGCGTACAGCGGCAAGTTTTCCCTCAAAAAGAAACCAAGGTTTATCGAACCAGGAGGAGCCAAGAAGCACGTTGAAGGTTGATGGCAGCGGGATGTAGTGCGGCGCAACACCAGGGATTCTGGCGTCAACGTGGAACCTGCACAACACAACCAAAGTACTTTGCCCCAACGAAACAGTGAGGTTGTCAATCTCACCGGCTTGCTGTAACAAAGGATTAGATGTATAGTGTGGATGATGATTGTTTGCGGAAAACAAGTAGAACAAGTATTGCAGTAGATTGTATTCAATGTAAAAGAATGGACCGGGGTCCACAGTTCACTAGAGGTGTCTCTCCCATAAGATAAATAGCATGTTGGGTGAACAAATTACAGTCGGGCAATTGACAAATAGAGAGGGCATGACCATGCACATACATGATATGATGAGTATTGTCAGATTTAATTGGGCATTACGACAAAGTACATAGACCGCTATCCAGCATGCATCTATGCCTAAAAAGTCCACCTTCAGGTTATCATCCGAACCCCTTCCAGTATTAAGTTGCAAACAACAGACAATTGCATTAAGTATGGTGCGTAATGTAATCAATAACTACATCCTTGGACATAGCATCAATGTTTTATCCCTAGTGGCAACAGCACATCCACAACCTTAGAACTTTCTGTCACTCGTCCCGGATTTAATGGAGGCATGAACCCACTATCGAGCATAAATACTCCCTCTTGGAGTTAAGAGTAAAAACTTGGCCAGAGCCTCTACTAATAACGGAGAGCATGCAAGATCATAAACAACACATGATAATAGATTGATAATCAACATAACATAGTATTCTCTATCCATCGGATCCCGACAAACACAACATATAGAATTACAGATAGATGATCTTGATCATGTTAGGCAGCTCACAAGATCCGACAATGAAGCACATAAGGAGAAGACGACCATCTAGCTACTGCTATGGACCCATAGTCCAGGGGTGAACTACTCACTCATCACTCCGGAGGCGACCATGGCGGTGAAGAGTCCTCCGGGAGATGAGTCCCCTCTCCGGCAGGGTGCCGGAGGCGATCTCCTGAATCACCCGAGATGGGATTGGCGGCGGCAGCGTCTCTGGAAGGTTTTCCGTATCGTGGCTCTCAGTACTGGGGTTTCGTCACGGAGGCTTTAAGTAGGCGGAAGGGCAGGTCAAAGGGCGTCACGGGGGCCCCACACAGCAGGGCCGCGCGGGCCCTATGCTGGCCGCGCCGCCCTAGTGTGGCGGCGCCCCGTGGCCCCACTTCGTCTTCTCTTCGGTCTTCCGGAAGCTTCGTGGCAAAATAGGCCCCCGGGCGTTGATTTCGTCCAATTCCGAGAATATTTCCTTACTAGGATTTCTGAAACCAAAAACAGCAGAAAACGAAGAATCGGCTCTTCGGCATCTCGTTAATAGGTTAGTGCCGGAAAATGCATAAATACGACATATAATGTGTATAAAACATGTAGATATCATCAATAATGTGGCATGGAACATAAGAAATTATCGATACGTCGGAGACGTATCAATTACCTGACCCGGTGGAACTCCACGAGAAACTCCTGCGAAGGGGTGATAGAGGCGCAAGCCATTGCTTGGCTTTGCAATGGATGCCGCAGAGGCTCGCCGTTGTGGCAAAAGCTACAGCGGAACATGCCGGTAACTCTGGCGGAGATGATACGTGTGGCAGATAGCTACGCATTGGGAGACCCAATGCAACCGGCAGTACAAGCTGAGCCGGAACAATCAAACCCGCCTCAGCAGCGCCAAGAGCAATACCGGGATAACCGGAACAACAAGAGAAGGGAAGAATTCCCGGATCGAAGATACGGTCCGCATCAAGTTGCTGCTGTACAAGATAACTCTGATGCCAGCGGCAGCCAGAGGCAGAAAACCGGATCACAACCATGGGCGGGTCCTAAGAAACAATGGGTCGAAAAGAAACCCTGGGGCCAGAAAAAGAATTGGCAGGAACCTGTGAAATATACCATGGAAGCTGCGATGGATCAATCTTGCCGGTGGCACACTCCGAATCTGGCTCATCCGTCGAATCATCTGACGAAGGACTGTTCTTGGACCAAGTACTTGATGCTCAAGGGAGTAGTAAAAGATGCGCAAGCACAAGGGTGCTCCACAATGCTACCACCATCTCAAGATATGCTGCATCAGCATCAATTACCACCACCGCCACCGCTTACCGGAGCAAACGCGCTACCGGTGCAGCCTCAGCCAAACCGGCAGCAACATCAGCAAGTTCATCATGTGGGAGAAGGCAATGGCCAACCACCTCCACCGGCACCTTTGGGTCGGAACATTTACAAGGATCCGGACGTGTGCTGCATTGTGTTCGTTACTGAGCCAACAAACAGGCAAAGCCTACATCGCCGTTCCATGGAAGTGAACGCTGTGATGCCGACAATACCAAAATACATGCTGTGGTCAGATCAAGAGATTTCCTGGTCGTTCAAGGATCACCCCAAGGTAATGCCTAATCCGGGTGGTTACGCTCTGGTGCTGGACCCAATCATGCAGGGGCCAACGACTCGAGTCAAGTTCAGCAAAGTGTTGATAGACAATGGAAGCAGTATAAACATCATGTACCGGCGCACCATGCATACGCTGGGCATAACAAAAAACATGCTACAGCCAACTCGTACGACTTTCCACGGAATCGTTCTGGGCCTGTCCTGCGCACCAGTGGGAAAAGTCCGGGTGGATGTGTCGTTTGGAGGACGTGACAATTGTCGGGTTGAAAACATTAAGTTTGAGGTGGTGGACCTAGATAGTCCTTACCATGCATTGCTGGGGAGACCGGCATAGCCAAGGCGCTAGAAGGATGGCATTGGCAGCTTTCATGGCCTCGACCCACATGGCCTATCTCAAGATGAAGATGCCGGCACCTCATGGACCCTTAACTGTGGTGGGAAACTACAAGATTTCGCTGGAAACTGCTTCCGCCGGATCAAACCTGGCAGAATCGCTGGTGATCGCAGAGGAAAAAAAAAGGATGCAAACTGCGGTTGCGCTGGCTCAGTCCTCACAATTGAGCTTAGCGGCAATGAGTACAAACTTGGGCACACCAGCGTTCAAGCCGACAAAAGAAACAAGGGACATCGTGCTGGATCCGGCTTACCCTGAGCGCACCGTTCGTATCGGTGCCGTCCTCAGTGAGGCATAGGAAAGCGCGCTCGTCAGCTTCCTCCGTGAGAATCGGAATATCTTTGCCTGGTCTACTGATGACTTGGTAGGTGTTCCGAGGGAGCTGGCTGAGCACTCTTTGAATGTCCGGAAGGATGCGAAGCCGGTGCGACAACCTTTACGCCTGTTTGCTGAGGATAGGAGGAAAATCATTGGAGAAGAAGTGACAAAGTTGTTGGTTGCCAGTTTCATTATGGAAATGCTGCATACTGAGTGGCTAGCCAATCCGGTGCTGGTCGAAAAGAAGAAAGATGAAAACCTCGAAGCAAAAGCTCCAAAGGTGTAACGCATGTGCATCGACTACACCAATATAAACAAAGCTTGCCCAAAAGATCCTTTCCCCTTACCCCGGATCGATCAAGTGATTGATTCTACTGCTGGGTGTGAGTTGTTGTCTTTCCTGGATGCTTATTCCGGTTTCCACCAGATTCCCCTGAAAAAGGAAGATAAAATAAAAACTGCGTTCATTACCCCGCACGGGGCTTATTACTATGTCACTATGCCTTTCGGTTTGCGCAACGCTGGTGCAACGTACCAGCGCTGTATGCAAAAGTGTTTGTTTGATCAAATCGGAAAAAATGTGCAAGTTTATGTGGACGATGTCGTGGTAAAAACTAAGGCAAAAGAAACCTTGATCGACGATCTCCGACAAACATTTGATAACTTAAGAAGATTCCGGATGAAGTTCAATCCGGCAAAATGTACCTTCGGTGTTCCCACCGGCAAACTGCTTGGCTTTCTCGTATCAAGCCGGGGCATTGAGGTTAATCCGGTAAAAAATCCGGGCAATCGAAAGAATGACTATACCGCGAGATCTCAAAGACGTACAAAAGTTTACCGGAAGCTTGGCATCGCTAAGCCGGTTCATAAGCAGGTTGGGAGAAAAGGCTCTGCCACTTTATGCTCTCATGAAAAAATCAGATACGTTCGTCTGGACCCCTCAGGCAGACGCAGCGTTTAAAGAGCTAAAGACAATGCTAGCCACCGCACCAATACTGGCTTCACCTTTGGAAAGGGAACCCATGTTGTTGTACATCGCAGCAACCAATCGGGTTGTAAGTGTCGTAGTGGTAGTGGAAAGAGAAGAGGAAGGAAAAACCGTGCAGAGGCTGGTATACTACCTGAGCGAGGTGCTCTCCCTCTCAAAACAAAACTACCCGCATTTCCGGAAAATTACTTATGGCGTGTTCATGGCCGCCACAAAGCTCAAGCATTACTTTGAGGAGCACCCCATGAAAGTGGTAAGTGAGGCACCCATTTCCGATATCATTTGCAACAAAGATCCTAGCGGTAGGATTGCAAAGTGGGCGATCCAGATATCACCATATGTACCGGTGTATGAGATAAGAGATGCCATAAAATCGCAAGCCTTGGCCGATTTCCTGGTTGATTGGGCGGAAATGCAATACAAGCCACCAGACCAAAGAATAGAATACTGGAAGATGCACTTTGACGGATCCAAACTTGAAGAGGGTCTAGGTGCCGGTGTGGTACTTACCTCACCTAAGGGAGATCATCTCCGGTAAGTTTTGCAAGTACATTTCAGGGCATCAAACAATGTCGCTGAGTACAAGGCTTTGATTCATGGACTTAAGGTCGCAAAAGAAATCGGTGCACACCGGATCATTTGCTACGGAGATTCAGATCTTGTAGTACAACAATGTTCCGGAGATTGGGACGCAAAAGATGCCAACATGGCTTCATACCGGTTTCAGGTGCAAAAGATTGCCGGCTTCTTTGAAGGCTGTGAGTTTCACCATGTGCCACGAGCGGAAAATGAA
Source organism: Lolium rigidum (assembly GCF_022539505.1). Lineage (NCBI taxonomy): Eukaryota > Viridiplantae > Streptophyta > Magnoliopsida > Poales > Poaceae > Lolium > Lolium rigidum. Next base: position 77,177,850 of record NC_061512.1, on the reverse strand, counting down.
GCCGCGGATGCTTTGTCCAAGCTAGGCTCATCTAGGCAAGAAATTCCTCCCGGAATAGCCTTGGCACACTTAAGAGTACCATCAGTCAAACCGAGTCCGGAATCGGAGTCCATTTTTGTACCGGAATCGCACGTTGTACCAATGGATATCGATGAAGGGAACCCGGGGACTGTTCCGGTAAACTCGGGGACTGCTGCGTCCATACCGGAGGAAACAATGCTGGTGGATAACATGGAGATAGACGTACCGGTGTTCCTGATTCGAGAGGCACCATCTTGGGTTAAACCTATTAAGGAATTCCTGATCAACGGCACCTTGCCGGTTGACGAAAATGAGTCCAGAAGGATCCAGAGGAGGTCCAAAGCATACACCATCATCAATGGCGAGGTCTACAAGAGAAGTGTTACCGGTGTCCTTCAAAGGTGTGTCGAGCCGGAAGAAGGAAAAGAAATGCTTGCGGAGATTCACCAAGGGGAATGTGGGCACCACGCTTCGTCAAGGGCGCTGGTAGCAAAAGTATTCTGGCATGGGTTCTACTGGCCCACTGCTTTGGTAAATGCTGAGGACTTGGTAAGAAAATGCAACGGGTGCCAGAGGTACGCCAAACAAAATCATACCCCAGCAACCGGTTTAAAAACCATACCACTAACTTGGCCGTTTGCTGTTTGGTGCCTTGACATGGTTGGCCCATTCAAAACTGCAAGGGGAAATATGACCCACATCTTGGTTATGGTGGAAAAATTCACCAAGTGGCTATAAGTGAAGCCTATTGCAAAATTTGATGGGCGCACAGCGGTGAAGTTCTTCAAAGATGTTATCTTGCGATATGGCTATCCGCATAGCATTATCACTGACAATGGAACAAACTTTGCTCAAGGTGAGTTCAAAAGAATTTGTGAGGATAACAATATCCGGTTGGATTTGTGCTCAGTGGCACACCCACAAGGCAATGGCCAGGTTGAAAGAACAAACGCCTTGGTACTTTCCGGTATCAAACCAAGACTCATTGAGGCGGTGGAAAAGTCACCGGGGTGTTGGCTCGATGAGCTACCATCAGTGTTGTGGAGCATACGAACGACTCCAAACCGGTCTACCGAATACACTCCATTCTTTATGGTTTACGGAGCAGAAGCGGTCATACCAACCGACATTCTCCATGACTCACCAAGGGTGCAGCTCTATACCGAACAAGAGGTAAAAGAGGCCCGAGAAAACGATGTGGACTTGCTAAAAGAAGCAAGAGAATTGGCGTTGGCAAGAACAGCCATTTACCAAAGAAACCTCGACGCTATCATAGCCGGAAGGTTAACCCGAGGGTGTTCGGGGAAGGAGATCTGGTGTTGCGCCTAGTGCAGCGCACTGAAGGCCGACATAAGCTTTCACCCCCATGGGAGGGACCTTTCATTGTGAGCAAAGCTCTCCACAATGATGCCTATTACCTAATCGATGCACATGAATGGAAAAAAGGAAAGGCGGACAGATCCGGAGAGGAGACCAAGCGTCTGTGGAACATAGCTCTGTTGCGTCCTTTCTACTCATGAAGTTGTGGTGTAAGTAGTTCCTTTTTGTACCTTATTTTCTATGAATAAAAGATGTCGGGACCTCAAATGAATCTCGGGGACTACCCCTACTAAACTTGCATGCAATATGTTTATTTTTTCAGTTTACCGGTTGCTTGTTGAACATTTTTTCTTTCCGGTTTAGTAACGTGCTAAACCTACCAGAGTCTTCGACTCTACTGCTGTCCGCAACCCGGCTTCATGGCAAGCAAGATAAACCGGTAGGAATTAAGCACGTGAACTACAAAAAGAGAGAGTGGGCTATCATTGCGAAAATGTACCCAGACCATATCACCAGGCTTGAACAACATCTCTTTGCGCTTCTTGTTCATCCTTGCAACATTTCTCTTGCCTTTCTTCTCTATCAACTCTTTAGTCTTCACATGGATCTTACGCACAAAATCTGCCCTCTTGGATGCCTCCATATTAACTCTCTCATGTATGGGCAAAGGCAACAAGTCAAGTGGAGTAATGGGTTTGAAACCATACACCACCTCAAAAGGACACAGCTCCGTGGTAGAATGTACCGCCCTGTTGTAAGCAAATTCTACATGCGGCAAACACTCCTCCCACTCCTTGAGGTTCTTCTTGATCATGGATCTCAACAGTTGTGACAAGGTTCGATTTACCACCTCAGTTTGACCATCAGTTTGGGGATGACAAGTTGTACTGAACAGTAGTTTTGTCCCCAGCTTTCCCCAAAGTTTCTTCCAGAAGTAGCTCATGAACTTCACATCACGATCAGAAACAATAGTCTTCGGGACTCCATGTAGTCGAACAATTTCCCTGAAAAACAGGTTAGCAATATGCGATGCATCGTCGCTTTTGTGGCAGGCAATAAAGTGTCACATTTTAGAAAATCTGTCCACTACCACAAATATAGAATCATGGCCTTTTGTAGTACGCGGCAAACCCAACACAAAATCCATACTAATATCTTCCCAAGGTGTAGTAGGTGCCGGTAACGGAGCATACAAACCGTGAGGCTTCAGCTTGGACTTGGACTTGTTGCAAGTAATGCACCTCTTCACATACCTGTCCACATCCCGCCTCATCTTTGGCCAATAAAAATGATCAGCGAGCATGAGTAGCGTCTTCTCACGCCCAAAGTGACCCATCAAACCTCCAGCATGTGATTCCTGCAATAAGAGCAAACGCACAGACGATTATGGAACACATAGTTTGTTAGCTCGAAACAAGAACCCATCGTGTATGTGATACTTTTCCCATGCTTTACCCATAACACACAAGCGGTACGATTCAGCAAAATCATGATCAGTCGCATATAAATCACGTAACACCTCTAATCCAGGAATTTTAACATCAAGATGGGTTAATAGCACAGTCTTCCTAGATAGAGCATCACTCTTTCCAATGCTTGGTTTGCCATAATGTTAACATGATGGCGTCTCCCACCTCCACCACCCTCACCTCCTCCGGCGTTCTTCCTGACCTCCGGTGATCTCCGCAAGCTGATCTGATCTCCTCTTGTGTTCCTCCAAGGTGATCTCTCTCATGGCTCCCTCCCCTTCCCCCCTTGGCCGTTGGAAAGTTTCTTTTGAATCTGTTTTGGCAAATGGATCTTGTCACAAGGCTTCTGGTTTTCTACATCTCTGGCCGAATAATTGGTTGGCTCGGTTAATAACAAGGATTCTCCTTTGGTGGGTAAATCTCTTAATAAGGGGGAGGTTTTCTACCCCGGATCCTCAATTAGATTCCCATCCTACCTGGTTTTTGTGCAAGATTGCCTTCTCTCTCCGCCTGGATTTTCTTCATTTTCGGAACCCCCGCCTTTGAGATGGAGGGTGACTTTCTCTCTCGTGGGAAAAATGGATGCAAAAATACCTATGGGTAGATCTGGTTTCCTTCTCCTTAAACCTTTGACAAATCGGCTTATTTTGGTTGATCCTAAAGAGCAAATCCTATCTGCTAGATTCTTGCGTCAAGATGAGCACATTAATATTGGTTCGTTATGGACATCAATGATCATTCTATTCCGGTGGGTGAATGTATTGGTTCTCTTCCATGTTCTACCAAGGTGGTTTCAAGCCCAGCCTAAGACCCAAGAGTTTAACAAATCAAGGAGTTTTGCCCAAGTGGTAAAATCATCTGAGACTCCTAAGCCCATCACTTTGCCAGACGCTCCTCTAGTTCGTTGGAGGGCATCATGCTCTTCTTTTCAGGATGGTTCTAAGGCTTTTCAGGCATTCCTGATTTTAAGACCTCATGCTAAGAGATTGGTTCTTCTCAATTCTGATGAGCAAGTTTTGGATGCAAGATTTCTTTTGGAAAATGAAAGAGTTCATTCAGGGTTGATTTTGGATCTCCAATCCCACACTCTTGTTGTGGGTGAACGTATTATTACAGATTCTCTGCCTCAAGGTGTGGACCTATTGAAATCTTCATCATCATCGGAACCTATTAATCAACAGAAAAACAATAATTCTCAAGGTACTTCTCATGTCCCTGCTTTGGACTTCTCTGTTGGAATTTCATTTCAAGCAGCGTGCAAAAACAAGTTTGGTCATCCAATTACTCTTGCAAATGGTTCTCTTAGAAGAGCTTTTCTGCTCGTGGCCTCTTTTGGAAGGGCCACCTTTAAACTTGATGTACACACGGTAGCCATTGTTCTTCAATCTTGTTTTGGGGGCTTTGCTTCTGCTTTCGAGTCAAGCATCTTAGAGATAGATCTTTTCAATTCTCGGTGGCATCAACACCTGTTGGGTTTGAGATTTACAACATGAAAAAAGTGTGCACTCCGATGTTTGAAATTTTCTTTAATCTCTGGGGTAATGGTGGCCCAAATTGGCTCGTTGAGGAGAGAAAATTTTACAAGGAATCTGATTCAGAATGGCAAGTGGTACAAAGGAAAAAAAGTTCTTCATCAAATTTTCAGCGTTTGTCAGTATTTAAACGCATGCAATATCCTCGTGGACACCACGAGATTTCCTCCTCCATGCAAACGGCTACCCCTTCGGCGGGAGATCCCTCTATTCAAAGCTTTCCTCCCAATCGCCCCCCAATTCACGCTGCATTACCAGGCCTCCTTCCTTTCTTCAAATTCCCCGCATTCAAACCCATTAAATGGCCAAATGACAATTACCAAACCTGGTTTAAGGCCCATGGGCCGGCGCCTTTGATTCGGGAGGCTTCCTCTTTTAGCGATTTGGTGGGTTTCCTCTCTGGGGAAAAAATATCCCCCGCTCCCCGTCTCTCGCCTCCTCGCATTCACCACCCTCGCTCTCTCCGCAACCGCTGCTGCTACAGTGCCACACCACCGAGCCATCGGAGGCTTGGACTCCGACAATGGCGAACATCCCCATCGACCCCAGGCCCTTTGTTCCGCAAGGATACCAGATTCAGCACATTGAAGGAAGGCTCGCGGTCAAAAGGGTGGTGGTGCCGCGTCGACCGAAGGAGCACGAGCAATACGCCATCGCCACCATCAATCCGTTCCCAGAAGGTTTGGTGCCTTTCGATAATGTCAGGGATGTCCTAGGTGAATACTTAACTGAGGTTGCTAGAGTTGGTTTTGTGGCTTTGCAATCTTGCCCTTTTGGGGCGGCTTATGTCCAGTTCAGAAATGTCAGTGACAAGGATAGATTGATCTCTTCTAGCCCCAATCAATTTGGTGATGTTACTATTTCTTTTGTTAACCATGATGAGGGAATTAACTGGAGAGGGGTTACCTTTAATCGAGATGTCTGGTTACTGCTAGTTGGCCCTCCTCTAGATCACATGCAAACTGAAGATTTGAATGCTTGTTTCTCTGATATTGGATCTCTGCTGCTATGGGAAAGGGACCCAAACAGGAAAGGAAGAGTTCTAGTTAAGGTGAGGGTGACTGACCTACAGGATATACCTAGGAGTATCGAATGATCGAAAGTTCAAGGCCGAAGCACAATCCTCGGACCTTTCTTGTTGAAGTTCTCGCAACGTAACCTCGCTTGGTGGTGGGCCACCGGATGAAGAACTCCGTACCTCGATGAAGGGGTAGACCCCCATCCTATGCCAGGACATGCTCTACCCGTCCCACTAGTGCAACCTGGTCCACCTCTCGCCACCTGTGCAAAATGATGAAGATAATGCAGATGGGTGGGGCCATTGGGCTTTGGGCCCAGTACAAGATAATCCTCAACCCATGGAAGTGGAACAACAAGCAGCTCCAAACAATCAGTTACCTGCTCAGCAAGAGGAAGTAGATATGGGTGATGAAGATCATGGGCCTCCTATTCTTGATGCAACAAGTCATGTGCAGATATCCTCCTCTAGCTCTGAAGATTCTTCTATCCAGGGACCTGCAGAAAATGAGATCCTATCACCTGCTTCTTTACCCAACATAAGCACTTCACACCCTGAGCTGCCTTTGGGTGAGGGTTTGTCAAACATTATACAAGCTTACCCTGAGGAGGAAGAAAATGAAGAAATCTCTGCTCAGCCTGGAATCTGTGCCTTTTCCTTGGGGAACTCTGAATCAGAGGGAACACATCTCACTGAAGACAGCCTCTTCCTGCCAGATAATGTGCAGATGGTTCCCCCTAATGAAGCCCATTTGCAGCTGACTCTAGGAAGAGTTCAAACATATTTTCTCCCAATACCTGAGGAACATGATCTGACCAGGAAAATGTCAACAACAGTGGCTACTTCTTTGGGAGAAGTTCTTTGCACCACACTTGTATGCTGATAGGAAATCAATCAAGGCTATTGTGGATATTCCTGTGAGTTGGTTTAATTTTGTTACCCTTATGCTTCTGACTCCAGAGAAATTTGATTGGACAAAACACTTTCTTTCATCACAACTTTGGGAGATTCTTAAAGAACCTATTAGCACAGAAGATTCTATAAAATTTGTTATTCCGTATTCATGTGTTTCTACTAAGGCCCCCGTTTGCACTTCCATGTCCGTTCAGGGAGGAAGGATTATCTCCTCCTACTTTTAAGGAAGCTTTGCCATCAACCCCTAAAAGGAAAAGAAGGGAAGGCAAGGGTGCTCTGGTAGAGTCCGAGGTAAGGAGAAGTCCCGTGCTTGTGCTTCTAAATGATGGATATAAAAACCATGCCACCTGTTCAGACAAACATTGCCTAACTTGTAATGCTGCTCCACCTTTGATCAATACTAAAGTGGTAAAGAACTTGGCAATATCCTTTTGCAAGGTGTCTGAAGAAACTGTGGATAGGAATATACTGAAGAAACACAAGGCTGCTGTTGGAGATAACAAAACCATGGTGCCACCAGGAGTAATTGGCCAGAAGAAATCAAGCAGTTCCTCAAGCAGTACCTCCACTGGCTCAAAGGACAAGCCAATTGAAAAGAAAGGGAAGAATAAGCCTGCTGCCATTGAACAGTTGGCTAAGAAGAAGAACCCCAAATAGTCTCCAATGTTGAGCTCATGTTATGCTTTTGGCTTTGGGGCATGGTTGCCTTCTCTGCACTTTATGGATCTGTTGCACCTTGCTTTTGTCAGTATGTACCAAAATTATGTAAACATGTTAAGTGGCATTGCTATCTGTGGTGTAATGACTTTAGTCCTTTACTATTGGACACCTACAGTATCTTTGTCGTGGGCTGGTTAAACAAAAATCCTTTTGTTATCTATGGATAATTGCAAATCTTGGAAAATTATGAACTCGGAACCCGAGAGGTATTAATTCCGAAAAGAAATGGTTGGCTCTCTCTAGCAAAATTGAGGAATCTGGATGTGATATTATTTGTCTCCAAGAAACTAAAAGAGAGTCCTTTGACTTGGCCTACATCGAGAAATTCTGTCCCAAGAAATTTAATAAGTTTGAATTCGTTCCTTCAGTGGGGGCCTCGGGTGGCTTGATAATTATTTGGAATGGTTCTCTCTTCAGTGGGAACTTAGATTTTCACAATGAGTTCTCTCTCTCTGTTAAATTCAAAAGCAACCTATCCAGTGACTCTTGGATTCTTACAAATATTTATGGGCCATGTCAAGCAGATAAGAAAGCTACTTTTTTAGACTGGTTTGCCAATATTGACATGCCCCCAGATACTGATTGGCTCATCATGGGTGACTTTAACTTCATCAGAAGTCCATCAGATAGAAACAAGCCTGGAGGGGACTTAAATGATATGCTTTTGTTCAATGAAGCTATTAGCAATTTGGGTATTATTGAATTACCCTTAAAAGGGAGGAAATTTACTTGGAGTAACATGCAAAAAGATCCTCTTCTTGAAAAACTGGACTGGGTTTTTACCTCACCCTCTTGGACTCTTTCTTACCCAGCCTCATTTGCCTATCCCCTTGTTAGACCCACTTCTGATCATGTCCCATGTGTGGTTGTTTTCAATACAAAGATTCCCAAGGCAAAAGTTTTTAGGATTGAAAACCATTGGATGCAACACAGTGAATTCAAGCAAATTGTCCAAAATGCATGGAACATTCCTGTAGGCCACACGTACAGTTGCTAAAATGATAAATGCAAAATTCAAAAACTTAAGAAGGAGTCTCAAGCTTTGGGCAAAAAATCTACCCTGCTTAAAACATCTTATTGAGAAAGTGAATGAAGTAATTTCACTCATTGATCAGCTGGAAGAATTTAGAACTTTATCCTTATCAGAATGGGACCTGAGAGACACTCTCAAAACACATCTCATAACTTTACTTCAGAACCAAAACTCTTATTGGAAACAAAGAGGGAAGATTAAATGGGTCAAATTGGGTGATGCAAACACCAAGTTCTTCCATACAAAGGCCACTATTAATTACAGGCATAATTACATTGCAATGCTTCAAAACTCTGACCAAGTTGAGGTCTCTGATCATGAAGGGAAAGCTGCTATTTTATGGAAAGCCTTCAAAGATAGAATGGGACAGTCTGACCACCCAGAGATGCAATTTAACCTTGACACAATTCTTGACTCAAATGTTACTGAAGATATGAATTTGATGCTGCAAGCTCCTTTCTCTGATAAGGAAATTGAAGATGTGGTCAAGCTCCTTCCAAATGATAAATCACCTGGACCTGATGGCTTCAATAATGAATTTGTCAAGCTCTGTTGGTCTATTATTGCTCCTGATGTCAAGCAACTTATAAGAGATTTTCATGCTGGGAAGATTAACCTTGAAAGTATAAATTCTTCCTTTATTACTCTGGTTCCAAAAGTGGATAATCCAAGCACACCTGGGGACTTTAGGCCTATCTCTCTGCTTAATTGTGTCCTCAAAATCATCACCAAGCTTCTGGCCAATAGATTACAAAGTATCATCCTTACCTTGGTACATAAAAATCAATATGGCTTCCTGAAGAAAAGATCCATTCAGGACTGCCTAGGGTGGGCCTTTGAATACCTCTTTCAATGCCACAATTCAAAAGAAGAGATTCTTATTCTAAAGCTAGATTTTGAAAAAGCCTTTGATAAAATTGAGCATGCAACAATCTTAAAAATCCTTAAGGCTAAAGGTTTTGGAGATAAGTGGATAAGCTGGATTGCTATGATTCTTAGTTCTGGGACATCTGCTGTCATGCTAAATGGAGTTCCTGGAAAGAAATTTTACTGCAGAAGAGGTGTGAGACAGGGAGATCCTCTATCACCATTGCTCTTTGTCCTTGCAGACTGATTTCCTACAATCCGTACTAAACAAAGCTATGACCCTCAACCTCCTCTCTAAGCCAATTCCCCGCACACCATGCCCGGATTTCCCCGTGATTCAAGTATGCCGATGACACACTTTTGATCATGAAGGCAGATGCTACACAATTGTTATGCTTAAAATCAATCTTGCAATCTTTTGCAATATCAACTCAGTCTCAAAGTTAATTATCGAAATCTAGCATGATGCCTATCAATATGTCCCTGCACGTGATCGGCCCATTTTGCTGCCACTCTAAATTGTAAAGTGGGATCTCTACCCTTTACCTATTTGGGCCTCCCACTCAGTATTACAAAACCATCTCTGGAACATTTCCTGCCAGTTATACAAAGAGTGCAAACCAGGCTGGGTGGAATTGCAGACTTCCTGAATTATGGAGGAAAATTACAGATGGTAAAGTCAGTGCTTGCCTCTCTGCCCATTTTCTTCATGTGCTGTCTGGATGTCCCTGTCACAATTACAGATCAAGTGATTAAATATATGAGGCATTGCCTGTGGAGGAAAAAGACTGCAGATGTGCAAGCAAAAGGAAGTGTTCTGGTTTCTTGGAAGAAAGTTTGCAGACCCAAAGATCAAGGTGGTTTGGGAGTTCTTAATCTTAATATCCAAAATAAAGCTCTTCTTCTCAAGAATCTGGACAAATTCTATAATAACTTTGATATTCCTTGGGTACACCTTGTAAGAGATACATACTATACTGAAGATAGACTCCCTGGAATTCGAGTTGAAGGATCCTTCTGGTGGAAATCACATCTTAAACTCATTGATACCTATAAATCTATGGCAAGATGTAATGTTGGGAATGGCAAGACTGTGTTCTTTTGGACTGATCTTTGGGGAGACTCATGCTTACACCACAAATTCCCACATCTTTTTTCCTTCACCAAAAAGGCTGATATTTCTGTGAGTAAAGTTATTCACATGGAGTATCTACAGGATCTTTTCCATCTTCCCCTTTCTCAACAAGCTTTTGATGAATTTGAGCAATTGGAATCCTTATGTGAAAATGTGCAAACTGAGATGGACCATTCACGGCATGATTCTTGGACTTACATTTGGGGATCAGATAAGTTCTCAACAACAAAGGCTTATAAATCAATGATTGGACAACAACATGCACCAAAATTCTTCTCTTGGATCTGGGAGTCCTCTTGTCAACCCAAACACAAGTTCTTCTTCTGGCTCCTCCTACATGATAGACTTAATACAAGGAATCTCCTTAAGAGAAAGAATTGTCATCTTCCATCCTTCAACTGTGCAACATTACAATGTAACCAAGAAGAAACCTTGGCACATCTTTTCTGGAGTTGCCCTTTTGCTCGACTCATGTTGGGCCATGATTTGCCCTCAAGTTCCGAATCAGCACTCGACCCTGGAAGCTTTCTATGAGATTAAGGATCATTTATCTCTGCCTTTTGCTGTGGAGATCATCATCCTTGCAGCATGGGCCATTTGGATTATTCGAAACAGGAAGATTTTTGAAGATCAAATACCATCTTTAAGAGCCTGGAAGACAGTCTTTAAACAAGAGCTCATTCTTCTTTCTTTCAGAATAAAGAAAAAAAGATCTGAGGCATACAAAGCTTGGCTAGATTCTTTCTTAGTTTTCTTAGCTCCTTAGTGTTAGTTTTCTGTACTCCTTGTACAGCTATCTAGCTCTTTCTCTTTTTCTTTTCTTTTTTTTGTTTTTGTTTTTCTTCTTTTTTTCTTCTTATCTGTTGTAACCTTGTTTTTTTTTGCCTTTTATAATAAAAATTGCAGTGGGGTTTTACCCCACTGTTTCACCCTCAAAAAAAAAAAGATAGAGCATCAGAACCAACATTTTCTTTTCCCTTCTTATGCTTAATAATGTATGGAAAAGACTCAATGAACTCAACCCACTTAGCAAGACGCCTATGCAAAGTAGATTGGGCTTTCAGATATTTCAAAGCTTCATGATCAGAATGTATGATAAATTCTTTTGGCCACAAATAATGTTGCCAAACCTCAAGAACTCTAATTAAAGCATACAATTCTTTATCATAGATAGAATAGTTCAACTTAGCGCCAGAAAGTTTCTCAGAAAAATATGCAATTGGGCGACCCTCTTGCATCAACGCACCACCAATTCCAATACCACTAGCATCACATTCAATCTCAAATTGCTTATTGAAATCAGGAAGTGCAAGCAACGGTGCAGAAGTTAACAATCGTTTCAGTTCATCAAAAGCATGATCTTGGGCAAAGCCCCACTCAAAGACAACACCCTTTTTAGTCAATTCATTCAAAGGTGCAGCAATAGTAGAAAAATTGGGCACAAAACAGCGATAAAACCCAGACTAGACCATGAAAACTTCTTACTTGACTCACATTCATGGGAGTAGGCCAATTTTGAATAGCTTCAATTTTAGACACATCTACTTCTACTCCATGCTTAGAGACAACATATCCCGTGAAATATGACCTTATCTTTGCAAAATGTGCACTTCTCAAGATTACCATAGAGTTTACTATCACGCAACACTTGCAAAACATGTCGAATATGTATAATATGATCAAATTCATTGCGGCTGTAGATTAATATCTCATCAAAATACACAACCACAAACTTGCCAATAAAATCACGCAAAACATGGTTCATCAGTCTCATGAAAGTGCTAGGTGCATTAGTCAAACCAAAAGGTATTACTAACCACTCATATAAACCAAATTTTGTTTTAAAGGAGGTTTTCCACTCATCCCCTTCTTTCATCCAAATTTGATGATAACCACTACGCAAATCAATTTCAGTGAAAACAGCAGCACCACTCAATTCATCTAGC
>NC_061512.1:77038150-77165774 GCF_022539505.1 Lolium rigidum | reverse complement strand
ATCCTGGGATCCCTAGAGGCACAACCACAACTCATTGTAACAATGCGAAAGCGTCCAGATAATTCTATACAAGCAGCAGTAGGCCCTGTCATTGTGCAGGTGTTTCGAAGCTGGGTAAATCGCGTACCACCGTCCCGGGACACTCCGCCCTATGGCCCCTACTTCTTCCCCCCCCCCCCTCCCCTCGTGAGGATCCCTCCACCGAGGCACCATCGAATAAGCAACGACTGGAAGATTTAACAGCCATTGGCCTTTCTTGAATCAATGTTGTCATTGACAGTTTGGAATTGAGAGAGATTTCTATGGTTGGGAGACAGTTTACCTGGGCTAATAGTCTCCCAGAGCCTACATATGAGAAGTTGGACCGTGTACTTATGGACTCAGATTGGGAATCGAAATTTCCCCTAGTCTCGGTACGGGCCCTTCCTCGGATAGAAGCGTTGTCAGATCATGCTCCTATTTTATTGTCCACTGGGAATCCAACTCCGCCGCGTACACGCCCATTCAAATTTGAGTTGGGTTGGTTAGGCAGAGAAGGGTTCTCGGACATGATTAAATTTATATGGGATAAGCCTGTTGCTGGGAACACCCCCATCCTAAGGTGGAATAACAAACTACGCTGTGTGCGTAGATACCTTGGGGGATGGTCTAAGCATATCACAGGGCAGCTGAAAAAAGAGAAGCTCAGCCTATCATCTAATATTGATGAGTTAGAGGCTATTGCTGAGGTAAGGCCTTTAGCAACGCATGAGATTAAACTCAAAAGTCAATATAATGTGAAGTTAGCCGGCTTACTTCGCGAGGAGGAACTCAAATGGTACCAGAGATCTAAGACCCAATTTCTGTTGGAAGGAGATTCGAATATGAGATATTTTCATAGTGTCGCTAATGGTAGACATAGAAAGAAACTCATTCATTCTCTAGTACAAAAGGAGGGCGTGATCGAAGGTCATGAGGCAGCTGAAATCTTATATTACATCGTATTATAAAGAATTGTTTGGCGCACCCGAGGAATCTAATATATCCATGGATGAATCCAGGATTGCGGATATTTCCCAAGTGTCTCCAGAGGAAAATGCCGTCCTTGTAGCTCCTTATTCTAAGGAGGAGATAAGAAAGGCGGTTTTTCAAATGGAGCACAATAAAGCGCCAGGTCCTGATGGGTTCCGACAGAATTCTATCAATCTTTCTAGGATATAATAAAGCATGATTTGTTGGAGCTCTTTGTAGAGCTCCATGCAGGTCAACTGGATTTGTTCTGTGTAAATTTTGGTGAGATTATTCTTTTACAAAAAATAACTGATGTGGAACGTATTCAACAGTTTAGACCTATTTGCCTGCTTAATGTATGTTTTAAAATCTTTACCCAAGTCTCTACGATTAGACTTAATTCGGTGGTAGAATATGTCATCTGTCCATCCCAGACTGCGTTCATGCAAGGTAGAAACATCCTAGATGGTGTTGTCACTTTGGATGAACAGTACACGATATGCATCGGAAAAAACTGAATGGTGTTATTCCTAAGATCAACTTTGAGAAAACTTATGATAAAGTTAAATGGTCTTTTCTTCAACAAACACTCAGGATGAAAGGTTTTTCACAAGAGTGGCGTGCTCTCATACATAACTTTTTTTTTGGTGGAAGTGTGGCCATTAAGGTCAATGACGACATTGGTCGATACTTCCAGACGAAAAAAGGTTTGAGGCAAGGGGATCCCCTTTCTCCATTGTTATTTAATATTATGGCGGATATGCTTGCTATCGTAATTGAGCGTGCGAAGGTTGATGGTCAGACTGAAGGGGTAGTACCTCATCTTGTGGATGGTGAATTTTCTATCCTTCAGTATACCGATGACACAATTCTTTTTATGGAACACGATTTGGAAAAAGCTCGAAATCTGAAGTTAATTCTAACGACATTCGAGCAATTGTCTGGTCTCAAAATAAATTTCCATCAAAGTGAACTATTCTTTTTCGGTGAGGCCAATGACGATGCCAACCTTTACGATGACTTATTCGGATGTGGTCTTGGCACCTTTCCGATCAACTATCTTGGTATTCCGATTTATTATCGGAGACTGACGTTGGCGGAGTGGAAACTCATCGAGGAAAGACTTCAGATATGGTTAAGCAGTTGGAAAGGAAAGCTGGTGTCCCTTGGGGGGAGATTAGTTCTCATAAATGCAGTACTTACGAATATGGTACTCTATATGATATCTTTCTTCCATCTACCCAAAGGTATCTTGAAAAGATTATATTATCTACGTTCAAGATTCTTTTGGCAAGGGGACAGCAAGAAAAAAAAATATCGGTTAACTAAATGGAGTGTTGTATGCCATCCAAAAGATCAAGGTGGACTTGGTGTTCATGATCTTGAAGTTAAGAACAGGGTTTTGCTAGCAAAATGGCTAGCCAGGTTATTAACTGAGGATGGTATATGGCAACAACTTTTAGGGAAAAAGTATGTGGGCTCAAAAGCGTTATCTCAGGTATTTTGGAAACCTGGAGACTCTCACTTTTGGGTTGGCATTATGGCAATTAAGAAGCACTTTTTCCCTTTTGGTTCCTTCTCCATAAGGAATGTGGCGGAGATTAGGTTCTGGGAAGATAGATTGTTGGGAACAACTACTTTTCGGGAACAATATCCAGCTTTGTACAATATTGTTCGTTATAAGGAAGATACCTTGCAGAAGGTTATGGAAACTTCTCCTGCCTCCATGATGTTCAGGCGTGATCTAACTGGCCCCCGATGGATTAGTTGGAATGAATTGCTACAGAGATTAGTTTCAATACAATTATTTGAGGGGACTGATGAATTCCGATGGAGCCTCACCAAGAATGGTGTTTTCTCGGTTAATTCATTATATAGGACGCTTATCATTCCTAGTCAACCGGTTATCAATAATAAGTACATTTGGAAGATGAAGATAACACTGAAAACGAAAGTTTTTGCATGGTACCTTCGCCGCGGTGTAATTTTAACTAAAGACAACCTTGTTAAACGCAACCGGCACGGTTGTAAGAAATGTGTTTTCTGTCATCAAGATGAGACAATAAAATATATTGTTTTCAACTGTAGGTTTGCTAGATCTATATGGTAAATCATTCAGATAGGTTCTACCTTATACCCGCCTCGTAGCGTTGCAAATATATTTGTCAATTGGCTAAATGGGGTAGATACTAGGTAGAAAACGCTTATTAGAGTGAGCGCGATTGCAGTCGTATGGACGCTATGGCTATGTAGAAATGACAACGTTTTCAATGACAAGAATTCTTCTCTCATGCAGGTCATTTACCGATGTACGGCTTTCCTCCGTTCATGGTCGCCACTTCAGCGCTTGGAGGACCGAGACCTCTTTATGGAGGTGTCTACACGGTTGGAGAACACGGCCAAGGAGTTTATTTCCCGACATGGGGTGGCTGCATATTAGGCGGATTGAAGCCAATGTAGCATAGACTAGTTTCGCTCTTTCAATCGATCTTTTATTTATTTTTTTGTTTTGTTCAGACTTGATAGTTGAACGGCTGTGTGCATCTTAGTTATGCAGAGGCCGGGTGTAATGCTTGAATATCTGAGTAATGAAGCGGCCTTTATCGAAGAAAAAAATCATGGGAAAACGATAGATTTCCTCACACATCATGTTTTCCAAGAGATTATAAAGGGGTAGATGAAGATGTGTTGAGGGTGTTGATCAAAAGGTGCAGCCCGTGGAGGAGATGGCGATGAAGATCCACGTGGCGGCGGCTACACGAAGCGGTGGCGAAGCTTGGAGGTCCGGCGGCTGCCCTTGGGGGCATCGGTCCCTTGCCCCTTCTTCTTCCTTGGAATTGGTGCTGGTGTGGAGGAGCTTTTCCCGCTCCTCTGCCAAGGAGGGGAATTTCGTGGTTATGGGTGGATGCCTCCAAAAGTAGGGTTTTCTCTCAATATATAGAGGTGGAGGTGCAATCTTGGCCATAGGATGGGCACCCTTTTGATCGAAGGGCTCTTGGGCACCTCTAGAACCTACCTAGGACTCACCTTTGTTCTTTATGAGTGCATCAAGTCTTGTCTTGGACGAAATCCCCAAATATGAAAGGAGTTTAAGTCAATCAGGTCACATATTTTCTGGTTCCTGAAACTGCCTCTGTACTCCCCAAATATGAAGGAGTTTGAGTCAATCAGGTCACATACTGGAGTTTCTGTTACGTTTCCCGCAATCCTATTCCGACTAGGACTTGCCCGGCGATGTCTATATTCAGCCCAACCACCATATTCCTCCTCTCCATTCAGGACTTCAAGAAGATTGTGCTATGGAAGGCCGGCGTCATGCCCATTCAGTCTGCTAGTATGTTCCGTTGTTGCCTCCATCCTTTGTTGCTACCTCAGTCTACTTTGTACGGGATGCTAGGCTGCTCTAGGCCTAAAGTTTTCTCAATTTCCTCAATCTTTTTGTGTGCAGCTGTTGTATATGTGAGCTAGAATTACATTGGTTTGTGCATGTGGACCCCTGAAAAGGCTGAAATACAAGTGTCCTCTGATAAGAAGAGTTTAGAGGAGAGAATGTAGATTTGTGGACCCTTTTCCAGTGTGGCGAAGTTCTGTCGGGTTCGAAATCGAATTGGGCTAGCTGTATCTGCTTGGCCTTTTACATGCTGTAATGTGCCTTAAACAAACAAAGAGCTCTACCCCATGCATTAGAAAAACATCCCATCATGACTGGAAGTGCATAAAACCAAATTTTACTGTAATTCAGGTTGGCATCTGGGTTAGGAGCCAAACACATATAAGCCCTTCTAATGCAGCATTGAATAGATCATGAACAAACTCCCTGTAATAAAAACTTGTATTGATGCATTGATCTATGATGCTTTGTGCTAAGTATCTTCCTTGTGCCAGACTTAGATGGAACACTTCTAAGGATTTGAGAAACATAAAAAAATCTGAACTTTTGATATTGCGGAACTTGTTGGTAGGCTGGAACACTGAAGATATGAATACTTAGTTGCGAGATACAGATCTTGATGCGGTGAAAGTTAAATTTTGCCTCATAGATATCTGATTTCATGTGCATTATATTGTGAGTGACAGAGTGACATGGTGTGTGAAGAATGCTTATGACAGTTTCCCCTTCTCATACATCTCACATTATATACTCTAACATTTCTGTTGATGCAGGTGGCTTCTGATTGTATATGCTTGCAATTGGCCAGAAAGCTTGCGAGGTTATCAGAAATGATTATCCTGGTAACAGGGTGGAAGTGTTTAGGGTCCTTTACTGAGTTGGATGATAAGGTTCATGTTCTTGTTAGCTTCCTCAGCCTAATTAATGTTGTTGCCCTATGCGAGGCACTCATTCACATCTTGGAACCATGCAACTGTTATGCTTATCTGATTACAGTGAAGTGGAGTAACTTCGACTGTACGATGAATTAGATAAACGAAGGTAAGTTTTTGTGTTTGCCTCGTGATGTAATGCATGAAAACCTGACCTATTCCATGGGGATTAATACCGCTTCCTATGTTGATAAATATCTTACATGCTACTACTTAGACACAATACGAGAGAAACGATGATTGTGCTATGTTTTTAATATTTTTGGTCAATTTTTATGTTGTATTGATTCATCTATGTATTGTGCACAGCTTCTGCAAAGTGGATACATTTAGCTTCTTTTAATTAATTATGGATCTGTGAGTGATATCATTATCTTTCTCTTGTCTCATTTCTTGAGTACTATTGTTATTTTAAAAGGCTCCTGGACGTTCTTGAGTACTAATTTAGCTTCTTTTAATTAATTATGTGTCTAAATATGGATGTTGTGTTTGGTAAAAAGGAGTGGTTTTGTTGCTAGAAATAATATCTGATCTGCTGTTCATTCGTGGTTACAGACTTAGGGTGATGACTGAATATACTACCTTGCAACAGCTACCAAATAGGAATGGCTTGTTTCAACAACAATTCCTTCATTCCCTTCTCTCCAAGGAATTTTTGGAAAGAGTAATTGTGGAGGTCCTCTATTATTTGAAGCTTATGTTCCATGCTTGCAGAATCTTTATTGACAGTGCACCTTGCTTGCAGGAAACTATCGATAACATCCGCTACTCTGCATCCTGTGTTTGCTATCAGCTTCAGATCAACGCCTGGGACCACAACAACTCCAGGAAGCTGGTGTCGGGGGGACTACAAACTTGCTTACAATCCGCAATAAGTACCGACGTCATGATGAGCCAATTATAAAAGATCGGGCTGTAGTTTTGGAGTATTTGCAGCCTGTGCAGTGTTTGTTATTGTAAATTTTTCCGAATACCTAATTTTTGTACGTATAGACTTGAAGTTAGCCTATAGTATTTTCCCTAGTTCCTCGCAAGAGAAACATCATACATGCATGAATTGACACTTTTGGTGTGTTTCCCTTATTCCACATGCATATATGTTTCTGGTTTGTTTATCCATTCACAAATGAAAGCAAATGTGCATTTTGGACTATCAGGAAAACAAAGCCTCCTTTTAGGCTTTTTAATCTTGCAAAACAATTTTGGAAAATTTCTAGCCCATCTAATAAGTGAGTCAAAAAACCAACAATTCTTGTTGTTGAATGTGGGTTGTCTGAAGTCATGAGCTGGTAGGAAAAGAGAAGATATGCCATATTCTCATGGAGGTTATAAATTTAGTAAGGAAAACGCTCACGTTCCCCCGGGGGAACAGCTCTCTTTTCCTCCCACTCGACGCTCGTTGGATCCTTTCAATCGAACCGTTCTCCTTCCGCCACGTCGCCACCTTATCCGTCCGCGGACCGCGCCGCCCCCGACCTCATTACTGCGCCTCGCCGCGCCCCTTAATCACGCTCTCGCGCGAGGTGGCGGAGGAAGCGAGCGGCGGCTGGGGAGCGGTTCTGGGAGATTCAACCGCCGCTGGCGACGATTTCCGCCGCCCACCGGAGAACGGCGGCGCCAAGCTTCGTAGCAGAGGTTCGTCGTCCTCTCGTGCTCCTCTCGTGCTCCTCTCATGGAACCCTAGACCCCGATCCCCGCCATTCGCTCCATTTTCTGAACCCCTAGCTATGTAGGTTCATCGGCGCCGATCTCCTCCCCCGCGTCGTGTTCTTCTTCGTTGCCGATCTGTTCGGGTGAGTAGCTTCCCTCTCATCTCTTGTTCCTGGATGTCCTCCTCCCTGATCCGAAGCATGTCCCCGCCCCCTCACTAATGGGATTTCCTTCCTATTTACGGCATTTCGACATAGTATTGAAGGTAGAGAGCGCCCTGATCTATTGGGAGACGTGGAAGTGAGAATCTTCCACTTTTGCTACGGATGGATGTGAGTTTTTTCCACTGAAATATCATGCTGTACCAAACCTTTGCGAGATGTTCCTTTCATTCTACCAGCAGATGTTCATGTGTTAGTTATGTTTGCCTTTGTTTATGTAGCAATATATAGTGTGCTCATGGTTCCATTTGCAGCATTTGATTTGGTTGTTTATGGTAGCATGTACCAAACCTTTGCATTTCCATGCCCATGTCCATGTATATCTGTCCATGTCCATGTGCATCATTTTTTGTTAAATGTATGTGTATTGCTACATTATTCCATTTTTTTGCTTCATTTGTTTTTTGATATACAACTTGTTTTTTGTTCATTTTTTGTTGTTTCAGGTTTCCAAAAAAGCTGGGAAGCAACCTATGCCTAGTGCGAGAGGATCAAGCTAAGTGGACTTCGAAAGACCGTTTCTGCTGCGAAGCGTCTGCGTGTTGTTGCAGATGAGTTGAAGCCTGAGAAAAGAGCTGTTATTGAGGAGAAGAGTGCCTTTAGGTCATTACTAAATGTTGCACCATTCAACATACCGAACGAGCTCATAGACTATGTTGCGCAGCATATCACACCGTCTCTCCGTGAGTTCAGAGTTGGGAAGAAGCGGATTGTTTTCACCAGAGATATGATTACCAAGGTGTTTGGTATACGCTCAGGGCAAACCCCAGTTGTTGAACTCAAAAAGTTTGAACAAAGTGCCCTTCGAGATGTTTACAGGGGTTCTAATCCTAGACCTGATATTCCTACCACCATCAAGGTCCTGAAAGGTTGTGAAGACACTGATGAGGATACTATAGTTAGGTCCTGGGACCTCCTATGTATGGCTACTGTTGTTGATCCGAAGAGCAGCAATCATGTTGGTATGGACTACTTAGGTAGCATGCTTCATCCATCTAGAACCCATGAATATGCCTGGGATGAGTACATCCTGGAGCAGTTGATGCAAGAGGTTAAGAAGATGCAGAAGAAAAGGTTAAAGACTCCTTCTCTTAAGAAAGGGAATTCCAAGTTTGAGTTTTGGATCTCTGGCCCATTTGCTGCTCTTGGTGTATGTTATCATTCCGACAACTTGTTTCACTTCCTGCACTTAATTCCACAAGCATAGTTTTGGTTGCTCACGTAGTGTTGACTGTTTTTCTCTTTTGCAGATAATCTATTTGGACCATCTTCAGTTTCCTCCCAGCAGTCATGTCATAGACTATTCACTGCCAAGAGTTTGTCATGTCAAATGCAGTGATTTTGTTTTTGCAGTTCAATGTGACCTTTCCAAGTTGTTTCTTCACAACACCAAGGTTTTTGGTAGGAGACCGGTAAGGAAGTAACCTGCATTTCCATGGTTTTTTTTGTTATTTTCTTACTTGCTTCAATTAGGATTCTTATCATGTTTTTCCTTGTTCTATGTGTAGTTCCTCGATATAAGTGAAACACCATATGCAAATGTACTACCTGGACGTGCCGAGGGAGCTCCTGTTGAACCTGAAGTGAACCCTTCAGCCTCACTAAATGATTGGCTTGTTTTCCCTAGCAGCCAGGAACTTGAGGTATTGTTCATGCTGCAATCTTATTTATTTGTTGCTACTTTAGTGTTACATCTTTGCTACCTTCATGCACTTTTGGTTGCTACTGATCTGTACTTGCTAATTATAGATTATCTTTTTTGTTTTTTGGTGCTGTAAATTTTGTATCTGTTTTTATGCTCCAATACTTTATATGAACTGCTACAATACTTAATATGAACTGCTCATATATCATTTTTGCTACATTCAAATGATTATGTTTTTCAGGTTCCAGACCGTTATAAGCATTTGCATGAGAAACACAAGACCTTGTTTGCTGCTGAATTTGATATAGCAAACAAGAATTATGTTGCTGGTGTCAAGCGTATGCAGTCTCAAAGGATGGCTGCTCTACTTTGTGATGTTGATGCTGCATCGCAGACACAAGAAGGTCCAAGTGTTACATTCCAAGGTATGCATGGAGATGTAAACACTGATCTAGGAGAGGATGTTTCTGCAGATGATGATGAGCAGTCTGACAAGGAGGACTCTAGTGATGAGGATGTTGATGAGGAGGAGTCTAAGGGTGCTGATATTGCTGTGGATGATCCAGAAGAGGATGGTTCTGCAGATGATGATGATTATATTCCTACAGCTTGCTCAGAAGATTGTGATTTTGAGTTTGCACCAAGAGATTCTGATGTTCCATCACACCACGCTGCACCGGATGTTCCACAGCCAGCTATTATTAGAGACTCCTCTTTCCCATCTGAGGATGCTTGTGAACATCAATCTGTTGATAGCCCTGCGAGATCTCCAGTCCTAGATGATTCTGCTAAGCGTTGTAGGGAAATTGCACTTGCCAAGGCCCCTGATGCGCCCCCTTTTGACCTTTTTGAGCCTGGCACCCCTGAATGGGATGACTTTAATAACATCACCGTTTTAGTACCTGATGCGGTTGGTGGCTCTGCTGTAGAGATTCCTGCTGCATGCAGTGCTGCTGATGCTTCTTTAGCTATGAAGGTTGTTGATGTTGGTCTTGCTGCCAAGTTGCCTGCTCAAAATATGTCTGCTCCAGAGATTCCTAGTGCTGAGAGCCCTCCTACTCAGAGTTGTGTTGCGAAGATGCCTCTTCCAGAGAGCTCTGCTCATGAGAGTCCTGCTGGTGAGTTGCCTAGTGCTGATATGCTTAGTATGTTTTTCTTCCATTTTGCTTTATTTTATTTTTTCATTCTTTTTTGTGACCTTTTTTTTGTGTCTGCTGCATTAGTGCTTTATAGTTGCAACATTAGGGTACTTCATGTGGTACTTTAGTACATCACTTGTGCTACTTAGCATAGACTTCCTTTTACCCTTATTTCTGTTCATTTTTTATAGCACCACACTAGTGCTTATATAGTTGCTACATTACTTGTACTTTAGTAGCTACTTTAGTACATCAATGCTGCTACTTAACATACACTGCTTCATTCCTTCTTTTTTGGTTCATTTTTATAGTGCTACACTAGTGCTTTTATATTTGCTACATTAGGGTACTTTAGTAGCTACTTTTAGTACATCAATGGTGCTACTCCTGGGGTTTTTTGAGCATTTGTTTTTTTTGCTACCTTTAACATAGACTTTGCTCTTTATTTTCTCACATTTGATTTGTTTCCTTTATTCTTTTGCAGTGATTGTTGTTCCTACACCAGCTGATATCCCCACCGCTGTCCATGCTGCTATACCTGCTGATATCCCCGCTGACATCCCCACCGCTGTCCATGCTGATGCTGATACCCCTGCTGATATCCCCGCTGCTATCCCCGATGCTGTCATTGGAGATGCTATCGCTGCCGATATCCCCGCTGCTATCCCCGCTGCTATCATTGGTGCTATCCCTGCTGATATCCCCGCTGCTATTCCTGATGTTATTCCCGCTGCCGATATACCTGCTGCTGCAGTAGATGTCATTGCTGAGCCTGTCACTCCTGTTCATCCAAAGTCCACAGGTTTTGTAGCATTCAATTAAAACGCTTCTTTTCTTTTTCCATTTTTGTTTTTGTTCTTTAACAACATTTTTTCTTCTTTTCTGTGTAGGTGCCACAGTCGCTGAGACATCTTCAGGCAAGAACATTTCAACTTCTTCTGGTCCTGAAACACATGACAGGAAGAATAGGCATAAAAGGGCAGCAAAAGGGCCAGCTGACAGTACTCCTCCAAAGATGAAGAAGATTAAGGTCTCTCAAGATTCACGTGAAATCTATGATAAGTTTATTTGTCATGGTCGTAAGCTTAAGAGGCAGCCAAAGGACCGTGCTCTGTGAGTTTTTCTATACCTTTTTGCTCTGTTTTTTTTATTTTCTGATGTGTTTTCAATTTGTTTTCCCTAATTACTTTCTTTTTTTCTGCATTTGCAGTCCTGAGTTTGTGAGGATTGGACGCTACTATTGCTCATACAAGAGTTTCCTGGATTCTCTTAAGCCATGCCATTACCTAAGCAGTGAGGTTATGAATGTGTGGATTGAGAAGTTCAACCGTGAAGCAAAAATTATTGCTGACAATAATCCAAGGGCCAAGAAGAAGTTTGCCTTTACCCAGCTTATGGTGGTGAGCAAAACCATATCATGCTCCCTCTGTATTTTTTTACCTTCCTAAACATGTAACTAGTTTCTAGTATCACCATTTTTTCCTTCATATGTAGGATAAGTTGAGTGTTGATCCAGCAGCATTTGAGATAGAAGGTTGTTTGAAAGAGTTCAAGACTCTCAACTCAAAGTTCAAGCTATTAAAAGATGATCTTGTATGTTTTCATGTATATATTCATACATTTTGTTATTTTGCTGCATTTTCATCTTGTGTTACTTTTTCGAATGACTTTTTTGTTTTTGTAGTTGTACTTCCCAATTGTGAAGAACAATCACTGGGCCGTGCCCTGCATAAACTTGTGTTTAAAGAAGTTCCACATTTTTGATTCAATGAGAAGTGCAAAGGATGGTAGCTTGCTGGAACAATTTGCTACCAATCTGGTTAGTTTTAGGTTATTACATGTTTAAATATCTTACATCTGTAGCAAACCTAATTTTCTTTTTTGTATCTTGTTTATGTAGTTCATAAACTTCAACAAGCTTCTCATTGAGTGCAATTTAACAAGATTCAATCTGGATGATTTCACCCTAGCTGACATTGAGCACCCACAACAAACAACATTGTAAGTGTGTTTTTATACCTTTTAATGTTGCTACAATAGTGTTTTCCCTATGCTACATTACTGTATATCTGCTGCTACTTTAGTGCAAACTTCAGTATCCTTACACCAACACCTTTTTTGATGCAGGTTTGATTGTGGGTTCTTTGTACAACTTTTCATGGAGAACTTTGACTCAAAAGTGATGGCTCAGTTTGATAACAATGCTATCCCAGATCATAGGATAATTGTAGCAGCTTCTCTCATTGAGAACAGGGACAATGGGCAGGATGCCGTCGAAAAGTTGATGGAAGATGAGTTGATTAAAAGGAAGAAATACCCTGCTTAGTTTTAGTTCGCACGATAGGCTATAATTTTGTGTCGTTTGTGGCACTGCTAGCTTCATAAACTATGTAGTTGAAAGTGTTGGCCACAACATGTTTCGATGTTTGTCTCGCACCTTTTGTAACCGCTCAAGACGGTGCTTTTCAATGTACTGAGATTAAATGATATAAGCTACTGCATTGGAATCTGTTTTTGTACTGAAGTGTTTTATGAAAATTGTTTTTTTGTGTTCAATTACTCTGCGCTATCATAATTGTTCCTTTGCTACTTGTTCCACAGTTTGATAATCTTCCTCGCAACAAGCTGTCCATTTTCCTGGCAACATGCTGTCCATTTTTCAGTTAAATCTGGTCCATTTTTCAGTTAAATCTGGATGATCCATTGCATCTTCTCATTTAGCTACATTAATAACCTCCCTATGCTACTTTTATTGCCCACTTATGCTACTATTGCCACAACCATCTGCTACACCTCTTATTTTTTTTTGCTACATTAGTTTTGAACGTTTGCTACTATTGCCACAACCATCTCCTACTCATCAACATTACCATGAATTGTAACACAATAATAAATATATCACAAATGTATCTGCTACTCATAAACTTAACAACTTCCTTGTATCACAAATATATCTGCTACACAGTCAAATAGGACAGTCAAATATATCTTATTTTTTTACATGTCAACTATTTGTACAACTGAAATTGAACTTTTTTCATGTTGACATATAGAAAAAATAGTAGTTACAAGTTTCCTGAATTCAAATTTCCTATACTGTCTTCTCCGGTTGAGAGTCTTTTGCATCTTTAAATTGCTTTGCAAGTACCATATACTCGCATTCCTTCAAGTTGTGTCCTTCTTCATTGCAAAATGGGCATTTCTTCTTTCTATATTGTCTTTTTGGTTTTGGCTCTTTCATAACCTTTGGCTCCTCAGCCTTTTTCTTTCTCTTCTTATTAGCTTCATCCCTTAGCTCAACTAGTGGCTTCCTTCTTTGCTCCTTCTCTTTTGGACGACCTTTGGGCTTTACTCTGGTTGGGTTACGAAGATTGCTGTTTGAAGGTGTCTCGTGTGCTACTGGTTGCTCTTGCTGCTGCTGGTTTAGGTTGCTACCATTTTGCTGCTGTTCATGATGAACATTTGATGATCTTGGATCTGTAGCAGCCCTATGTTCTTCTCCCTGACCTTGCTGCCCAGCTACTCTAGCTCTATGCATTGCAGCAACAACCTTCTTTGCCTCATCAACCATGTCCAACACTATTGCATATGTGTCATCAGCAATACAGGAATCTGCTGCCAAACTATTCAGTTTTCTGCAAAGGGAGTTGTACTTCAAAGTGTTGTTCACCGGAACACCAAACTTGCCACCAGTTGATCCTGGATCAGGCACAGGTGTTGTTGCTGCCATTGACCAGCAATGGAGCATGTACCTTTCTGGAATGCTCCGTACATTCATGTGAACTATCACCCTTATGATATGAGGGCATATCAGTCCACACATCTCAAATTGGTTGCAGCCACATGTGTATGTTTCTTCCTCTAACCCAACTTGTACTCTGTATGTTCTGACGTCAAGTCCGGGGTTTGGGACAAGATCAAAACACAACTCTTCTAGCTCTGTTCGAAGCGGATAAAATCCAGTTGACATTTGCAGCATCTTCTGGAACCTGTCAAACACTTCTCTTGTGTAGAACAGCACTGCTTGCTTTTCAATGCTCCAGCTGCATTAATTTGTTTGTAGCAAATACAATTAGGAAATGTTAAACAATTTTCTATAGTTTTTTTAAACTGCAGTGAATTACTGGACACTAAGAACTTGCTACATTTTTTCTAAGATGCTGCAATTGGTCTCAATAGATATAAATTGCTACAAGTAGTGCTATCTTTCACTAACATGTTACAATACAAATTTTTGAAAAATTGCTGCAATTGTCTCACCTTCCCCAAAGTGGAGCGGTTGTAGTTTCCATTATGAAACCTGAGTTGTCTTCTCTATCAAGCATGAGGTTCTGGCATAATTCGTACTGTTGCACAAAATTGTATACTGATTCACCTGGTCGCACCAAGGTCTTGAAGTAAGAGTTCAGTCCTTCAGAGCGTCCTGTGGTACTTGTGAATGGAAAGAAGTTGTGCCTAAAATACACTGGTGCCCATGTCTTTCTGCTCCCCCACATGTTTTCCAAGTGTGTGTTGTCATTCATTTCATAGACTTGCAGCATATGCTGCCAACATAACTCAAATTCTTCGGGAGTATCTGTTCCATATATGCATGAGTAGAATGCATCTGCAAATGGATTTCCTTCTCTCAAGTTTGGCCCAAGCTTTTTCCTAGCAAGACTCAAAACATGATAAAAGCAGCATCTATGAGTTGCGTTAGGGAACACCTTGCTAATCGCAGTTGCCATTGCTTTATCTTGGTCAGTCATTATGTTTTCCGGTGCCATGTTATCCATTGCCATCATCCAACGCTCAAAAACCCATCTGAATGTTTCAATTGATTCATCTGGTAGCAGAGCACAGCCCAACACAATTGTTTGTGTGTGGTTATTGATTCCCACTATAGGAGCAAACGGCATATTATACCGGTTTGTGCAGAACGTTGTGTCAAAGAACACACAGTCCTTATACTTATGGTACAGCGATCTAGTCCTTCCGTCGACCCAGAACAGTGCTCTTACTGCATTATTTTCATCAAGTTGTGTGGCATAGAAGAAATTTGGGTTTTCAGCTTTTCTCCTCTCAAAGTACTCAAGCTGTCGGGCTCACATCTCGCAGCGTCACAGCTTCTCGCAGCATTGTGCGGATGTTTGATACATCCCTCTTGACATATGGCAGCCCTCTCACATCACCACCACGGACATCTGCTAGGGCTCCCATTATTTTTGATGTAGATATGTTCTGGTTGTGAAGTGTTTGCAGCAACTGGAAATCTTCCTCTGGGACCTTCCGGTGTGATCGGTAGAACCGTCTTCTCCCGACCATTGACACCATTGGGTGTGTGTGCTCTGCGTTGAAAACTGTGACTGTCCAAACTCCTGCACGCATGCCAACTACCATGTGCGCTTTGCAGTCATGTCGCAGCACTATGTTCCGCTGCCTTGTGTCTTTTACATCCATCTGCTCCTTGGCTTGTTTCCCTTTTGATTTCTGCGCACTGAAGCTGCTCATATCTGTTGCTACAAAACCTTCTGAATTGCTTCTAGCAGTTTTAGCTGTTCCGTCAAAAGGTTTGCCAGCATGAACACATTCGAAAACTCTGCTCAGAATTGTACCTTTTGGAGCATGTCGCGCTGTGCTGTACTTTGTATTGCCAATGTGTGTACCAAAACCTAGTTTGTATGCATAATTATTGTACACCTCTTTTGCTTCTTCTATGTCATCAAAAGTCAGGCCAACATATGGTACCATAGGCTGGGACAATATCTCTTCATCATAATCCCGAGCTACACTTGCAGCGAGAACCAGCTTGCCCATTCGTGAGGTCCTGGTACAAATTTTCCAGCAGCATCGCTTTCAGGTGCAGAACTTGTTTCGGTGCAGCATTGTTCAGATCAAAACCCCTCAAGATGCTTGTCAGCAACAAAAACCTGCATGTATGCATATTCCTGAGCTTCACTTGTTCAAGTAATTTGTCTAAAATGTAGTGTCAACTGAAACACAGTATTATGCTAACAATAGTTTTGCTACACCATGTAGCATCAAATTATTCATGCATACTAGAATGTAGCATAAGTTTTTTATCATGGCACACTTAAATTTTGTTTGTATATTGCTACATTTTTTATTTTGCAATTCTAATTCAATGTGTAGCAAGTGTAGCACCATATTTTTCAGTAGCTGTTAGCAATTGCTGCACAATCTATCAACAATCCAGGAGCAGCACCAGAACCATATGTAGCACTATCATTATCAAATGTAGCACTATCAAATCAAATGTAGCACTGTCTTCTAGCAAGACTTATCAGATGTAGCAATATCAAATGTAGCACTATCTTCTAGCAAGACTAGCATTATCTTCTAGCAAGACTATCAGATGTACCAACTATAACACTGCATAGTACATCAAATTAATCAGTTAGCTACCCCAGTTGGCACATGTAGTAGAACCATATGTAGTATATGTAGCAATAAAAGTGTAGTAGGAAATCAAATCAAAAGTAGCAGAACCTTAGTGAGCTGCAAATCAAATCACTGATGGAGCATATAATTGCAGTAGGAAATCAAATCAAAAGTAGCAATAAAAGTCGAAAAAATCGCGGAAATACACTCACCGATGGAGCAGCTTCTTCAACCTCCGGGTCTTGAGTGAAATACACAGGAGGGTTGTTGTAGGTACTTCGATTTGGTTGTGCCGACTGAACTCCGGCGCCACCGCTCGAGGATCCCGTCGGAAAACGACGGCCGAGATCTGGATTTGAAGAGGAGCTCGATCCAACCTGTGCAGCACGACTAGGTTCTCCGTTTGGGTAGAGGACGGATCTCAGCAGGTGCGCCATGGATGCGTTACCTTCTCTGCTTTGTTTGTCGCCGGCCAGTCGCGCGCCGTCTCCGCCGGCGGCGTCGCGGCGGCGTCGCGGGAGCTCCAACCTCTCCCTAGCCCGAAGGACGTGCGGATTTCTGTGTTTGCTACAAACGGGAAATTTTTGCTACAAGTGCATGCATGGTAGCAAAAGCGGGAGAAGGTAACGGTTCGCTCGATCCGACGGCTGTTACAGGCTCGATCGTACGGCTACCGACCCGGGGGATCTGAAATTAGATCCCCCGGGGGACGCTCAGCGCGCGCCATTTAGTAAACAAGGTGGCCGTGAACTTTTGGTCCTGTGTATAAGTTACATAATTATTTATCTTCTTAAAAACAAGTCTGTAGTTTTACTTGGTCTGGATAACCTTCGTTTGTTCACGTAGGAACCAACAAAATCAATTTGAAGATAACTTGGATTTGAATTGCAGAAGCAGGATTAAGAGGATGACATGTATTTTGAATAACCTAAATTACATGTACCTTTTTGCCAAGACCTAACTGAAGCTGTGGAACAAGTCGAGGAAAGCTTACTGCTTCGTGCCTGCATCTTCACCGTTGATCACAGATCCAACGGCACTGCGGTCACGTTTGACTCAACTGCCCAGTTCTTTGTCTTCTTCTTCCTTCCCTCTCCTTATAGCCACGATCCCACTAGGATTCCTGGCATCGAATTGTAATTCGGGGTTGAACCCTAGCCGCCTCCGGCATAGCTACTCCAATCGCACATATATCTCAATATAATCCCTCTGGAATTACTAGCTACTTTCCTGTGTTTTTCTTGCGCTTGATTATCTGACGAAGTTCATAGTCTAGGCTTGTCAAGTGGTATCTTACAAAGACATGATACTGGTAGTTTTTTTCGAAATGGGGAGTTTAACCCCGGCTTCTGCATCATGATGATGCACACGGCCTTTTATTAATAAATAAGTATCAAAGTCTTACATAAATCGTAACTCAAACATCGCGTACAGTTGATACAAAAATCAACCAGCGAAACCAAAAGGACATCATAAAAGTGGGCATCATGGTAGCCGCCTAGTATGCCGCCAGCCAGCCTGGCACAAGATATCCCGAGCGACCGTCAGGAGCCGTGTGCATCCAGAAGCCATGGCATCCCGTAGTCCCTCCGGCGAAAGGAGAGCCCATAGCTGAACCCAGTGATCCATCATATGAATAACTCTGCAAATAGTGAAAAGATTGTTTTCTATTAAATATAAGATCATTTCTTACCCTCCAAATAGACCAACATAAAGCAGATACCCCAACACGGATAAAAGCTTTAGACTGTCTATCTACCCCATTTAACCAATTTCCAAACAAATTTGTAATATTGGTTGGAGGCGGAAGATTGAAAGTGAAATTCACCGTACGCCAAAGAAGTTTAGCTAATGGACACTCAATGAAAAGGTGTTCAACAGTTTCCTGTTCTCCACAGAAAACACACTTCATACATCCATTCCAATTCCGTTTAGCTAAATTATCTTTAGTTAATAAAACCTTGTTACTAAGGAACCACATAAATATTCGTATTTTTAAGGGGACTTTAACTTTCCACAAATATTTTCTCAAAAATGGGGTATGATCACTCATAAGATCTTCATACATAGATTTGACCGTAAATTTACCATTAGATGTCAAATCCCAAACAAAACGATCCTGTTCATCATTAAGGTTTACCGTCATTAATTTTCGGCATAACTGCAACCACGAAGTCCATCTGTTTCCCAATAACGCCCAGCTGAAACTAATAGTCAGTGGGGTTTGAGCTAACACATGAGCTACCGTTACATTTTTGTGACGCGCAATATTATATAATGACGGATATTGATGTGCCAGAGGGGTTTTCCCTAACCAAACATCCTCCCAGAAACGAGTATTCATACCATTTCCGATTTTAAAAAATCCTCTATTAAAAAACTCTTCCTTCACATTCATTAGGCCCTTCCAGAAAGAAGAATCTGTGGGTTTGGGTTGTACTTGCCGATAAAGTCTTATGCTTTAAATATTTATTGGTTAACAATTCCTGCCATACCCCGTCCTCATTAAGCAATTTGAACAACCATTTACTTAGTAAGCATTTGTTTTTGAGTTCAAGTACCTCAATACCTAAGCCACCTTGATCTTTAGGCCGACAAACAATATTCCATTTTGTGAGCCTATATTTTTTCTTATTTTCATCAGATTGCCAGAAAAACCTAGATCTATAGAAATCCAATCGTTTCCTTACCCCAACAGGTATCTCAAGAAAGGATAACATAAACATAGGTAAACTAGTTAAAACTGAATTAATAAGAACCAATCTATCCCCATAAGATAATAATTTTCCTCTCCAGCATCCCAGTTTCCTTTCAAACCGTGTTTCAACTGGATACCAGTCGGAATTTTTCAGTTTCCTGTAATGGATCGGAATACCTAAGTATTTAAAGGGGAGAGATCCAACATCACATCCAAAGATCTGTTTATATTGATCTTGTTCCTCCTTTGCCTTTCCAAAACAGAAAAGTTCACTTTTGTGGAAGTTAATTTTGAGTCCCGACAATTCTTCAAATCAGCATAAAATTAGCTTCATGTTTACAGCTTTGAGAAGATCATGTTCCAAAAAAAGGATTGTATCATCGGCATATTGTAGTATAGAGATACCCCCCTCAACAAGATGAGGAATGAGCCCTCCAATTTGACCATCATTTTTTGCCCGTTCAATTAGAATGGCAAGCATATCTACAACAATGTTGAATAACATCGGGGACAAAGGGTCCCCTTGCCGCAAACCTTTTTTTGTTTGAAAATAATGACCAATATCATTATTTACCTTTACTCCCACACTCCCACCTTGAACGAATTTCTGAATTAAGCTACACCATTGTGTAGCAAAACCTTTCATTCTCAAAGTCTGTTGTAGAAACGACCACTTTACTTTGTCGTATGCTTTCTCAAAGTCAATCTTAAATAATACCCCATCTAATTTTTTTGTATGAAGTTCATGAATTGTTTCATGGAGAATGACAACTCCTTCTAAGATATTTCTTCCTGGCATAAAAGCCGTTTATGTTGGTTTAATAACTTTTGGGGCAATCCCCGTTATTCTATTTGTGCCAACTTTTGTAAAAAATTTGAAACATACATTTAGAAGGCAAATAGGTCTGTACTGTTGGATCTGTACCGCATCCTCTTTTTTGGGTAATAGAGTGATGACCCCAAAGTTAAGTTTGTAAAGAGACAATTCTCCTATACTCAACTCATTAAATAGTGCCATTAAATCCAACTTTATTACATCCCAAATTTTTTGATAGAACTCCGCCGGAAAACCATCAGGGCCCGGTGCTTTATTATGTTCCATCTGCGATATCGCCTCTAACACTTCCTCTTCAGTAAAAGGATTTGTTAAAATATCATTTTCATCCGCTGAAATCTGTGGTATATCATGTACCACACCTTCAATTAGGGAGATGTTGGTCGATTCTGGTGGCCCAAATAATTTTTTATAAAATTCAGTTATATATAACTTAAGGTTGTCTTCTCCAACAATAGTCCCTTCTTGTTGCTCTAACTGAAAAATTTTCTTTTTCCGATGTTTACCATTTGCAATCAAATGGAAATACCTCATATTGTTGCCCCCCTCTTGGATATGTTTAACTTTAGCGCGTTGAGCCCATTTAGATTCTTCCTCCCGCCTTAACTTACTCAAACCCTCATTCGCTTTTTTAAGTTCTTCTCTTTCATTCGGATTCAACGGATTAGTTTCCGCTTTAATATCAAGACGCTCAATAATGTTTAACAATCTCTCTTTCTCCTTTTTGTATTGCCCACTTTGATTTTTTGCCCAACCTTTAAGAAACTTCCTAATATGTCTCAGTTTGTTTAGCCAAACATCAATAGGATTTAAGCCATATGTCACCGAATTCCACTCCTTCTGTATCATCTCAAAAAAACCTTCCTGTTTCAACCAATGTAACTCAAAGGAGAATTTTGAGATATTACCCAGGTGAGCTTTGACCCCTGAGTCAATAAGAATCGGTGCATGATCAGACTCCGCCCTTGTTAATGCTCGAACGGTTACTAAAGGAAATTTCTGTTCCCAAGCAATTGAAGCTAGAACTCTATCTAACTTCTCATAAGTAGGTTCGTCTCGACGACTGGCCCACGTATATTGTCTCCCTGAGAGAGCAATTTCTCTTAAGTTTAAATGTTCAATAATTGCATTAAAAACAAAAGGCCATCTAGCATTAAAATTATTATTGTTCTTTTCTTCCCTCTTCCGAATAATATTGAAATCACCACCTATCAACATAGGTAGTGTTTCAGACTCACATGTTCGCACTAATTCTGCTAAAAATTCACCTTTGTGCAAGTCTTGAGCAGCCCCATAGACTGGCACCAAAATCCACTCAAAACCATCTCTTTTGCATTTTATATGTAATTTAACACAAAAATCCCCAGTAGTAACCTTTATCACCTGTAGGGTATCTGAATTTATTCCCACTAGAATACCTCCAGACCTACCATGAGGAGGTAAACAAAACCAAGAATAGTTGTATCCTGCCGCAAGTTGATTCAGAAAAGGTATAGAGAAGTTTGATCTCCCAGTCTCCAACAAGGCTAGAAAATCAAGCTTGTGTTCCCTAATAGCCTCTCTGACAAACAAATGCTTTGCAGTATCTCCAAAACCCCCTGGATTCCAATTCATGCCTTTTAGATTCTGCATCATGAGAATTGTTTTTTAATCCTTCTCCTAGTACTTTTGCGAATATTATTAGTATCATATGTTTTCCTTTGTCTAGTCTTTTTCCCTTTGATAACCGGTTTTAAAAGTTCCACCGGATCATCAAAATCAAGTGGAATACTCTCATCCTCGACTAAATCCTCACATAGAGTAGATACTTTAGACATGAGAAGAGTCGATGGCCCCTCATCCTTATTCATATTCTCATCGACATTCTTTTGCAACATTATTAAGATTCGTTTCTCCTCTAAACACTTAATCCCCCTAATAGATTCTGAAACCTCCATATCATTTTTCCCCAGTGATATACCTAAAGACCCCGCTCTATGAATAAAATCAGACTCTGGAATATTAACAATGGATAGCTTTGGGATTAACTGCTTACCTGAAGTAAGTGGATCATCACGCATATGTGCCCTCTTCATAGCTTTGTCTATCTGTGTCATATCCCCATCTATCTGATTTCCCAGTCTAGTGCTAGATCTCACTCCATCTGAAGGCTTAGGAATGCCCCCAAAAGCAATAACTTGCTCAACAGTAGGAACCGGCACAGTATCATGAGAACAATCAATAAGCTTAAGAGACATGGTAGAGTCTATACAAGTTGCGGATGAAGTAGATGAGTTACCATTGACATTTTGGGGCGAGGCAATCCTCCCCCTCTCTTGTTTATCATGTATTTTCTCATCTCCTCTATGCACTATAAACTCATCGCCCTCATTCTCTTTTGCCAATTCCAAAGCACCCATTGTAATATGAGAAGTCCCTGTATTAAAAAGATTACCTCCAGCCATCAAGAAAAAAATTTCATCAACTTTCGAATTTAAACATAAATTTTCATAAACTGAAACGTGATTCGTACCAGAAGCTACAGCAGCATTAGGCACAGAGGATCTGGAGGCAGCATCAAATCGTGCCTCCAATGATTGACCCTCAATTGGCCAATCATCAGCTCTGGAAGCACTGCCGAGTCCGATCTTCTGCGGCCAAGACCGCGCATGTACGTTCAGTTTTCCCCGGCCCGGCGTAGAAGATCCCTGGCCCCTTCTGTTCTCCGCAGCAGCTGACAGAGGAGATGCTCCACTTGCCGACACATGCATGTGGATCTTCTGCTCCAAAAAGCGACCTCCACCAGCATCCACAACGGCATCATTAGCCACAGCCAATCCAACGTTGGCGGCCGTGCGAACAGCGCTATCGCACGTGGCCGACCCCCATTCGCCAGAGCGCTTCCCATCGGCTGACGGCACCCCGTCCGAGGGAGAGGTCAACTGCTGCTCCCCTGCATGCCTATACCGCTTTTCACTGCCAACCTGCGACACCAATCCCGAATCCACCTTGGGCGATCCCAAAATGGATATACCTGGTACACAATCAGCATATGAATCAGCACAAGACTTGTCTTTTAGCCGAAAATGGTCTGTAAGTAAAACATTGGTAAAAAGCACATTTTGACTCAATTTTTGATTAGATAAAGGATCACCTGTAGGACTAAGGGGTATTTTAATTGACCCAATATTAATCTCCTGACTAGATTGAGCCAATTGCATTCCTTGGACACCATCACTAATAGAGGCATTTTGTCCTCCATTAGATGATGCATTCATGTCATCTTGTCCTTTTGGGTCCATATCCATTGCATTACCTCCTTCTTTATTATGTTCACCATTAGCAGCATCATCATTTCCATCACCTCCATTGTCAATCTCAACCATATCAACCAGCTGATCCTCATTAGCTTCCTCTAGTTCAAAAAATAGCTTAAAAAAGCCTCTTCTAATGAACATATCCGAGTCTTTAGGAATAAGCCTACGGTCCAAACATCCAATCTTGGTTCTAAGCACCTTATGTTTCCTGGTATATGCCATGTCCACATCTAGAGTCTTGCCAAAAAGAGTGCCCACACCCCATAAGGACAAATAATCAGTTATAATATCACTAGGCAAACCAGTCACTCGAACCCAAACTTCAGGCAAAGAATACATTGGCTCCTCCAAAGAAGACCAAATGTCAAAAACTAAGATTGATTCCCTATCATTGCAAATATAAGTACCAAGATTTTTGAGGCGTTGCACTTCCTGTTTACTTGGCAATTTGACCCTGTTTATATTATCCTTGAGATGAAAAATCTCCCAATTGAACTTGTCAGAAGGCACAATCTTCTTGAGTTGTTCAATAATCTCAGGAATAGTCATAGCCTCTCCATCAACAGTAATCTTAGCTAATCTTGGGTTCTCCACCTTTGCCTTAAAAGCACCACAAGCAAGCTCAAAAAACATCAGCGCCTCATTTGCATAGCCATGAAGAATTGCTGTTGGCTTAGGGGTTTGAAGTAGATGACAAGCATTAGTAGCATGGTGTACAGACTCACATAGATCACAGAAAGGAGTGGGACAGTCGTCAATGTGATGCCCAGGTTGCTTACACCGGAAACACCCTGACTTATCCTCCTTCTTTTTCTTCTGAGGTCCTTGTCCTTCCTTATCCCTTGCGTTGGACCCTGTCCCCTGGTTATCCTGTACCTCAACTGTTGCTTGTGGAGCTGCATTAGACGTCGCAACCGATGTCATCACATGCTGTTCCGTACCTCCTGCCAAGGCTGCCGTCGAAGGAGCAACTTGAGTTGGTTCACTGACTTTGGTTGCAGCAGTGACCGCAGCAACCACTGCCTGTACAGT
This sequence comes from Lolium rigidum, assembly GCF_022539505.1. Lineage (NCBI taxonomy): Eukaryota > Viridiplantae > Streptophyta > Magnoliopsida > Poales > Poaceae > Lolium > Lolium rigidum. Next base: position 77,141,564 of record NC_061512.1, on the reverse strand, counting down.
CTGTTGAAGCAAATTAGCGTCAATAGTGGCTCGTGATTCAGTTTCACGTGGCCGGTATTGATAATGCCGATCTGATTGCCATCTCTGTTGGTGACCACCATAACCACCATTACTTCCCGAAGAGAATGCATGGTTCCGCTGATAGTTTGCAGCCCTAGTTTGGCGCTGGTTCTCATTGCTCATGCCCCCTATGCTACTGCTTTCTCCTTGCACAAAATTTGCCCCACTTCCCAAACCAGGCTGATCAGAGTTACCTTGATAGGCATGGTGTCCGCCACGACCAGCACCCTGCCGGCCACGCGGAGCAGCGCCACCGCGCCCTTGGAAGCCGCCACGGCCCTGGAAACCGCCTCTCCCCTGGTATCCGCGTCCTTGGTAGCCGGCCCGACCCTGGAAACCACCCCGGCCGGCGTGGAAGGTACCACGCCCAGGGTTGAATCCGCCACGGCCACCATCACCGTTCATCCCGGACGGCAAATCGCTCCGCCGCCACACCGGCTCTCCAGGCTCTTTTTTGCGCCAGGAAAACCCTAACAACTTTCGGAAGGCGTGCCCCGCAATCGAGGCCCCGACCCTGACTTGTCGTGGCACAAAATCTCTGTCCGATCTTGCCCACTGCGAGCAACGATTTCTTGCTACCGTCGGGTTCCAACGAACCGGATTACTGATTGGGCTGGCCCGCCCTCGAACCAGGCCCAAACCAGAATTATCGGAGCTTTTTGAAATATTCAAAATTTTTGGATCGGGAATATTATCAGGGATCGCCGGCGGCCGATGCCTCCGGCGAACCACCGTCCAGCCACCATCATCATCATCTTTGAAAACAGATGGCTCCATTACTGGCATTGCCAATGACTTGATTTTTGCCAAACTCGTGCCCAACGACACCGGAGAAGAAGCCATACCTATATCCGAAGCGAACACCATGGATGCCCTGGTTGCCATCCGCTGCGCGTTCCGCTTCGCAATCCGCTTGTTGATCCGCCGCTCGACGTCCTTGGAGTCGTCAACGATGTCTATGCCGTTCACCGGGGACGGAGTACGGCACAGATACGCGAAGGACTTGTCGGAGTCTTCAGCTGCCGGCGAAAGCTCCCCATCTTCTCCGTCCTCCTCATCGTCGGATGATTGAAGCAGCCAGAAGCGGCTTCCCCCGAGCCACTCCGGCGTTCTCTCCCTCGCCGGCGATGGGGTGACGAAATCGCCGCCCAAATCGCCCCCGCAATCCCCGCTCTCCCTAACGGTCATCTTCCTTTCAACCACCCGTACGTTACCTCATGATACTGGTAGTGGTGGATCGATTTCCAACTATGCCCATTTCATCGCACTGAAGCACCCTATTTCAGTCAGATCGGTGGCAAAATCCTTCACTGACCATGTCTTCAAGTACCATGGGTTATCACAGTTTTTTTTCGACAAAGGGCATTATTCAAAATATTCAAGCATACATTCAGTCTCTGCATAACTAAGATGCACACAGCCGTTCCAGTATCAAATCTGAACAAAAATATAAAAGATCGATCGAACGAGCCAAACTAGACTATGCTACATTGGCTTCAATCCGTCTAATATGCAGCCACCCATGTCGGGAAATAAACTTATTGGCCGTGTTCTCCAACCGTGTAGACACCTCCATAAAGAGGTCTCTATTAGCCCAGACCCGGCAGTGATCTCGCCGCTCTGCTACCAATTATTGGCCCAGATCTGGCAGTGATCTCGCCGCTCTGATACCAATTGTTGGCCCAGACCCGGCAGTACTCTCGCCGATCTGATACCAAACGCAGCCCCTGTAGGTCGAGTACTTTCCGACGTAGACGACGAAGCGATCTCCGGCGAGACGCGCACGTATCCGCCTAATCCGCTGACCTGCACACGTACAAAGCAAAGAGCTAGCCAAACGATTAGCGATCGCTAGCAACAGAACTTAACGTACGCAGGAACGATTATCGCCAAAGGCTCGTCTCGAGCCTTGTTGATTTTTATTACTTCACGATGTGGTGGTTTTACAAGTGCTGGTTACACGTATACTTATACAAGGCTAACCTGACTCCTACTCGGTGGTGTACTCAGCGTCCAACACGGTACAAACCCAACACGACGCTGACCCGGTTCTAAATCCGGTTTAGACTCTCCTAGACGTATACGGAAACTACGACGCACACGACGTTTTGCCGACGTCGAGAGTGATTAGTTCTAACAGTCTCGGTCCTCCAAGCGCTGAAGTGGCGACCATGAACGAAGCAAAGCCGTACATCGGTAAATGATCTGCATGATTATCACAGATAGAGAGATAAAATCTTTACCAGTAAACTATGGCAGAGTTTGTTCAGTGCCCTAGGGGTCAAATTACACTTCACTACGTCCTATCACCCTCGAACAGATGGACAAACGAGAGAGTAAATCAGTGCCTTGAAAATTACTTGAGAAATATGGCTTTCCTTCAGCCAAACAAATAGCACAGTTGGCTCTCTATGGCAGAATGGTGGTACACAATACAAGTTCTCACATCTCCTTGAAAATGACACCCTTTCAGGCGTTATATGACATGCCACCACCTCTCATTGCATAAATGTTGTTACCCGCAGAAGATTACGGGGATGTGTTCGCTCCTGACCAGCAACGAGAGCACACAGCAGCTAAAATCAAGCAAAATCTGCTGAGAGCTCAGGAGAGGATGAAGCTTTATGCAGATAAGAACGGAATAGAAAGATCTTTTGAAGTTGGTGATATGGTGTACATTAAACTTCAGCCATACCGTCATACATCTCTCAGTCTACATCGTTGCCTCAAATTACATTCCAAATATTATGGGCCATTCAAGGAACTAGCCACGGTGGGCAACACTTCTTACAAACTACTCCTTACTGAGGAATGCAAGTTGCATCATACTTTTTATCTTAGCTAGCTTAAGAAATACATTGGCCAAGCGGTTCCAAATCCTACATTACCATTACTGGATGATCAGGGGAACATACTAGTAGCACCTGAGAAAATTCTTGACAGAAAACTAATTCCAAGAGTTCAAGGCTACATAAACATTCCTGCTGTTCGTTGGTTAATCAGGTGGGTTAATCTTCCTCCGAAAGCTGCAACTTGGGAGGATGCTAGTTTCATTCAGCAAGTGTTTCCGGGTCTTACTCCTTTAGGGCAAGTCTGGGGCTTAAGAACAGTTGCATGCATCGGATCATGTGAGAGGTGGAGTTAGTGGCAGGTGGCCAGGTAGTTCAGTACTTGTATAAATCGTGGCATCACGTTAATGGAAAGATAGCCATTGAGGCACCAGCAAATACGATGTAGCCATGGTGAACACCAAGGAGGTTTTATAGGGAAAGCCTTGTTCTTCTTCCTTGGGTGTGTGCGTGGGTGTTCCTGAGAGAAACAAGAGAGGGAGAGGAAGAAGAAGACGGGGCTGCAAAGTGCAGCTCCAACAAAGTCGTCTCTCGAGAACGGGAGAATTGTCAAGACCTAACTGTTGTCGCTGTTAACTGAAGAAGGTCGAGGAAGGCTTACTGCTTTGTGGCTGCATCTTCACTGTTGGAACTAATCTTGTTAGTTAGTAGTTTATGATGTTAGAGCTAGCTGTATGCATGTCAACATGGCGTAGCGGCCGGAACAACAGCACAAAGAGTTAGTGTGTGCGCGTGAGTGGATCGGCAAGCCAGGAGATGAGTGCATGATGCATTGCTAGTTTACTTAGTCAAGAGTTATGTGTTTAGTTAGTGGCAGGCTACATGCATGGATCAAGATAGCCGAGCTGTGTGGCCGTTGCGTGAGCCGTGAGGATCGGTCTGCAAGTGCTAAACGTGTGGCTAGTTAGTGGAGTCATTAGTGGAGCATGTAGTTAGTGGGTTAGTGGCTGCGCATTAGCCGTGTGAGTTTGGCTATATAAGCCACTGTAACCAGCCGAGTTGAGTTGTGGAGTGGAATACAGAAAAAGCACTATGTGCGTGTGCTGAAACTATTCGTGTGTATGTGTGCATCTTCTCCACCATGTTAACGTGTGTGTCTGGGCCAAAACCATTCATTTGGTATCAGAGCCAGCTGCGAGGTTCGAGGTCTTCATCATCGTCGAGCTGCGTCACGAGCGATGGAGGAAGGTGTGCTGCCCGGTAAGTTGCGCCACCAGCGGCAAGGAGGTGATGGCCATGGCGTGGAGACCATTGCCATGAAGATTTCATCGTCCATGTCCGAGTCGTCGACAAGGTGCGTCATCGGCGGCAACATGGAGGAAGTCACCGGCGAGTTGCGGCACCGGCCGGTGGCGAACATGGAGGCGAGCCACCGGCGAGGTGCGGCACCGGCGGCGAACTTGCGGCATCGAGTGTGTCATGGCGGCACGCTCGTGGTGAGGGCTTAGGAGGTGCGTCTCTCGGCGAGGCCAGCGGCGACCAACAATCGGCGTGCAAGATGGCATTGGCGGTCATCTGCGAGGTGCACCGTTGACATCGACGTCCATGGGCTTCAAGAGAGAAATAAGAACAACAAGATTAGGGAGGTGATTGTTGGAACTAATCTTGTTAGTTAGTAGTTTATGATGTTAGAGCTAGCTGTATGCATGTCAACATGGCGTAGCGGCCGGAACAACAGCACAAAGAGTTAGTGTGTGCGCGTGAGTGGATCGGCAAGCCAGGAGATGAGTGCATGATGCATTGCTAGTTTACTTAGTCAAGAGTTATGTGTTTAGTTAGTGGCAGGCTACATGCATGGATCAAGATAGCCGAGCTGTGTGGCCGTTGCGTGAGCCGTGAGGATCGGTCTGCAAGTGCTAAACGTGTGGCTAGTTAGTGGAGTCATTAGTGGAGCATGTAGTTAGTGGGTTAGTGGCTGCGCATTAGCCGTGTGAGTTTGGCTATATAAGCCACTGTAACCAGCCGAGTTGAGTTGTGGAGTGGAATACAGAAAAAGCACTATGTGCGTGTGCTGAAACTATTCGTGTGTATGTGTGCATCTTCTCCACCATGTTAACGTGTGTGTCTGGGCCAAAACTATCATTCACCATTGATCACTGGTCCAACGGCTCAGCGGTCACCTTTCACTCAACTGCTCAGTTCTTTGTCTTCTTCTTCCTTCCCTCCTTATAGCCTCGATCCCACTAGGATTTCTGGCATTGAATTGTAATTCGGGGTTGAACCCTAGCCGCCTCTGTTGAGGGTCTGGCATAGCTACTGTAATCGCACCTATATCTCAATATAATCCCTCTGAAATTAATAGCTACTTTCCCGTGTTTTTCTTGTGCTTGATTATCTGACGAAGTTCATAGTCTGGGCTTGTCACTTTTCTGGGCCGCTGGCATTGAAATGTTAAGTCTCCATTTTATCGGTATCCTATTTAATGGAGATATATTTATACGTGCGTAGGGGAACAAAATTTAAAATTCTCATAGCAACGCACGGGCATTCAACTAGTTACTCATAATTTTTCAAACCCATGACTTATATGGTTGTGTTTTTCTTCGATACCTTACTTTCTCATAAGTTTTAAATTACACAAAAAAGATATTTTAAAGCAATTGAACGGTACAGTACCTACCGTGCGTGTGTTTGATATGAAACCAATAAAGTTTAAAATAGCCGGCTATAGCTGGCCGGAGGGACCTGCCGCTACAGCTATGCCCTTCAAAGGCTAAGATGGGATAATCCGCTATTAGCCTCAAAAACCCGCTATTAGCCCCAAAAACAGGTAAAAAATAGCCGCTAAGGCTATAATGCTGTAAATATAGTGGGAAAGAAAAGGAAAAAAGGAAAACTGGAAATTGTTGCTACTTATAATGTTGTAATATGTGGATCGAACTGTGTCTTATATATAGATTTTTATGTAACCGTGTTAATATGTTATGCCTAATGGCAATAAATTATCAAATCTGTGAATTATTGATAGAGATATATATGAATTTTGATTTTTTCCCATGAATTAGCAAAACCACTAAATGGATGATTTAGCCGCTATAGCTCAGCTATAGCCTTTCATAGCTTCCAGAAATGTTGCCGCTATTTCCACACTAGTAGAAAATCTCTCATGCGTACCGGTTCCAGAGGGGCATTCGTACCGGTTTTGCAACCGGTACAAATTATTCGGCACTAAAGCCCCCCCCCCCCCTTTCGTACCGGTTGCTTACGAACCGGTATAAAAGGGGCCTCCACGTGGGCCACCAGGAGAGCTCAGGGCTAAGGATCTTTGGTACCGGTTGGTAATACGAACCGGTACCAAAGGTTCCCCCGCGGCGGGGAATTTGCCCGAATCTCTGCCGCGGCGAGAATTGAAGTTTTAGGGTTTTTGGAGGGGTTTAGGGATATCGGTTTGTTTCATATCGCGTCGATGCACCAGAAACGCGTTTGGGTTTATTGAAGTACATGAAGATCAATATGATGCATAGCAAGTTGGTGCATATAATATAACACACATGTAATTGCATAAGATCGCAAATTAAGAAGCACTATGCATGAAGATCGATCTTCATGCATAGTAGTGGTACTCTCCGAGCCGTACTCTATATATTACATGTAGCATAGTGGTACTCTTCGAGTCAACTATATATGTAACATGTACATCTTCATTCATAGTGGAACTCGCGAATGGTGGTATGACGTCTCGAAGGAAGAATCCCGCCAATTCCTCGGCTATTGCTATGAAGCGGTCATCGATTGAGAGCTTGTTCCGCTTTGTTGCCAACTATAAAAGAATAAGATACAAATGAGTACATGAGATATGTGTGTGTGTATATATATATTCAAACCACAATGAAACAACTATTACTGAAACTCAGCACAACTTATGATAAGAAAACAAATTTGTGAATATTGTTTTCGTACCTCTTTATTTCTTGCATTATTAATTCTCTCGGCGACAATTCTGTGGATGTACTCGCAAACGTAGAATCCACGAGAGATCAGTCCCTTGTGGTTGTTGCGGGCATTTCTTTACAAGAATATAAGTCAATCAAACAATAGTCAAGTATGATAATTAAAGTTGTGTGGACCTAGGTAGTACTACTTACTTTCGCCTTCCATCGCAGCCTCTGTGGCCATTCATGGGACGTATCTTCCTTGATGAAAGTTGCCCATACGCTGCCCGACAAAAGAAAATGCATAAAAGAGTTATCAATTAGTTCATAGCAGGAAATTAACGAAACAAACCGATAACAATTAAAATTACCTTTTGAGCATTAAATAACAAGACAAGTATAGTTCCGGTTCTTTGCTTAGTGAGTCAAAGACTTCAACTTCTCCAGTTTGCATATTGATGACGAGAAGAATAAAGTGAAACCTACGCACGTTTAAATATGTAGTGTCATATATATAAGGCATTAGTTAAAATTTTGACATACGGTGAGCAAAATATAATGTGTTATAAGACGATAAGACTCACTTGGAAGTTGTAAGGCCAAATTATTAGGTTTTTGTCACGTTGTCGCTTCAAAAACCTTAGCAAAGTCTCCGGTGTATCCTTGTTATAGACGGGATCTTCTATGGTTTTAACATGCATTGTGTGCGGATCAATGAACCCAATGTTCGTGATTTCATCCCTTTTGCATTCGAGTATCTTCGATCTGCATAATATAGCGCACAAAGGATTATAATCTGCGAGACAATGAACGAGCTGAGCTAAAGACTTCTCAAATTAAATAAATCACTTACAGACAATAGGAACTGATGATAGATTTGTCGAGGGCCCGGAGATTGTATAACTGGAAAAGCTCGTTGAAGTCAACGTTCACACCGTATTCCTGGAAGTAGTGCTCTTCCCTAACTCGCACCATGATAGTCTCGATCCCTTCCTTTGAGGCATTAAGGTACCACGAATGCAAGCTACGCATACGTGTTGGTAGCTTCTGAGATTCTCGACCAAATCTTTCCCTTGAACAAATTGATATGCTTGTTCAGCCAAGGCGTAATCGGTTGTGTCTTGTCGAGAACTTTGAACGGCCTTCCCGTCAAACACCTTGAGAGGCTCGACCGATTGAACGGGTTGTTGTCCGAGCTGGTAGACTTGGTGTATCCCTTTTATCTCCACGATACCCGATTTAACGGGTTTTGTCGCCTCGATCATCTTGTCATACGACCTTTCAATAGAACGCCTATAGTCAGATGGCGGCGATGGTACAGGGTCATACAGATTCTCAACGGTACGCACAACTTTCTCCCGATCTAGTGTCTTCTCGAAAGGTATCTCTGGCACTTTCGGTGCAAAAAATTTCTTCACCTCGGCCTGAACGGCCTCCGCGTTTTCCTGCGGAGTTTTTTCCCAAGGTAACTTCTCGGTAGGCGGCAGTTTTTCTCCTTTCTAGCTTTCTTCCTAGGCGGCGTACCGTTCCGCTTAACGGACGCTGTCTTACGCGGAGGATCTCGAGATGGTGGACTCACGGCTCGGGGTCCCTCTCGGGTAGGTGTGGACTTGGCTGCTCACCGGGACTGCCACCGGGAGGAGTCGATGGCATTTGCTGCTCATGTGTAGGAGTCGGTGGCCTTTGCAAAAGGACGACGTACTTCTTCGGCCATAGGGCGAAACCGTGCTTGACATCGGCCGGTGTCCTCTCATCTTCACCTCTAGGAATATCAAGCTCCACTTTTTCAAAACCCGAAACAACTTCATCCACCCCGACACGAACACAACCGAGGTGGAATGGGCATATGATGGTGCATTGCTCCATCTTCACTTGGGTACACATAGCCGACCGCCACCTTAACAGACGCGGTCCTGATTAACATATGTAGCTCGCAATCTGTCTTCTCCGTGACATAATCCACGGGGTAGCTTCCTCCACATCCGTCAAGATGCGAGGAACCGACACTGCTTCTTCGGCTGAGATGGGGCAGCATCGGCTTGTGGATCCTGTAGAAACGGCGGGCTGATCGGGTGCCCTCCGATTTCTCTCAAGAGCCTCCACCCTAGATAACAACTCCGTTACAATGTCGGCGTCCTTCTTCTTCTTTCGCGAACGGCTTCTATAAGTGTCGGCGCTGTCCGGCCACGCTTCCTTCATGGTGAGACCTGGGCGAGCTCGTACCCGTCCAACATGTTCGGGGTTCCCCGGAAGCGAGTGTCGGCTCGTCATTCTCTCGATCGGGAATGTACTCTCCCTTTCGACCTTGTCAATTGCATCTACAAGCTTCGGTACAATTGCCTCAATTTTGTCCTTCCATTTTCCCTTCGCAATGATCAACCCTGTCTTTGGGTCCAACCCTGCCCCATGAGCGAACAGCCATAACTTGGACCGTTCGGGCCGGTCCCATGTACGTGGAGTGATTCCATGATCCATCAGTTTATTCTCAAACGCTGTCCACTTCGGAATGGCACTCTTGTAGCCACCTGACCCCAAACGATGCGGAAGTTTCTTCTTTGCAGCATTTTCGGTATTTTTCTTCGATCGGGACACAAAAGTAGATGATTGCTTATACTCCTTAAATGCGGCCCAGTGATCTTTTATCTTCACTAGATTTTCGGTATTATCATCGAATACTTGGATCTTCATTCTTATATTTGTCCCATAAATTTTTCTTGAAGGTGCTGGAATTGTATGGCCATCTTCTTCCATGTCCATTCCTTGACTTTATTCTTCGGCCTTCCGTCATGTCTTCCGGTAGGCTGAACTTTGTCATGAGCGTGTCCCAAAGAAATTTTTTCATCGCGTCGTTGACATAACTAGCACCACTCTCCGGGTTCTTCGGCTTATGCCACTCTTGAATGCTGATCGGTACATGGTCCCTAACAATAACTCCGGATTGACTTGTAAATTTGCGGCAAAACTCCTTGGGCTCCACTTGGTTCACCATTAGCCTTGAATGCCGTGAGGGCTAACCTGCCCTCGCACTTTAGCACCCGCGTCGGGCCTCGTTTTGTTCTAACAGACTTGCTCGATGATCCGGAAGGCTAAAAGAAAAAATTATTCGTTAATAAGTGCAATACAAATAAATGAATGCATCTAGGGATGAACACGAGACTAATTGATACATAGATATACACCTCGCCGGAGTTTGTGATGGACACTTCATTGTCTTTTCTAACTTGTTCGAGACTCAAGTCCCTCGCCAAAATCATTCAGAAAGTCGGGGTACTCGTTGTCATCTCCATCGTCGGGTTCCGTACCACGGGCACTCTCATAGATCAATCGCTGCACCGCTTCTTCCCCCTCCTCATCTCGGACGAAGGTGCCGTCCTCCATACCTCAATGTCACTGCAAAATTAAGAAAGCAATTGTATTTCATTCATCATGTAATGATCATATAAAAGATTGCTAGATGGATAACAATTGAAATGAAGAAAGCAAAAAAACCCTAACGGACCGCCACGGCCACGGACACGGTGTTCCCCCTCCTCCTCTCGCTCTTCTCTCTATGTCGCGGCGGCACCGCCACGGACTCGGCACCGCTACTGAGACCCTAACCCTAACACTCGGCGCTCGTCCTCTCGCTCTTCTCTCTATGTCGCGGCGGCACCGCCACAGACTCGGCACCGCTACGGACCCTAACCCTAACACTCGGCGCTCCTCCTCTCGCTCTTCTCTCTATGTAAACCGATTAATAGCGAAACCATAGAGTGCCGGAACACCTAGTGATAATGCAATGGCATCATATTGCTAATCGATTGCTAAAAATGTAGCAAACTAAGAACGAGAACAACATGTATAACATTTAGCAATATACAAATTAGTAGTGGATGTCGGGTTCCATCGGAGTACAACACACATATATAGCGGCTACTAAGTACAAGCTACTGCAATGAGAAGATCTTTTGTCTGAATTTAGTGCAATGAGCTCGGTAGGGGTACATTCACCGTACTGGATGCATGCAAAAATGCGGAAATGAGCGGGAAACATATAGAAGAAAATGAAAAGAAAATGAAAAGAAAAGGAAAATCGTAGCCAGGCCCAGTATGATCGAAAGTCCCAGGGAAGAAAACCCTAACTTCCCAATTTTTCCTCTCCCCTCCTCGCTGTGTTCGCTCCCACCGACGAGACAGGACGGAACCATATCGGCGCGGCCGGCTTGCTCGCCGGCGCGCACGTGCAACGATGCGCGGCGCTCCGCCGAGCTTGCCTGACCGCGTCAGCCGCGTTGCCCAGGCCGCGCGATGAGGCTGCTGGACCTGGACGCCGGCGAGGGCCTGCCGGCCATTAGTGCTGCGATGCATCTCCGGTCCCTCCCCCCGGCGAAGGCGCTTCCTTCGCCATGCTCCATCGGGGAGGCCAGCTTCATCGCCACACGCAGCCCGGGGTCGCCATCCTCGACAGAGCGCCCTCCTCTGCGACAGCAATCCGCGGCGGCATTTTGTCGAACACATGGCCGGCCCTGGCGTGGGAGGTGGGGAGCGGCGTGCGGAGGCGAGCTGCTGCAGGCGCCGTCGAGGTGGCCGAGGCGTGCGGAGGCGAGGTGGCCGCGGCGTGCGGAGGCGAGGTGGCCGCGGCGTGCGGAGGCGAGGTGGCCGCGACGACGAGCTCCACCCCCGTGCGGAGGCGACGGCGTGAGGAGAAAGGGAGGGAAAGAAGGAGGAGAGGGCCGGGGAGGTTACCTGCGGGCGGCGGCGGCTGCGTCGGCGGTGGCGGCTGCGTCGGCGGCGGCGGCTGCGTCGGCGGCGGCGTGGTTGCGTCGGCGGCGTCGGCGGCGTGGGTGCCGGCGGCTCTCTGCTTTGTGCGTCGCGCGGCGGGAGAAGGGATTTGGGGACTTCGTCGCGCGCGGCTAAGTGTAAAACAGGGGGATGGGCCTTTAGTACCGGTTGGTACCACCAACCGGTACGAAAGACCTTTCGTACCGGTTGGTGGTACCAACCGGTACTAAAGGGTTTTTTTTTTGTTTTCTTTTTTCTTTTTTTGTTTTCTTTTCTTTTCTTTGTTTCTTTTTTCTTTTACTGTTTTCTTCTTTCTTTTCTGTTTCTTTTTCCTTTTATTTTGTGTTTCTTTTCTTTTCTTCTCATTTTCTATTTCTTTTCATTTTCTATTTCTTTTCTTTTCATTTTCTATTTCTTTTCATTTTCTATTTCTTTTCATTTTCTATTTCTTTTCTTTTCATTTTCGTTCCCCTTTCTTTTGTGTTTCTTTTCTTTTATATTTCTTTTCTATTTATTTTGTTTTCTGTTTCTTCTTTCTTTTCTTTTATGTTTTTTTCTTTTCTTTTGTGTTTCTTTTCTTTTCTTTTTATTTTCTGTTTCTTTTCTTCTCTATTTCTTTTCTATTTCTTTTTCTATTTCCGTTTGTTTTCTTTTCTATTTGTTTTCTATATCCTTTTTTATATTTCTTTTCTATATATTTTCTAATTCTCTTCTATATATTATCTATTTCTATTCTTTACTCTTGCCACGACGCCGTCCGCCGCGGGAAACTTTCCCGCCACGTACGACGGAAAAAGGCGGGAAAGAAAGGGCGGGAATAAAATTTTATTACGATTGAACTCGAATTAAAATACATAGCTTAACTGAAAATTAAAGATACATGGCCAAATTCTACTGTTGGAGTCATTCAGTCATACTCGTGCCTAGCCCTGTAGTAGTCGCCACTGTAGTCGTCGTAGTCGCCGTCATCATCGTCGCTGGCATCGGGGTCGCGGTACTCTCCGGTCGGCGGGTGAGCACGCGTGGGCTGGGACCGAGGGTAGCGCGAGGCGGGGGCCACGGTAGGCCATGACGCCCTGGAGAGTCCGGCCGCGCCACCACGGCCGACGGCCGGCCTCGTTGAAGTTCGAAGGAGGCGGACCGCCCTCCTCATGCCCGGAAAGCGCCCTCTCACGCCGATTGATGAAGAAGCTTTCCCAAGTCGGGCTGTAGTCGGGATGCCATCGGGGATTCCTCCGCTGCTCCGGCGTGAGCTCGAAGTAGTAGTGGTTCGTGATGGCCATCTCGCGCGCCACACCTAGAGGGACCGGAGGGACCGGTACGCCTCCGACGCTTAGCAACCAGCCGGTCGGGACGCGGTAGCCCGGCGGGCAGGGGTAGTTCGAGGCGCAAAGCGCCTCCGCCTCCCGGGGGTTAGAGATGCGATGGAAGCCATGGGAGAGAATGATGAGGTTTGCGAGATATGAGTCTAGATGTGATATGTAAATGGTGGCCAAGCCTACATATATATAGTGGAAAAATGGCGGGAAGACAAAGGCGGGAACCGGTGAAAAGCGTGGGAAGAAAATAGGCGGGAAGACAGAGGCAAACCTTTAGTACCGGTTGGTGGGTGCAACCGGTACTAAAGCTGTCGGCGGGATAAGGACGCCCTGCTCGATGAGATAAAGTATGTAGCGCACGACGCCCTGTCGGTGGGATAAGGACGCGTGGGTAACCTTTAGTACCGGTTGGTGGGTGCAACCGGTGCTAAAGCTGTCGGCAGGATAAGGACGCCCTGCTCGATGAGATAAAGTATGTAGCGCACGACGCCCGTCGGTGGGATAAGGACGCGTGGGTAACCTTTAGTACCGGTTGGTGGGTGCAACCGGTGCTAAAGCTGTCGGCGAGGATAAGGACGCCCTGCTCGATGAGATAAAGTATGTAGCGCACGACGCCTCGTCGGTGGGATAAGGACGCGTGGGTAACCTTTAGTACCGGTTGGTGGGTGCAACCGGTACTAAAGCTGTCGGCAGGATAAGGACGCCCTGCTCGATGAGATAAAGTATGTAGCGCACGACGCCCTGTCGGTGGAATATGCCCTTGGTTCACATGCCCTATATATGGCATATTCGGAAGTTCCGCCTCGGAAAAATTTCCCTGCAAGCCCGTGACTTAACTAGTAAAACAAGCCAACCATCTCCATTGTTAATATCTTACATACAGTAACATCATTACACAAAAGTGATTTCCATATTGAGATACACAAGTTATGATCCCTATATGTAGCTAGCTAGTCTTCTGAGTTTTCTTCGCTCGTTTCCCTTTCTTCTTACTGCGATGCAACCATGGACAATCTTCATTGTTTAAGATGATGCTTGGGTCAATTTTTACCTTGAAGGGTGGAATATCGTCAAACTTATTATAATCTTCTGACATGTCTGTCTTGTCCTCTACTCCCACGATGTTTCTTTTTCCTGAAAGAACTATGTGCCGCTTTGGCTCATCGTATGATGTGTGTCGTTGCCTAATCGACGGTACCTCGGAGGAGGGATCCTCACGAGGGGGAGAAGAAGTAGGGGCCATAGGGCGGAGTGCACACGGGACGGTGGTACGCGAGTTACCCAGCTTCGGAACACCCGCACGATGACAGGGCCTACTGCTGCTTGTCTGGAATTATCTGGGCGCTTTCGCGTTGTTACAATGAGTTGTGGTTGTGCCTCTAGGGCTCCCGGGATCCGGCTTATAAAGGCGCACGGATCTAGGGTTTACATGGAGAGTCCTAGCCGGATTACAGACAACCTAACTACGGTACAATATCTTGCCGTGCACGTCACGGATCCGCCTTCCATATACGTCGTACTGGATCCGGGTTCCTCATGGGCCTCCATGGATCCGGGTTACTCCTATGTCGGTACGGATCCGGCCTGCTGATCCTGGGCTGGACCTCTTCCTTCATGATCAACGAGCAAGCTGGGCCGCCCGATGGGCCACATGCCTCATCACCGTCTCGTGGGCCACCCGGGCTTGCCGGATCTAGGCACCGTCGATGGTACACCCATGAAGTATACCCACAACAAGTAGCCCCAGAGTTCTCCGAGTTTCACCTGCAGTTTCCGCCTTGCTGGCCTATCATGATCTCCGGCAAACATTGGTAACGCGGAGAAACTTGAAGAGCTCCAACTTTGCATTTTCTTCTTTTTCCAACTTGAAGAGCCGGAAAATGCTCCCACCCTGCGGGACTTCATCCATCGACATTCCAAAGAACATCTCCGGGTTACTCCCTGCACGAACGAGAACAAACTTATCCTTACGCAATTACCCGGAATCTTAAAAGACTCAAACGGTTCCGCCAATTCTGGCGCCATTTTCGCGCGATTTCCGCGGTAACTTATCTCTAGCCATTTTTACCGCTAGGGTTTGGGACACGTGTCACGCATCCAACGGTGCGACGCTTGCGTTCCGACCGCAGGATGCGGAACACGAATCTCATCCCCTCAGCCTATAAATATCCGCCGTCGAGCCCTTTTACCCTCATTCACCCCCTTCTCAGCTCTCAGCCAAGCGCCGCCCACGAGCTCCTCTCCGCCGTGCCGGAATCTCGCCGGAACTTCGCCGGAGTCGCCTCGCCGCCGCACAGTGTTCGTCCAGTTCTTAACTTCAGCGAGCCACCGCGCAGAAACCTCGTCGCCGGCGACTCCGACCACCGCGAACTCCATCACGGTGAGCTCTCGAGCGCCGTTCTCGTGCCGTAGTTGGTAGGGGTAAACTTTGGGGAAGACGACATGGGATCCGACTAAAATTAGTTTCCGACAAACTATTTTCTTCAGATGTCTTCAACAACTCCGCCTCCAAGCTCGGAACCAATCATGGCGACGCCGATCTCCTCCGCTCCGCCTCCCTTCGCCCCAGTTAAGCTGGATCCTCCGAGGGATTCTGGCAAAGAAACTGAGGGGACCTCCGCTCACCCGGAAAAAACTTCCGAAGCGGGTCAAATGGTGCAGCAGACGGAGGAAGCTGCCAAGAAGTCAAAAGCTCGGAAGCGCGACTCCGAAGCTAAGGGAAAGTGGTGGCCCTGTGCCACCACCGAGATGGAGCTCAAGAACCTCGAGTCGGAGGGCTTTCTGCAACCCGGAAGCTGGAGGTCGGTTCCGGATGAACTTGCTCCGGCTCCGAAGGACAACGAGATGGTGCCGACGAAGGCACCGGTGGAGCGCGGATTTTCATTTCCGCCTTCGGATTTCTTCCTGGAGATACTGAAGACGTATGGACTCCAACCCCACAACATCTCTCCAAACAGCGTCCTCGCCATCAGCAACCACGTCGCCCTCTGCGAAGGCCATCTCCGGGTAACCCCTGAGATTTCTTTATTCCAATACTTTTTCTCTGTCAAGAAGGAGAGGATCCGGCAATCCGCCGAACTCGCTACATGCGGATCCATCACTTTTATACTCCGCCCGGGCCGCGTCTACCCCCCTACCGACCGCCACGAATCCGCGAGGTACTGGTCCGGGGGCTTCTTCTATCTGAAGGACGTCTCCGACCCGGCGAGCGAAAAGAAACTTCCAGTTTTCAAGAACTGCCCTCCCACCGAGCTTCCGTCATGGACGCATCGCCCTCACTTCTCCGACTCGCCTCAACTAACCCGCGCCGTTAGGCGGATCTGCAAGCTCACGGAGGAGGGGCTGACAGGGAAGGACTTAACCCTTTCCTGGTTCACCAAGCGGATCCAGCCGCTACAAAACAGGGACCGCCTGATGTTTGAATACACGGGGCGCGATGATCCAATGCGCGCCACCAAGGATAATCTGTCCGCTGACGCCATCGACAAGAGGATCCGGGTTCTCCTCAAGATCTCACGTGAACTCCATGTTCACGTATGCAACAAGGATATCCATACAAATGGATCCGGAACCGCGGTACGTCGTCTTGACTTTGGTTTATTATTTTTCTTCGAACTTTTGGCTAAGTGTAACTTCGAACCAGCTCGAGGCGCGGGAGGAAAATCAACTCGGAACTCTCCTCCGAGTCCCATCCACCGGCCACGCGGATCCAGAGGCCACGTCAGAGGCGGAAGCTCCTGAAGCTTCACGTCCCGCGAAGAGGAAGAAACCAGCCCCTTCAAGCCCTTACGCGAAACGCCCCCGCGAGACACTCAGCATCGCGGCTACCCGGAAAGCTGAGGCGGAAAAGAAGCGCCTCGCGCTGATTAATACCAGCAACAAGGGGCAGCCTGCCATCCAACACTTTTTCAAGCCTTCCGGGTAAGCGTCTTCTTCCGAGACCCAAGTTCTGATTTAACACTTGCTCTTATATTTTTATGTTTTTCCTGAAGTTCCGGAAGCCAGCCTCCCAAGGCCCCAAGGGTCAACAAGAAAAAGGCCAAGCCATCTCCGGCTTCATTTCCCATTACTCCTGAGGTTGGAGTTCCGCCAAAAGCTTCATCCACCTCCAAGCCGGATCCGAAGGACGTCATCGACCTTGACGACATTCCTGAAGATCCCGCTCACCAGGGCGACTCCGCCAAGGGAACCTCCTCACCCGTTCCTCCCTCTGATCAGCCTAGTTCCGCTTTCGCGGGGCCTACCAATGAAGAACAAGAGCAGAAGGTCAAGCTCCTCCAAGTTACCAATGCGCCCCGAGTCAGCCTCGAGCCAACTCCATCCCTCCGAAGCTCACCCTCGCACGGCGTCACGCGGAAGTTTCCGCAATGCTGAACAAGGTATGGGGGAAGCCGGACGAGGAGACACGAGATCTCGCGGAACTGGAGAAAGATTTGAAAGATTTTTTCGCCAAGCACAAGGAAGTGCGGCAGGTAACACTAGCCCCCAAGCATTGGGTGATATAGCTCCGTGTGTATTATCCGATGCTTTCCCAGAATGTACTTTAGGCGGAAATTTAAAATTTTTATATCTCAAACTGAACTCCTCGCTAGCCCCCAAGATTTTAAATATCCGACTAACTCCCTGCTCGTCTCACAGACCACACGGAAACTGCACGAAGATTTGCGCATCCATGTGCTTGAGCAGATCACGGAGATTGAGGGGCTGCGACAAAACGCGGAAAATAGCCAAAAGGCTATCCACCTGCTCGAGACCCGCCTTAAAGGTACAAAACCCGGGTATTTCACTTTTTGTGTTGTCATAGTTCATATTGCATAACATGCGCAACTTGACTGTCTCCAGAAGAAACTGCCAAGCATGCCTCGTTTGCTGAGCTTTCCGCCAAGGTCAAGGTGCTTGAGGCGGAGAACGAGTCCCTCAACAACTTCATGAAAGAATCCTCGAGCAAAGAGATTGAGGCAAGGAAAGAGCTCTCCGAGAAGCATGCCCGTGAGAAGGCGGAACTGATCGAGAAGCTGGAGAAAAGTCAAGGCCGCGCGCTCACCTTAATTTCCAAGAACAAAGCCCCGGAAGCGGAGGCGGAAGCCATTGACAAGCTTATCTTCCGTAAGCATTTTTCCACGTCGTTTGCTCCGACCAGCTTATATGTTCTCTCCGACGAGACCGAACCTCTTTCTTCCGCAGCAAGCCTTGGCCTTGAGTGGTCAAAGGATTCAAACCTGTCGAGGACGGAGGCATACGAGGAAGTGCGGATCTCAATCGATGCGCTCGTTTAAAGCCTCGCCGCGGAATCGCCACGGCCCCGTCGCCGAAGAAGGCCAAAACCACAGTCATTGATACAATGACCAAACTCATGCGACAGGTGCCGGAGTTCATCAAGGACCGGCGAAGTCTTCGCGCGCGGAGCCGCCTCCTTAGTCCTAGCCACCCGCAAGGCTTTCTTCCCCTCACTCAACATGGCGCAAGTTGCACGCGGAGCTCCCGAGAGTTCCGACATGTGCGCCCTTCTCGCGGAAACTGAAGGCTATGAAGAGCTGTTTGTCAGGCGAGTGGATAACTCGTTCTGGTACCGCAAACACGATCTGCCCGAAGGTTTTTCCGATGCGGAGGAAGAAGCAGGCGAGCCAGAGTTTTTTGGGGAAGGATCCGGGTCCAGCAGCGAGCGCTCCGGAGAGAACTCTGGAAACGACTCTGAAGCCGGATCTGGTGGCAGCGACGACGGCTCCAGCTACCAGCAATCTGAAGAGGAAGACTCCGAGTAGAGTTCCTGTTTAAAACAATGAAACAAATTGCATCATTTTGGCCCCAGTGAGGGTTTGTAATAAGACTTAAATTCTTAAGTAGCTAGGAACGAAACAATTATGCGTGGGGCGGAAACACTTATCCCGCTATCCGTTTAATATTATGCGCATGTTTCGTTTTATGTCGGAAAGCAAGTGCTGACTTCGTTATTTTCCGGCTTGCCCGCTTGACCTTCCACGAGCCGGAAAACCTTAGCCGGAAACGCCGCCGGCCGGCGACGAAGCCCAATGGCAATCCGTCCATAACCGCGGAAACAAGCCCCCGTGCGTAGGTGCCGGAAATCGCTACTAGGAATCCACGAGTTCGCAACAGATAACAACTTAATCGGAAAACTTAAGCTTACGTCCTAAAGGACGATTTTGAAAATCACAACTTTCATACACGCCTAGGCGGAAATATCCAGCTCTGCGGTTTTAGTCGGAAAAAACATACACGATCTAAAATGAACAAGTAAAGGAGGTAAAAGACTCAAAGAGTGAACCATAAGCTTTATTTCATTGATCATGTATAATTATTACGAGTTTGTAACTCGAAAAAATATGCTAAGTGTAGAAAGGACGTAGCTGTGCTATATTCCAAGGGCGATCTGTTTCATCGTAGATGTCATCCGGATCCTCACGCTTGCGTTTCCGGCGCCAATTAGCAGGTCTATCCCTTAGCTCGCGGAAATCAACAAGGTAGTACGACCCGTTGTGAAGTACTTTGCTAACGACGAAAGGTCCTTCCCATGGAGATTGCAGCTTATGGTCTTTCACCTGTCGAAGGCGGAGGACCAGGTCTCCTGCCATGAAGGAGCGTTTCCGGACTCGACGACTGTGATAACGTCGGAGCCTTTGCCGATAGATGGCGGATCTTTGGTCTGCTAAGTTCCGAGCTTCCTCGATCAGGTCCACAGATAGCTGTCTGGCCTCGTCAGCTGTTTCTTCATTGTAGGCGGAAACTCGCGGTGAATCGTGGATGATGTCGGAGGGGAGCACGGCTTCGGATCCGTATACCAGGAAAAAGGGAGTAAACCCTGTTGATCTGTTAGGGGTAGTTCGTAAACTCCACAGAACAGCTTCCAACTCGTCAGCCCAAGCTCCAGCTGCTCGTCGCAGCGGTCCTTCAAGGCGTGGTTTAATTCCTGATAATATTAGGCCGTTAGCCCTTTCAACCTGACCATTGGACTGTGGGTGAGCCACAGATGCGAGGTCCAGTCGTATCCCCATTGTCTCACAATAATCCTTTAATTCTCCTTGAGCGAAGTTCGTGCCATTATCTGTGATTATGCTGTGTGGGATGCCGAATCTCATCACGAGGCTGCAGACGAATTTTAGTGCCGTAGCACCATCGGCTTTTCTCACTGGCTTGGCCTCGATCCACTTGCTGAACTTGTCAACAGCGACCAGGAGGTATTCACAACCGCCAGGAGATGATCTTTTCAATTTACCAACCATATCGAGCCCCCAGACCGCAAATGGCCAGGTGATAGGTATGGTTTTCAGCTCTTGGGCTGGAGCGTTTGGTTGAGTAGCGTAGTACTGACAACCTCGGCAGGTCTTGACTATCTTGTCAGCATCTTCTTTAGCTGTTAGCCAATAAAAGCCTAGCCGAAAAGCTTTTGCAACGAGTGACCTGGGAGCGGCATGGTGCCCGCAATCCCCTGCGTGGATCTCTCTGAGGATTTCAATGCCATCTTGATTGGAGACGCATTTGAGAAACACCCCCGTTGCGCTTCGTTTGTAGAGCTGTCCATCGACAATTGTGTAGGATCGTGCTCGTCCGATGATCCGGCGCGCGAGGACCTCGTCCTCCGGCAGCTTCGATCGATGAGGTAGTCCAGGAAAGGCTGTGTCCAAGCCGGAATGGTAGCCAATACCTCTTTAGCCGGAGACACCGCCACATCCGGGTTTTCCGGGTTAGCGCCCTTCACCGAGGGTATCCGGAGATGCTCTAGGAAAATTCCAGGCGGAATTGGTCTTCTGCCGGATCCGAGCTTGGATAGCATATCTGCCGCTGTATTGTCGTCTCTTCTGACGTACTTGACTTCGTATCCGAGGAAGCACTTGGCGAGCTCGTCAACTTCGTCTCTGTAGGCCGCCATGACGGAATTTCTGGCGTTCCAGGTTCCGGCTACTTGTTGTGCCACCAGGTCGGAATCTCCACAGCATATGATGTGCTTGATCCCGATTTCCTTAGCGATGCGCAGACCGTGTAGTAGAGCCTCGTATTCCGCCATGTTATTTGTAGCTTCGAAGTGGATCTGCAGAACATACTGCAGTTCTTCTCCGGTAGGGGACTTCAGGGTGACTCCGGCTCCTGAGCCTTGATGCTGCTTGGATCCGTCGAAGTGCATGACCCATGTTTCTGGTTCCGGCTCCAGACTTGCATCCGGAGCTTCTGTCCAATCTGCAACGAAATCTGCCAGGACTTGGGATTTGACCGCAGTCCTTGGCTTGTAAGCGATGTCGAAGGCGGATAATTCGATGCCCCATTTAGCTGTTCGTCCTGTTGCGTCAGCGTTGTTGAGAATTGTTGACAGCGGAGCTTTACTAACAACTGTTACTGGGTGCTCCCGGAAATAGTGTCTCAGCCTTCCGGCTGCCTAGGAAAACTCCATAAGCAAGCTTCTGAAAGTGAGGGTATCTTTGCTTTGATTCCGTCAGCACCTCGCTAATGTAGTAGACAGGTCTCCGTACGTCATATTCATGACCTTCTTCCTTTCGCTCCACCACGATGACGAGGCCGACGACCTTGTTGGTAGCCGCCGGATAAAGGAGCATTGGCTCGACTCTGCTGGGGCTGCCAAGATAGGTGGGGAGGTAAGTATTTCCTTCAACCCACGAAGAGCTGCGTCAGCTGCGTCGTCCCAGACAAATTTATCTGTTTTCTTTAGCAGCTTGTACAGAGGTAGCGCCTTCTCGCCAAGACGGCTAACAAACCTGCTGATTGCTGCGACGCAACCAGTTAGTCGTTGCACATCTTTGAGACAAGTTGGTCGTTTGATGCACAGGATTGCCTTGATCTTTTCCGGGTTCACCTCAATGCCTCTATGAGAGACTATGAAGCCAAGGAGTTTTCCGGCTGGCACGCCAAAAACGCACTTCAGCGGATTCAACATCATCTTGTACCTGCGGAGGTTGTTGAAGGTTTCTGTGAGGTCGCTGATCAAGTCGGATCCTTTCCGGGTCATGACCGCGATGTCGTCGACGTAAGCGTGCACGTTCCGGCCAATTTGGTCCTTCGAGCACCGCTGCATCGTACGCCGGTAAGTAGCACCTGCATTTTTCAAACCAAAGGGCATAGTAACATAGCAGTAAGTACCAAACGGGGTTATGAATGAAGTCGCCTTTTGGTCGGATTCCTTCATCCGGATCTGATGATACCCGGAATACGCATCAAGAAAACACAGGAGTTCCGCCCCTGCCGTCGAATCAATGACTTGGTCAATGCGCGGCAAGGGGAACGGATCCTTCGGGCAATGTTTGTTCAAGCCAGAGTAATCGATGCACATTCTTAGTATTTCAGTGTTCTTTTTGGGTACAAGGACGGGATTCGCGACCCAATCGGTGTGGATAACTTCTATTACAAAACCTGCTTCTAGTAACTTTGCTAGTTCCATTCCTATGGCGCGGCGCTTCTTGTCTCCAAAGCGTCGCATAGCTTGCTTCACTGGTTTAGCCCCGGATTTATGTTGAGGTAGTGCTCGGCGAGTTCCCTAGGTACTCCGGACATGTCGAAGGTTGCCATGCGAAGATATCCATGTTAGCGCGGAGGAACTCGACGAGCGCGCTTTCCTATTTGGGGTCCATGTTGGCTCCGACTGACACCTGCTTGGAGGAGTCACCCGGAATGAGGTCATGCTTCTTGGTTTCTATTGCGGGCTTGAAGGAGGTTTTCTGCTCGGAGATCTGCTTCTTGGTGGTCTGCATCTCAGTCGGATCCACCGCGGCCCTGTAGCCTTTCAGCTCTTCTCCGGATATGACAGACTCTGCGAAGGCGGCTTCGCCCAACTCGCACTCATGAGCCTTCTTGTAGTCTCCGGTTATGGTGATCATACCATTGGGACCCGGCATCTTGAGCTTGTTGTAGATGTAGCATGCTCTTGCGTGGAACTTGTGGTAGGTGGGCCTGCCGAAGATGACGTGGTAGGAGCTCTTGAAGGGCACAACTTCAAACGTGATCTTTTCTTCGCGGAAATTATGAACATCGCCGAAGGCCACGGGAAGTGTGATGCTGCCGAGGGAGTTCGCCTTCTTACCCGGAACCACGCCGTGAAACTCAGTGGTGCTGTGTTTGAGCTGTTCCTTGGTGAGGTTCATCCGCTCTAGAGTCTCCAGGTACATGATGTTCAAGCTGGCTCCGCCATCCATGAGGCACTTGGAGAAGTCATACCCGTCTATGCGGGGACTCACAACCAAGGCGTAGTATTCTTTTGGCACAGAGGCGGGATGATCCGCCCTGTCAAATGTGCACGGAACTTCCGACCACCTGACATACTGCGGCACAGCCGGAACTGTGGCGTTCAAGAACCGGGTAGCTGATTTTGTAGCGCGGATCGTGGGGGTTCCGAGGAAGGTGTGGTAAGCCCCCACGCTCTTTTTCTCGAAGGGGTTGGATTTTCCTGCGGTTCCGGTTTTGGGATCCGGCGAGTTATCATCCTCGTCCATCGCCTCGGAACTGTCCTCCTCCTTGTCCTTGTTCTTGCCCTTGCCTCCTTTGCCGCGTGGGCGGTGCTTCCGGGCTCGCTTGTATCCTGCCTCCGGGTCGTTCTTGAGGTCGTTGACCCACTTGCGCTGCGGTTGGTATGAGTGGACTTCCCCGTAGCCGGATCCAAGTGGGCCGGGCAGGGCATGTCTCCGTACTCCTCGTAGGTTTGCGGGGCGCGGGATCCGCCGGCCGGTGACCTCGGTGCCATGCTTGCCGACCCCTGCCGGCTCCGCCTCCACGGCCGCGTCCTCTTCCGCCTCCTGAGCCTCCGCGTTGGAACGCCATGGCGACCATCTCGGATCCGCCACTCTTCTGGTCATCGGGGTTTTTGCGTTTGTGGCCGCTATTGTTACCGTTATCACGGTTCTTCTTCTGCTGGTGCAGGGGGATTGCTGTAGCTGCGATGTCACCGCCCGCGTCGTCATCGGCGGCAGTGTGATCACTGGCGATGGAGATCATCTCATCCAGAGTCAGTTTATTGGCGTTAGCCATACATGTGAGCTTATGCCTCAGCAGTCCTCCTCTCTGCAGTCCACCAATGAAGGCGTACATGGCAGTGGTGTGGTCGACGTTTTCGCACTCGTTTCTGCATGCCAACCATCGTGTGAGGAAGTTCCTTGAGGTTTCTCCCTTCTTCTGGATACAAGCTTGTAGGTCGCTTGCCGTGGCAGGTCTTTTGTAGGTGCCTCTGAAGTGTTTCTCAAAAGCGGTCTTCAGGTCGAACCAGCAAAAGATGGAGTTCTTCTCGAGGTCGCTGAGCCAAATCCGGGCTGGTCCTACAAGGTACAACTGGAGCATGCGGCAGGCGATATTAGGGGTTCCCCCAGCGAAGGTTACTGCATTGTAGTAATCCTCAATCCAGGTATCCGGCCTTTCGGTGCCATCATAATGCTTCGATTTCCGGGTAACTTGAGGGAGCTCCCGGGCTTTGGTTCCTCTCGAATCATCCCTGCCAAAGCACTTTGGACCAATGTAGTCTCGTTCGTACTCGTTGAGGCGGTCCCGCGCGTCGCGCGAGCCGTGACGTGGAGATTTTGAGCGAGAGCGAGATCTTCGGCCGCCGCCTCCGCCTCCACCTCCGCCACCACCGCTAGGTGGAGGTGAGGGAGACCCGCGAGGTGGTCGGTCCGCTTCTTGCTTCCGGCTTCGATTCTCCTCCCCCTCTCGGTGCTGACTCCGGCTCCTATGGCTGCCTTCGCCGTGGCGTTGGCTGCCTTGGTCGTGCCGGCGGGGCTCCGGGTTATGGCTTCGGCGAGGCTCTGGGTCGCGACTACGGCGAGGTTCTGGGTCGCGCTCCTCATTCCGACTCCTCCTGGGCTCCGGCTCCTGAGGGATGTTCTGGTTCCGGCGCGGTTCCGGCGAGCGCTCCCCGCTTTCGTTTCTTGGCAGCACGTTGTCGCGGATAACGATTCCACCATGCCCCCGGGGCCTGGTGTTTCCGGGCTGGACTACGGCGGCGAGGGGGTCGCGGGTAACCATTAGGCGGAGGAGAGGGGTTCCGGTACTTCTCACGTCCGAGTACATTGCATCCTTTCCCTTTCTTGGATCTCGACGGTGGCGTCTTTGACGGTACGGGGATAGGATTTGGGTGTTCCCCGACTTTCCTTCCGCGTTCCGAGGATCCGGTGCGTGATTCATCATCGGGGTGGCGATTGACACGGGCGTCCTTCTGCGCGGTAGATACACATTGATCCGGATTGGATTCCAACCTCGCGCGAAGTGTCGGCCTTGCTCGCTCGCTTCACCGCCGAAGCAACGAGCGTGCGAACGAATTCGATGTCAATCTCCTCGTTCTTCTTCTTTAAGATCTCAGCAGCCTTCTTCATATTATCCTTTGGAGTTGCGAGCGGCTGCTGTACTGTGGGGGTGGCGAAGGTAATCCTGCGGGGAGGGATGGCTTCACGCCTGATCCTAGCTTCCTCCTCTTCAACGAACTTTACCTTGGCCTCCCAGTGCTTCTCAAGCTCCCTGACCTTTGCAAGAGATTCATCGACCTCGCGGTCCTTCTTCTTGAAGTGTTCCACGAAGTTGGCTGCTTCTGTCCTCTCGTCCAGCATCGCAGCTGCGGTATTTGCGAACTTTTTGGCAGTAGCTAGCATCTCCTGTCTTGTTGCTTCTAGAGCTTCCGGATCTGCGGCATCATCAGGGGTTATTGGTTTGTTGAGGACACCAGACTTTGCGACCAGGTCCATGCGTGCTTGTTCGACCAGCTCTTCCGGAGACAGGACATCCTCGGGGGGACGGATCCGATCTAGCGGAGATCCGACATTGGACGGTCCGGGGTCGGAGGCGGTGTTTTCGTCTTCACCTTCCTGCTCTTCCAGCGGTGCCACGGTTGCGAGGACCTGCTTAGGTAAGGCGGAATCGACCTCAGGCTGATCGTCGCGGCCGTACTCCTCAAGCTTTCGGACGAAGTCATCAGATTCCATGGACGCGGTATCACCGGAGATTGGGCTCGAGGTTGCCCAAGATCGACTCTTCACCCGGAGCTTTGCTTTCTCCGACGAGCTGAGCCTGACCCGGATCTGCGACGTTTTCCGGTGCCTCTTCCTGCTCGGGACCAGCTCCGACTGCTTGAGGGGCGGTTCCGGCGGTATGGGCCAAGAAGTGTACGAAGTGACACCTTTGCTTCTCTAACACCTGGGAAACCCAGGCGGATCTGCATTGGTCTTCCACCTTTGTTTCCTGCTCAGGGGCGGATTGGGTGGGCTTTGATTTTTCCAGATCTAAGGCGGAATCCTCGCTAGGAAGTTCCAGCGTCTCAGATCGGATCTTCGCGACTGCGTCCTGCTCAGCGGCGGTCGCGTCAGCGCTACTTACCAGTGGGTTTCCATCGGAATCGACGGTTTCCCCGATGAAGATGTGTATGCCGCCAACTGGGACGATGGAGAGCTTGATGGGGTCGGTTTTAGCCGGAATCCAACACTCATCCGGAGGGACGATCGGCAGATTTCCGGCGTAAAGGACACGCCCCACAGCGATGGAGTCGTCGTAGCTTCCCATGGCGGAACCCTCCCGGTTCCGGCCTCCAGACGCCGCAGGCCCCACGGTGGGCGCCAACTGTCGTTGCCTAATCGACGGTACCTCGGAGGAGGGATCCTCACGAGGGGGAGAAGAAGTAGGGGCCATAGGGCGGAGTGCACACGGGACGGTGGTACGCGAGTTACCCAGCTTCGGAACACCCGCACGATGACAGGGCCTACCGCTGCTTGTCTGGAATTATCTGGGCGCTTTCGCGTTGTTACAATGAGTTGTGGTTGTGCCTCTAGGGCTCCCGGGATCCGGCTTATAAAGGCGCACGGATCTAGGGTTTACATGGAGAGTCCTAGCCGGATTACAGACAACCTAACTACGGTACAATATCTTGCCGTGCACGTCACGGATCCGCCTTCCATATACGTCGTACTGGATCCGGGTTCCTCATGGGCCTCCATGGATCCGGGTTACTCCTATGTCGGTACGGATCCGGCCCGCTGATCCTGGGCTGGACCTCTTCCTTCATGATCAACAGCAACTGGGCCGCCCGATGGGCCACATGCCTCATCACCGTCTGTGGGCCACCCGGGCTTGCCGGATCTAGGCACTGTCGATGGTACACCCATGAAGTATACCCACAACAATGTGTCCTCTTGCCTTTCTTTTCTTTTTTTCGGTTTGCTAGACATATCCTTCACATAAAAAACCTGAGCCACTTCACTGGCTAGGACGAATGGTTCGGTGTCGTACCCAAGATTCTTGAAATCCACCGTAGTCATTCCGTATCGCGGGTCTACCCGTACCCCGTCTTTCAGGTTGAACCATTTACACCGGAACAAAGGGACCTTGAAATTAGGTCCATAGTCAAGTTCCCATATCTCCTCTATGTACCCATAATATGTGACCTTGTTCCCATTGCCATCTTCTCGCATCAAAGCGGACACCACTGTTTTGGTTGGTGCTCTTTTTGTCTTGGGCGAAAGTGTAAAATGTGTTCCCATTAATCTCGTACCCTTGAAAAGTCGATATAGTAGAAGATGGTTGCTTGGCCAACAAGTACAGCTGCTCGTCATCGGTGACATTCATGAGACGTGTTTGCAACCAACCGCCGAAAGTCTTCATGTGTTCTCCATCAATCCAATCTTCACGTTGCTCCGGGTATTTAGAGCGTAAGATCTCCTTGTGTTCCTCTTTGTACGGAGCCACCAAGATGGAATTAAGTAGAACTGTGTAGTGTGCTTGAGTGAAAGAATGTCCGTCCATACACGTTGCTGATTTCTTTCCTAGCGTGCCTTTTCCACGCAGTCTCCCCTCATAGCGCGATTCGGGAACACCGATCGGCTTAAGGTCAGGAATAAAGTCAACACAAAACTCAATGACCTCCTCTCGTTCCATAGCCCTTGGAGATGCTTCCTTCGGCCTAGCACGGTTATGAACGTACTTCTTTAAGACTCCCATGAATCTCTCAAAGGGGAACATGTTGTGTAGAAATACAGGACCGAGAACGCCAATCTCTTCGACCAGGTGAACTAGGAGATGTGTCATAATATTGAAGAAGGATGGTGGGAACACCAACTCGAAGCCGACTAGACATTGGACCACATCCTTCGTAAATTTTGTAGAGTAAGTGGATTGATCACCTTCCGAGAAATTGCATTGAGGAACGCACATAGCTTCACAATGGGTACTCGAACATTTTCCGGCGAAGCCCCCTCAATGCAACCGGAAGTAATTGTGTCATAATCACGTGGCAGCTCATGAGACTTTAGGTTTTGAAACTTTTTCTCCGACATGTTTATTATTCCCTTTATATTCGACGAGAAGCCAGACGGGACCTTGATGCTACTCAGGACTTCAAAAAAGATCTCCTTCTCCTCTTTGGTAAGAGCATAGCTGGCAGGACCTTGATACTTCTCTGGATTCTTCCTTCGTGGATACTTTGCTGGTCCTGCCGTGCATCCGGTGTATCTTTTGTCTTCCCATACACGCCCAAGAAGTTTAGCAGGTTCACGCAAAGATTTTTCGTCACGTGCATCACGTCGATTGCAGAGTGAACCTCTAAGAATTTCCAGTAGGGTAGCTCCCAAAATATCGACTTCTTCTTCCACATGGGTACGTGTCCGTCAACATCATGCGGAACAGATTGTCCGCCGGGACCCTTTCCAAAGATCACTTCTAAATCCTTGACCATATCATATATAACTTCCCCATTAGGGCGGGTAGGCTTGGTTCGGTTATCCGCCTCACCTCCGAAATGCTTTCCTCTCTTTCTTACGTGATGTTGTTTTGGAAGAAATCGACGATGCCCCAGGTACACATTCTTGTTTCCCAAATAAATACTATCAGTCTCACCTAAACGAGTGTGTGCATGCATTGTATCCCTTGTTTGACTGCCCCGAAATGTTACCAAGAGCAGGCCAATCATTGATGGTTACAAATAACAACGCTCGTAGGTTAAATTCCTTTTGTTCGTGCTCATCCCACACAGGTACACCTTCGTCACGCCACAACTCTAAAAGTTCTTCAACCAATGGCCTCGGGTACACATCAATGTCGTTGCCGGGTTGCTTCGGGCCCTGGATGAGCACTGGCATCATAATGAACTTCCGCTTCATGCACAACCAAGGAGGAAGGTTATAGATACATAGAGTCACTGGCCGGGGGCTATGACTGGAGCTCTGCTCCCCGAAAGGATTAAAGCCATCTGTACTTAGACCAAATCTTAAGTTCCTTGCGTCATCTGAAAATGACTTGAACTCTCTGTCGATTTTTCTCCACTGCGACCCGTCAGCGGGGTGTCTCATCATCACATCTTTCTTACGGTCCTCTTTGTGCCATCGCAACAACTTGGCATGCTCTTTGTTCTGGAACAAACGTTTCAACCGTGGTATTATAGGAGCATACCACATCACCTTCGCAGGAACCCTCTTCCTGGGGGTGGACTCACCCTCAACATCGCCGGGGTCATCTCGCCTGATCTTATACCTCAATGCACTACATACCGGGCATGCATTCAAATTCTCGTACTCCCCGCGGTAGAGGATGCAGTCATTGATGCATGCATGTATCTTCTGCACCTCTAATCCTAGAGGGCGAGACAACCTTCTTTGCTTCGTACGTGCTAGAGGGCAACACGTTCTCCCCTGGAAGCATCTTCTTTATTATTTTCAGCAACTTTTCAAATCCCTTGTCAGAAGTACCATTCTCTGCCTTCCACTGCAGCAATTCCAGCGTGGTACCCAGCTTTTTCTGACCATTTTCGCAATTTGGGTACAACAGTTTGTTGTGATCCTCTAACATTTTCTCCAACTTCAACCTCTCCTTTTCATTTCCGCAGTTCATCTTCGCATCAAGAATGGCCCGACCCAAATCGTCATCCGGGTCATCAAAAATCGGCTCATCGAAAATGAGCTCTTCTTCGACTTCGTCTTCCCCATTCTACTACCACCGTCTTCAGTGAATAAGGGATAGTTGTCACTATCCTCTTCTTCTTCGTTGTCTTCCAATATAACCCCTCTTTCTCCGTGCTTGGTCCAACAATTATAGCTGGGCATGAAACCATTCTCCAGCGAGGTGGACGTGAAGGGTCTTCGAGGTAGAGTAATCCTTCATATTCTTACAGGAACTACATGGACAATACATGAAACCATTCGACTGCCTGTTTGCCTCAGCCACGTTGAGAAAATAATGCATGCCGAGTAATGAACTCGGGATGGACCCGGTCACCGTACATCCATTGTCGACTCATCTGCATTTTATATGTATATCAAAAATCATTAAGTACACAACATCATGGATATATGAGTGACCAACTTAATTAATATTCAAGTTCATCACATAAAACTAAGTTTTTTTTATAAAAAGAAGAGGCTCACCGAGGTTGTACGGTGCCGGCTAGGGGACGACGCTAGCGATCGACGGCGGTGAGGACGGGGATGATACTAATTAAAACCTACAAAATATACCATAATTTCAGCTCAAATTGATTATAAAAAAGGTAAAATCCCTAACTTAGGCATTTCATCAAACACCTTGCTAGCACTAGAAAAATAGTACGAGTTAAACTACCAAAGAAATGAGCTAAATTAGGAACGCCGGAAGAAAGGATGATATTGCTAACCCTTGGATAGATGCATGCCGTTAATCTTGTTAAAATGGTGGAGAAAAATAAAGATTATTGGAGTGTGAGAGGTGGAGAAAAATTTAGATTGTGAGGAAGAAGAGAAAAATGAGAGCCAGCAGGGGGCTCGGGACGATCCAGGCGATTTTGATATGGCTGGGTACTCTTTCGTACGGTTCGTGTTACGAACCGGTACCAACGGTCCAGCCCGGGCCCCACCACGCGTCTGAATTTTGGCCGAAGACCTTTCGTACCGGTTCCTAACACGAACCGGTACGAAGCTCCTAACGAACCGGTACCAAATCTCCTCGCCCGCCAGAGCCATTCAACCGGTATAGATAACCCCATTGGTACCGGTTCGTAAGGGAACCGGTGCCAATGGCTTAGATGGATGAGAGGTTTTCTACTAGTGCCAATAGCCGGCTATTTTAAACTATGGAAACCATGCATCCAAAATTGTACGGTACGTACCGCAGTTCGGATTTAGCGCTCTTTGCAAAAAAAAGACATCCAAAATATTACTACGTACGGTACGTACTGCTGTTCTAAAAGCTACAACCCCGTCTGCTCCTCGAAAAAAGTCATCGAAAATAGTAATATGCAGTTGGGAGTTGGGATAGCTACACCCAGTTTGCTCCTGGCAAAAAGAAGTGATGGCAAATGCTGAATGAGACTTTTTAATTCACAACGACCTGATGCCTTCGTCCCAACCGATTGATCGGTAAGGGCACATGCTTTCAACGTACACACGATGGCTAAAAGTTAACTGAGTATGATTGTTTTTTAACGTGTTTTTGCTCCGTTTTCCTCCTGCACTCGTCCGCGGCGCGTTTTGGACTAAGCTAGCTTGACGCCGCCTCTGTCTCCGAAACTCCAAAGAGTCTATGTTCGGAGCCAATAAGATGTCGGCGACTGTGATTTCAGGAACAAATCATCTCCTCGGAGAAGAAGGCGATAAAAAGGGATGAACAACCACCCCAGATCCCGCACAAAACATTTTTGTGTTGTCTTTTTTACTCCAATAGAGTTGTAGTGCTCCAGATCCTTTCTCGGTCATGATCCAAGAATAATTTCTATTCTTTGGGATAAGTTCTTCTATCCGCAAAAAAACATTCGCCAATTTTTTCAGTGAATTGCACTTTTTATCCTGAATATATATGAATATATATGTATTTTCGTGACAGTGTTTACCCCATTTAATTGTGTCATGTTTTAGCCCGAGCTTGTGATAGTGTCTCAACTTTTACCGCACTTAATCATTTACCCGGTTCTGATAGCTTGGATAAAACTTTTATATCGAGTCAGACACAAGTTGGACGAGCGCAATAGTTTTGTTTTCTCTCCCAAGCCCCTCTATCCGTTCTCTTAATACGACTGACATGCACACTCCCCAACACCCAGTTGATCCCCACTTAGCTGCACTAAATCGAAACGCAATAACACAATACTATTCATCCATGTTCTCTCGTTCTTTCTCGGATATAAATAGGGTTAGGGAATTGTAAGCGACAACGGGGAGATAAATAGGATAACAGAGAAGGCAAGAGATTAAAAAAAAGGAGGCAATCATTCTATGTATCCGTTGGGATCAATTAGCTGTTGGTGTACTACCCCATACGTGTTGCCTAACACATACGTCTGCTGGGTACAACTTTGTTTAACACAAGGGAGAGAGCAAGATTTTTTTTAAAAAAAAGGTTTCTATTGAGGAATAGCTCAAGTAGGATGTGTGTTTTGGAAAATGTACAGGACTGCATGATGACATGGATTGAATAGAGGGTCGGTGGTGCAAAAAGTTATCATGAATCTTAAAGTTCTAAACTGCACTGGTAGGTCAGGACGTCCAACTAGGTGTAGGGATGCATTTTTGACAGAGCTTCTTTTCGAGATCCTGCAGTTTGAGGAGTTTCATCTTGGAGGGCAGCAACAGTCGCGCTCATTCCAGCCCTCCAGTTATCCGTGATGCTAGGGACTCTCCTGACAGGGGCAGGTTCACAGCCACATGACAACGGTGGATAACTGTGATGGACCAGACATAAGAGCATCTCCAACAGACGCGCTATATAGGCCGCGCGGCATAAAAACGTCCGATATAGCGCGCGCGGGACAGAATCTGGCGCTCCAGCAGGCGCGGTAAACGGCGCGGCGCTGTAAAAATTTTAGGGCGCGCGGCTTTTTGCACAATCCGGAGCGGCATATCTGGCGCGTCGGCTACAGCGCGCGGCATCGCTCGTCCTGGCGCGAAAAAGCCAACGGCTGGAAAATTCCTCCCCCGCGCCCGCGCCTTCATTTCCCCACCTACCGCCGGCGCGAAATCCAGCCGCCGCCGGTCAACTCCGCCGCCGCCCCCGCTTCTGCGCGCCGCCGCGTCGTAGATCCGCGTCGCCCGCACCTCCTCCTTGCAGCGGCGGACGTTCCGCCGCGCTGTGTCGCTCGCGCGGCCGTCGGCCGAGGAGTTGTAGCCGGCGGTCCTTCTCCGCGGCCCCTTCGCGCCGCCGTCGCGTTCTCCTCCGCGCAGGCGTCGACATGTCGTCCTCGTCGTCGTCGAGCTTGCTTGCAACATGGCGCGCCCATGGTGCTCGCCCATTTGCTCGCAAGGTATGAACCTCCGCCGGCCGGCCTCTATTACTCGCTAAGTAGCTACAATTGTTCATAGTGAAGTAATTTCATACATATGTTTGTAGAGTTCCTCATATGATTCATCGGATGACGAGTTCGACCAAGAAGAAGAGGAGAACATATCGATACTATTAGCATACCGCGCCGTTAAGAGGCCAAAATTTGGTGGATCGGTGTTCGGTAGACGAAGTTGTGGAGAGAAAGGATTGAAGGGCATGAGAAGTTGATGCGGTCGTATTTCAATGAGAATCCGATTTTCCCCGAAAGCTATTTTCGGCGGTGTTTCCGGATGAGTCTCAACTTGTTCAAGCACATTGCAGCGGAGGTCACCAAATATGATCGCTTCTTCGAGCAAAGGAGGAATGCCGCCGGAGAACTTGGCCATAGCACATATCAAAAGGTGACCGCCGCCTTGCGTATGTTGGCATATGGTATACCGGCGGATCTTATTGATGATCATTTGGCCATGGGAGAGAGCACTTCTATCTTGTGTGTGAAGCGCTTTGTCGTTGCAATTGTCAATGTCTTTGGCTCCACATACTTGAGAGCCCCCAATGCTCAAGACACGGCAAGGCTTTTGGAGATCAACGCCAATCGGGGATTTCCCGGTATGCTTGGTTCCATTGATTGTATGCATTGGAGTTGGAAGAATTGTCCAGCGGCATGGCATGGACAATTCAAAGGCTACAAGAAGGATGCCACCATAGTACTTGAAGCGGTGGCCGACCAAGAGACTTGGATATGGCATGCTTTCTTTGGAATGCCCGGATCTTACAATGACATCAATGTTCTTCAACGGTCACCACTAATGACAAGACTTGCAATGCGGGAAGGTCCATTGGTGGAGTTTGAAGCAAATGGCCGCAAGTACAACTATGGCTACTTCCTCGCCGACGGCATATACCCAAGGTGGCAAACATTTGTGAAGCCAATTATTCAACCAAGAGGTAAAAAGCAAACTCAATTCCACAATGCACAAGCGGCGGCTAGGAAAGATGTAGAGAGAGCATTTAGGATTTTGCAAGCCCAATTTGCCATAGTTAGAGGACCGGCTAGATTTTGGGATCAAGAATGCCTTTGGTATATCATGACCGCGTGTGTAATCATGCACAACATGATTATAGAGGATGATCGCGGAAAAGATGTGGATCATACCCACTACGACTTGATGGGGGTTCCCGTGCAAGTGACGAGGTCCGCACATAGGATTGCCCGATTCATTGCCTCATACCA
The DNA here is from genome assembly GCF_022539505.1 of Lolium rigidum. NCBI lineage: Eukaryota > Viridiplantae > Streptophyta > Magnoliopsida > Poales > Poaceae > Lolium > Lolium rigidum. The sequence goes on along the minus strand of NC_061512.1, from coordinate 77,107,264 downwards.
TGCCATTCGGTGCAACGACACACATGATGAGCTTCAAAAAGATCTCATGGAAGAATGGTGGAATTGGAATGGACAACAATAGTTGCATATTTGTTGTATTTGTTTGAAAACTATGTGTTGTATTGTCTCAAAACCATGTTGTATTGTTGTATGTTGGACGTGTTGTATTTGGTGTGAAGTATTGTTGTGAACAATGTATTGTATTTGGATGGTACAATATATTTGTGAATTTTTATATATTGTTTGATCTTCTTGGATGCATACTTGTGTGTGTTTGTTGTTTGCGCCGCGCCCGCGCGCTGCAAAATGGCGCGTCCGGCGGAGGTGCTATTTTACCGCGCCAACGCGCGCTGCAAAATGGCGCACCCGGCGGAGGAGAAATCGATCATGCGCGCGGCAACGGTTTAGCGCGCGCAGATTTTTGCTTTTGGCGCGCCGCGATATAGCGCGCCTGTTGGAGATGTGATGGTCCAGAGCTGGGGTGGTGTGTGATGTGAGTGTCGTGTATAAATAGGCCAGGAGGCCATTGTTGTAAGTCATGCTTGCAGTAGGCGTTGATCTAGCCTCTCATCCCATTTCTCTAGTCCACATGCCCTTCTCCTAGTATTGTATCCGTGTAATCGAGTAGCAAATCTAATACAGTTGCGCGATCCTCGCTCTCGATTGTCAGATTCTCGATTTCAACTGAATCCTTGGTTTCCGCTGGAACTGATTTTCTTGGAGTTTGTTAGAGATTGTTGTTGTCCTGAACCGAGGAAAGGAGATGTCGGACGAGGAACATCATTTCGAAGGACCTGGAGGTCTAACTGGAACCTTCCAGCAGCAGGCTAGCAGCATTCGAAGGAACGGCTACATCGTCATCCAGAACCGCCCATGCAAGGTACCTAATCTGTCCATCATTCATTTGCTGTGTTTGATGTGGTGTGAATCTGCGTCTCGATTACGTGATTTTTTATTTTTTTTTTTGAAATGGTCGATTACGTGATATATGGTTTAATACTCTTAAGTGACACCGATTAGCAGCACACTCAGTACACAGGTTGGTGTAAATGTACCTCATGGCAAGTGGTTGTTTTGATAAGCAGATTGTGGGGAACTAGTTTCCCCTAAACGCGTTTGAGCAACCTATAACTACCTAAAACAAATAGCCTAAGAAATCGAGTTGGTTTCCGTAAAACGGAAAAAAGCGACAACATCCGCCGTCTGGTGACTGCCCGGCGGCCGCGCCGTCTCGACATCTTCGCGTGGTGGAGATACGCTAGCTGCGCCTAGCGCACGTACGCTGCCGAGACGGCATGCTCGCCTTGCACACACACCGTCGGGTGTCGGCGGCATGCTCGCCTTGCACGATCTCCATCGCCGTCGGGGAACATGATCTTCCAGCAAAATCGGACCTCTGATTTGGCATGGCTGGCAGGGTGCGGAGTGCTAGCCGCGGTCTCTCCCTGCCCTTGTGGAGAGACGCATGCAGCAGGACCTTATCGCTGGGCTGGGTTCAGTACATTGACTACAGTCACTCGTGCTAGCAACAGAGCATTTATCTGGTTTATTGTGTTACGGATTTGTAGTCGACACTTCAAATATCAATCAGTTGTTCTGGGTTTTAAGGTTTTATAAATTTCGGAACAAAAGCTTTTCTTATCCGTTCATTCTTTCCCTGATGGCCTTTTTTGTTGCTTTCTTGCTGATAGATTTCTAACGACATGCATTTGAAACAAATTAATGTGCAGGTTGTGGAGGTTTCAGCATCTAAAACTGGGAATTATGGTCATGGCCAGTGCCACTTTGCTGCTATTGACAACTTCACTGCCGAGAGATTTGAAGATACCGTGCCATCTTCTCATAACTGTGATGTCAGTACATTTCCTGAACCTTCTCCTGTTAACACGGCTTCTACTGACACTAACATATGAATGTGTTATCTTTATAGGTTCCTCATGTGAATCGCACTGATTACCAGCTCATCGATATAACTGAGGATGGATATGTAAGTTAGTAATTTTTTATCAACGACTCTTATGTTCTCATGCTTTGTTGGGATGTGTGCTTTAACTTGACGTGACATATCTTTCAGGTGAGTCTGCTTACTGAAAATGGTAACACTAAGGACGACCTCAAGCTCCCAACAGATGAAAGCCTGCTGACTCCATGTAAAACATTGGGTTGTCGCTTTGGTTGTCTGTGCAAATTCAGAGTTAGCTTTAAGACATTTCAGGGATCCAAGTTTGCCAAACAGAGAAGAACTAAACTGAGGAAGCAATCGAGCTAGTGATGGAGGGTCACGTCCTGCAAGCTGCGAGCATAAGAGATGGGGGGACTTGCTTCACTCCACGACGGCGGCATGAAGCTATATGCGCGTATGACCAGAAGAGAGCAAGGATTGCTAGAGGGAATCCATGGAGATGAAAAAAAAATTCAGCTACCTGCAGCTCCTTCAGCATGCACTAGCGGCTCCGCCCGAGATTGAGACACCTGTGGCACCGCCGGCGGTGCGTGGTCCGCCACGCCGTTGCAGCTCTCACAGCTGCTGCCCTGCGATGACGGCTCGCCGCCGCTCCGGTGACTGTCTGTGGTGTGGCATGGGCATCTTCGTAGCTGCGGCCACAGGGCGGGAGGGGACTACTTGGAAGCAGAGCGAGGACAGGGCGCCTGGCCTCCACTGCCCGCCACGGCGCGAGGCGAGGAAGCGGAGCAGAGGAGGCAATGCCACTTTGGAATAGCTGGCAAACCCCCACGTCATCAAAACCACCTGCAATACTGCTAAAACCACCGTGGGGGTTAACTGTCTGGTTTTGCAAACATAGGGGGGTCATGTGCCCCAATCTAAACTTAGGGGGGGTTAGGGTCCCAAACTCGATAGTTAAGGGGGTTATGTGGACTTCTTTCAATTAACTTACAAGCTACTTATTTTGTACACTCTTGTAGTTTAATTTGGTAGCCTACTAGCACATAGAAGTTGATTGTAAGTATTGTTGAATTTTTGTTACTCTAGTTTAGAATGTTTGTTTAACACATCATCAACTCTCTATATGCTTTGGATTTCGGGAACTTCTGTGGTGTCCAGTTGGCCTTCTATCTAACTTCCTTAGACCAGGCGCGTTGATATTGATGAATGCCAATGCGATTACCAACTGTTATGCCTACTTTTTACATTGACGGTTTCTGCCGTACCCCACCAGATCTGATATTCTATTTCTCCATTGGTGAAGATCAAGGATGGGTTTAACGAAGGAAAGGACCTGATGGTGAGTGTCATGTCCGCCATGGGAGAACAGCAGATTTGTGGGATCAAGGACATCGGCCCGAAGTAACCTGCCATGTTGGGCGTGGCATGTATTTTCTTGCGTGCGGTCGTATCTGGCTGTTGGTAAAGATGGATTTGTGTGTCAAGGAACGAGGCTGTATTGTCTGGGTTGCCGTGATTTGTCGTCCTAAATTCGTCAGTTAAATTAGTAAACAGTAAAGTGGAACTACCTACGCCCCTCCACAGTCATTTCGCGTCGCCAGACGTTGGATCACGTGTTCGGACGTACAGGATTGTTTCCTTGTTACGCAGCTTCGCTGGGCTGGTTTGCTGGGCTTAGCTCGCACCGTAAACCTGGGTACACGTAGCTGGGCTGCTACTCCGCAGGCCGACCTGGGTGACTTGAGGTTAATTGGGCCGATTATTTACGAAATTGTTAAATGGGCTGACAAACTATGCACGCAAGGTTTTTCCTTCTTCTCTCTCTGGTCCTTTCGGGGAGGCAGACAGGCAGTGGCGCCAGGGAAGCTGTGGAGGCCATGGAAGTGCTGCCGTCATTTAATTGTGCGATTAATGGTGTATCTATTGCACGGCCCTCCGTTTTCTTTCCTTGGGAGTTCATGTGATCGTGGAGTTCCGATTCATTTCTGCCAAGTTTCTCTTTTCAGTTCCACATCTAAGTTGGGAATAATCATTTTCCTCTATCCTCATCATCTTGTCGTCAACCTCTAACCGTTCACCATGTTCTTCCCTCGGGGTTAGAGGAGACGAGGAGTGCGAGTGGTGGTGGGTCTGAGTCGAGCTGCATCCATGGAAGACTACGCCTCTAGGCTCTATTGTCTGCCACTGTTAAAAAGAGGAAGTGGATGACTTTATCGACAGCTTGATGCCGGGGCGTCGACAGAACCATCCCCGTCCTCAGGTTTTGTCCATATGAACAACTTGATCTATATGTCTCCTGCCAATTGGATTGACGTTACAAGAAGTGTTGATCTATTCTTTTTCCAGGTTGTATCGTTTTTCTTTGTAAATTCCAGACTATAGCTCTCGACTCACTAATGTAATAAATCATAATGCTGGGATTAACTCGTCACTCATGTAATCAATAAAATTGCAGGATCTGGGCATCAGTTTATCCCTAGGAGGGAGGTATTTCTGCATTAAGATTGCAGAATTTTGGTCGTCAGTTTACGCGCTGGTTGCGTGAGGCATTTCTGATTATTGGTACTTTTTGTGCTTATAGCTCTGCCCACTGCCAGGCCAAACCCCTTGCATACCATGCTCACGACTACCCTCTGTTTGCCATATATCTCGATTTTCAGGTCGTCATTATTCTGCCAGGGGGCATGATGAAGGAGAGCAGGGGGAGATGACATGTGCAGCCACAAGTCCGCTCGATCCGCTTGTGTGGTGAGATGATTAGTGAAACTAGCATTTGAGCATAGGCTGACAAGGGATCTGTGTGCACCGTGATTGTAGAACCTACTATCTAACACACCAGGCAAGCGTTATTTTTATCCTTCATTTTTCCCTCTCTTATTTACATACTCTTATTCTTATTCTTCCAATTTGTTATTGAAATTCACCATATATGTAAACTGCTTTGACATTGTGAATTTTCTAGAAGTTAGCATCTTTCTAGAGCTTGGTACGATATCATGATAAAATCAGGGTAATCAGAGTGAAAAATGGTAATTGGCAACTATCCAGTGCAGACCATCGTACAAAATTGTTTTCAAATATTTTCTAACTTTTTTCATATTGTTCAGGCGGCCAATGGTTGTTGAGATCGTTGTTCTGAAGAGATCAAGTATGTAGGTACTTGGAGGTTGCTTGGTTGTTGCCTTGAGCAAAACAAACTTGTCTTGTTAGAATGTTAAATGCCTCAGGAAGAGATGCCGAAGAGTGCTTGTTGATTTAAAAGTTAGTATACTTCGTTGCCTGTGTTTGTTATGTTCATCGCTCCTAATATTAGATATTCTCACAGGGTAGTGTGTTTCCTTGCTACCTCTCTGAAGCATGAGGCATTCTGTAGCTATGCTCAATTTTAGTGTTGCATATTTACAGTACTTTGTTTTTATTATGTAGAACTGTAGAGTAAAATAGTACCAGTTTAGTGTCTTTAGTATTAACATAATGCCCAATTTTAGCATTGCTTATTTACAGTACTTTCTTTTTATTTATGCGGTATGAGTAAAATAGTACCAGTTTAGTGTTTTTTTTATTAACATACATGAAATCTACTATGTTAAAGTACCAATAGCATGACCACCAGTTCAATATATTGGTTACCTACTCAGTCCATACTTTAAGTCTAAAGCTGAATAAAATGTGAGGCTTATTCCAGAAATGTTGACATACTATGTGTGTGCTTTATATACTTGTAGTATGAATATGGGTATGGCTTGTTCCGAAGCAAGTAAATCGGACAAGTTCTGGACCAGTTTGTGCAATTTATGAAACAGACTATAATTTATGTCATTCCAGCAACTCATTTGTATGAATATGTATAAACCCCGTTTTTCACATACATAGATCGACAATGTAGATGAGTGTTTAAAACTAAAACATGTACCAAAATCCACTGTCCTTTCATTGGATTATGTATTCTAAAGATTAAAGAATTTGGGGCTTTAGTTTACAGAGAAAATGTTGTATATAACTGTTTGTTTATTGGAACTATGTGGGTGTTGCTGTCCCACTTTTCTGATGTGATAGCATCAGTGCGTGTTAACCAATTTCAAAATTTATATTTTTGACTTGTGATGCTTGCATTCCGGAATATTTAAGTTGACAGTGAATATAAATCTGGTAGGTCAATTTTGAAAACTAATCTGTCACATATCACATGTATGCATCAAAATTTGAACATTCAAATTCTACGCAGTAGCTTAATTATTTTCAGAAATTTATATTACTTCTGTAAATGGACGGGCGCGGCGAAGCGCGCTTTTATGATCTAGTGTATCCTAAAACATCACTCCTTGAGGGTTTATCGACCCATTTTTCTACCGTTATTCTACCCATTGTAATGTTTACCTTTCTACATACTGAAGGTTCTCTCTATATTGAGCCAACGGAAATTCAAATCTATACCAGTTTGAAGATTCTGTGTAACCGAGTGCAGTATTGTTTTTACTACTGTTAGCACGTGTTGTTTGCGTGGATGGAACTTGTGATGCTGCACAGAATGGGGCCTGATGTCAGTTCCAGAAAACACCTTGTGCATATTTGTCCAGGAGCAGCGGCGGCGGCGGCGGTGCATAGCAGGACGACTTGCCTACCGGGAATGCGGAAGGAGATGGGCTGTTACGACCAGTCACGAAGACGAGATGCTGGCTCCACCGCGCAGGCCTCTGTCGTCGTGGCGTGCTCCGGCCATGTCCAACGGACGAGCTGTAGTGTTGCACCCCAGACTGTTAGATGTATATATTTGTATATACTGTAGTTTCTCTATATTTTAGGGGGTTTCCTGCATATTTACACCTATACCTGGGTATATCCACCACACGCCGCAACTCTTGCTTGATCCAAAAAAAAAAATCTTTGATCTCCCCGTCTCCGGCCGCCGCGAGGACGACGGCGGCGGGTCTCTCCCGGCTGCTGCAGGCCGCCACCAAGGTCGGCCGCTCCGTTTCCTGATTGGATACCATCCGGCCGCCAGCCGCCGGATTCCGTCCGTCCGCCGCTGGGTTCCGTCCGCCCGCAGCTGCCGCCCGCAGCTGCCGGCCCTGTATCCTCAACGCGCGCGTGTGCTGCTTCTTGCTCGCGCGTGTGCCTGCTGGTTCTCTAGATCGTTCTCGTGCGTGCTGCTTCTGGCATCCTGATCTGATCTATTCTCTCAGGAGTTGATCGAGAGTACAAAAGAAAAGTCAGCTCTATCGTTTATTGCGGATGATTCTTCCGCTGCTCGTGTCTTGCACTCGGGCCTTTCTTCGGTCCTTGGTGCTTGTCCATCGACACAGTGTATGTTGGCTTGCCGCTCTTCGTCGACCTTCGCGGCCTCTTCACGTGGTTATGGTCGCGCTTTGCCGACTCCGTCTCCATCGGTTTGCCGCTCTACACCGACTTTCGCGGCCTCTTCTCACGGCTATGGCCGCCCTTCGCCGACTTCGTCTACGTCGGCCTGTCGCTCTACACCGATTTTTGCGGCCTCTTCATGTGGTTATGGCCGCGCTTCGCCGACCCCGTATATGTCGGCTTGCCGCTCGACATCGACTCCTGTGGCTTCTTCAGGCGGTTGTGAGGGCATCTCCAACCGCGCGACCCAAACGGACGCGCTGGGCCGTCCGTTTTGGGCCGTTTGCGTGGCCGAACGGACACCCGGACAGCGGCCCGCGTCCGCGTGTCCGTTTGGGTCGCACGCTGCGCCCAACGCGCGGACGCAGCGCATTGGTAATAAAATAAAACAGAAATGAAAATAAAAAAGGAAAAGAACAAAACATAAATTTAAACTAGTTGGTCATTAAACTTAGCCCTATTTTGGGCAAATTTTACACAAAAGAAAGCCATATATGGCTTTAAACTAAAAAAAAGCAAACCCTAGCCGGGGTTTGCGAGCTCGCGGTGGCCGCCGGCAGTACTACCCCCAGTAGTACTCGTCATCGTCGGCGTCGATGACGACGACGCCGCCCGGCGGCGACGCGCTGTTCCGGCTCGACACGCCGGAGGGCACCGGGACTCCGGCCGGGGTCCCACCGCGCCCTTTCCCGAGCGGAGTGCGCGTTCGGCGGGCTCGCCGGCCTGCGCAGCCGTGCCCTCCGCGCGGACTCCCGTCGGAGCTGCTCCTCCGCCCGCGTGGCCGGGCGCTCCTCCTCCGCCGGGCGCGCGGCCCGGCGCTCCTCCTCCCGGAGCGCCGCCCGACGCGTAGCGGCCTCCTCCCGACGGCGCGCCGCCGGAGGAAGGCCCACGCGTCCGCCCGGGCGTCCTCCTCGGGCCTTCTCGGCCGCCTCCTCCAGCCGCGGAGGTGCGCGGCGTCTCGGCGAGGAGCGGCCATTTGGCCAGCTCGTCGAGGTCCTGCTGCTCGCGGGACGCCGCGAGCGCCGCTCGCAGCCTCCGGTCGTTCTCCTCCTCCCGGGGCTGCGGCTGCGGCTGGGGCCGGGGCTGGGGCGCGGGCTCGTTGATGTAGAGGCCGCCGGGCGGCGGCCAGCCCGCCTAGCAGCTGTGCTCGGCTGCGCGCGAGGCCGCGCCGTCGCGGATGTGAAGCACGTGCGCCGCCGCGCATCGTGCTCCACCTCGAACCACAAGTCCCGGTTGGGACTTGCGTCGCCGTACGCGGGGTCCCGCCGGAGGTCCGCCGGCAGCCGAGTGCGGCGCCTCCGGATCTCGGCGTAGCGGGCGCGGCTCGACGCCGGGATGGGCGGCACCGGAACCCGATCCGGGCTCAGGTGCCGGCCGTGGGGAGGTGCACGTCCCCCACGGCATTGGGACGCCGGCGTCCCGAACATCCGCGCCACCGCTACGGTGACGTAGATCCGGTCGCGTCTGGGCGTCGCCGGCGGCCCCATGGCGAACGGCGCCGGCGCGACTGGCCGGCTGCTGCCGGCCTCGTGGTCGTTGGCGGATGGCGAGAACTCGCGCTTCGGGGCCATGGCGGCGCGGAAGCTTCGAGCTCGCGCGTGCGGCCGGAGTGGAAAGTGGGGACCGGATAGGGACAGTCCCCTTCCCCACCCACATTTAATAGGACCGGGGCACCGACGAGTGGGCCAGCCACGCGGACAGGGCGGACACGCGAGGACGCCGCGTGCCATCCGCGGCCACGCAAACCCGGCCCAGATTTGGGCCGGGTTTGCGTCGTTCCGGACGCCGCGGCCGTCCGCTTTTGCGGTGCGTCCCCGCGTTGGGCCGGGTTTTTGTCCGGCTGGACCCATCCGGACGCGCGGGCGCGGGATGGGTCGCCCCGTTGGAGATGCCCTGACCGTCTTTCGTCGACTCCGTCTTCATCGGCGTGTTGCTCTCCGTCGCCACCTTTGGCGGCCTCTGTGTGTGTGGGTGACAGCTCCTCGTCGGCACCTAATTGTACCTCGACCTCTCCAGTCGTGCCCCTTTCTGCGCATGAGATAGCGCAGCTTCAATGCCTGCTTGATGCTTGGGATTCTTCACCGACAGGTTCTGTTGGTTCTGCGACTGAGTTTTCTGGCATTGAGCGACCACCTCCTCCTTCTACAGGTACATCCCCATGGCTTCTTGATACTGGAGCTTCTTTTCATATGACTCCTGATTCTTTCTTGTTGCATTTTGTTCGACCTGTCGACCCTCCTGTTCGTGTTCTTACTGCCGATGGTACCCCTCACCCAGTCATTAGTCGAGGCATTCTTAGTACTTCCTCGTTTCATGTTCCTTCTGTTGCGCATGTTCCTCAACTTAACATGCAACTTTTTTCTGGTGGTCAGATCGTCAACGCTCGTTGTAGCATCACTCTCGACTTTGATTCTTGTTCTGTTCAGGATCGTCGCACCGGCACTATGCTTGGTGCTGGCCCCCGCCGCCATGATGGCCTCTGGGAGCTTCACTGGCTTCGTCTTCCTTCTGATGCCACCGTCACCGGTTCCTCGGCATCTGTAGCCGTCTCTACTAGCTCTTTTCAGCAGTGGCATCATCGTCTTGGACATTTATGTGGTTCTCGACTCTCGTCTTTAGTTCATTGTGGTGTTCTGGGGTCTGTCTCCGGAAACGCTTCTTTGGATTGTCAGGGCTGTCGCCTTGGTAAGCAGATTCAGCTACCGTATCCTCACAGTGAGTCTGTGTCCGAGCGTCCTTTTGACCTTGTTCACTCTGATGTTTGGGGTCCAGCTCCCTTCCCGTCGAAAGGAGGTCATCGCTACTATGTTCTCTTTAGAGATGATTTTTCTCGTCACACTTGGATATATTTCATGTCTTCTCGTACTGAGGTCTTGTCTATCTATAAGAAATTTGCTGCCATGGTTCGTACCCAGTTCTCCACTCCTATTCTGTGTTTCGTGCAGATTCTGCTGGCGAGTATATCTCTCATTCACTGCGCGCTTTTCTTGCTGAGGAGGGTACTCTTGCTCAGTTCTCTTGTCCTGGTGCTCATGCTCAGAATGGTGTGGCTGAGCGCAAGCATCGTCACCTTCTTGAGACGACTCGTGCGTTGATGGTTGCCGCTTCTCTTCCGCCTCATTTTTGGGCTGAGGCTGTTTCCACTGCCACCTATCTCGTCAATATTCAACCCACTGCTGCTCTGCATGGTGGTATTCCTCTAGATCGCCTCTCTGGTCATCCTCCTGATTACTCGGTGCTTCGTTCGTTTGGTTGCGTTTGTTATGTTCTTCTTCCCCCTTGTGAATGCACCAAACTGACCGATCAGTCTGTTGAGTGTGTCTTTCTTGGATACAGTGATGAGCATAAGGGCTATCGGTGTTGGGACACCGTTGGTCGTCGGATGCGCATTTCTCGTGATATCACGTTTGATGAGACGCGTCCTTTCTATCCTCGCCCCACCTCCTTGACCTATCTGACGGAGGATATCTCCTTTCTACTTTTTCCTGACACACCTCCCTCTGTTCCTATTGATCCTCCTTCGGGACCTATTATTGTTGATGTCTCACCTTCGACCCCGTTGTCCTCCTCCCCACCTAGTTCTTCTACTTCTTCTCCTGATCCTCCACCCACCTCACCGTTGTCTCATTTCCCCTTCCATTATTCTCATCGCTCTCATGCTCCAGATCCTCCTCCTGATGTCTCTTCTTCTTCTTCTTCTGATATGTCTTCTTCTTCTGACGAGCTTCCCTCTCCTCTTTCCGCGACTCGTCTTCGTCGTCCACCTGATCGCTACTCTCCTAGTAATTACGGTCTCTCTGTTGCCCTCGAGCCCACTTCTTATCGGGATGATGAGCGTCATCCCAAATGGCAGCTTGCCATGGCTGAGGAGATTGTTGTGCTTGAGCGCACTAGCACCTGGGATCTTGTCTCTCCCCCTCCCGGTGTTCGTCCCATCACGTGCAAGTGGGTCTATAAAATTAAGACTCGCTCTGATGGATCTCTTGAGCGCTATAAAGCGCGTCTTGTGGCTCGTGGCTTTCAGCAGGAGCACGGCCGTGACTATGATGAGACCTTTGCCCATGTGGCTCATATGACCACTGTGCTCACTCTTCTTGTTGTCTCTTCTGTTCGACACTGCACTACAAGAGAATTGGCATGTAGAGACACTATTTTGGTCCAATAGAGACAATTAATTGCTCTTACGTAGTTATAGAGGCACTTTCCATATTGTCTCAAAAGTGTCACTACGGGCGGTGTCTCTACGTGCTAAGGACAATAGTAATAATGTATTTACATTTTAGAAGACATAAAATAGGCATTATATTGTGTCTCTAGTGTAAATAAATGTGAAGAAACCAAGTGAAAAGCAATACTCGAACTCATGACTATAATGATTAAGACTTAATCCATTAAGCATCTCACCCTTTCACAAGTATATGTTGATACTTGGAACAAATTTCTAATTAGTATTGTCCACCATGGCCCAAACATAGAACAAATGTCTCTAGAGAACGAGCAAAATGCCTCAAACATTGCCTCTAGAAGAAAAGTAAAGACATATAATCAAGTGTCTCATGGATTGCCTCTTGATAACTTATATGTGACACTTTTGGAGTGTCTCATAAGTTGTCTATAGAATAAAAATTGCAATACCTTATAGAAATGTCTCAACAAATGTCCCTACATTTGAGACTATTTCTGAAGTGTCTCAAAAAGTGCCACAAATGCAAAGTGTCTTATTGTGATTTTTAATGAGGCAAAGTAGGAAGTGTCTCTAGTAAAATGTCTCTATGGAAGTTTTTCTTGTAGTGCTGGTCAGTGTCTCAGCTTTATGTTCAGAACGCTTTCCTCAATGGAGAATTGAGTGAGGAGGTTTACATGCAGCCTCCTCCTGGGTATTCTGTTCCCGATGGGATGGTTTGTCGTCTTCGGCGTTCTCTTTATGGCCTGAAACAGGCCCCTCATGCCTGGTTTGAGCGCTTTGCCTCTGTGGTGACTGCTGCTTGTTTCTCTCCCAGTGCTCATGATCCAGCGTTGTTTGTTCACACTTCTCCTCGTGGACGCACTCTTCTCCTTCTCTATGTTGATGATATGATCATTACTGGTGATGATCCTGAGTATATTGCCTTTGTTAAGGCTCATTGATGTCTACGGGAGCTTCTATTCTTGTAGACAGTGTTGGGCCTCCAAGAGCAGAGGTTTGTAGAACAACAGCAAGTTTCCCTTAAGTGGATCACCCAAGGTTTATCGATCTCAGGGAGGAAGAGGTCAAAGATATCCCTCTCATGCAACCCCGCAACCACAAAGCAAGAAGTCTCTTGTGTCCCCAACACACCTAATAGGTGCACTAGTTCGGCGAAGAGATAGTGAAGTACGGGTGGTATGAATAAGTAGTAGCAACGGCACCAGAAAAGTGCTTTGCCCGGGACGGTAAACAAGCAGTAGTAATGCGAAGCGAGTAGTAACGCAATGAACAAGTAAACAAGCAGCGATAGCGTATTTAGGAACAAGGCCTAGGGATTAGACTTTCACTAGTGGACACTCTCAACATTGATCACATAACGTAATAGATAAATGCATACTCTACACTCTTGTTGGATGATGAACACATTGCGTAGGATTACACGAACCCTCAATGCCGGAGTTAACAAGCTCCACAATTCAATGTTCATATTTAAATAACCTTAGAGTGCAAGAAAGATCAACACGACTAAACCAAGTACTAACATAGCATGCACACTGTCACCTTCACGCCACGTAGGAGGAATAGATCACATCAATACTATCATAATGATAATTAACTCCACAATCTACAAGAGATCATGATCATAGCATACGCCAAGTACTAACACGGATGCACACACCTGTCACCATTACACCGTGCGGGAGGAATAAACTACTTTAATAACATCACTAGAGTAGCACATAGATAAATTGTGATACAAAACACATTGCAATCATAAAGAGATATAAATAAGCACTTCACTACGCCATTCATAACAAGTGAGTAAGTATTCTGTGAAATATAGCCTAAGAGACCCACACGGTGCACACACTCGTCACCTTTACACACGTGGGACAAGGAGTCTCCTGGAGATCACATAAGTAAAACTCTCTTGACTAGCATAGTGACATCTAGATTACAAGCATCATCATATGAATCTCAATCATGTAAGGCAGCTCATGAGATTATTGTATTGAAGTACATAGGAGAGAGATGAACCACATAGCTACCGGCACAGCCCCGAGCCTCGATGGAGAACTCGTCACCATTACACCGTGCAGGAGGAATAAACTACTTTAATAACATCACTAGAGTAGCACATAGATAAATTGTGATACAAAACACATTGCAATCATAAAGAGATATAAATAAGCACTTCACTACGCCATTCATAACAATGAGTAAGTATTCTGTGAAATATAGCCTAAGAGACCCACACGGTGCACACACTGTCACCTTCACACACGTGGGACAAGGAGTCTCCAGAGATCACATAAGTAAAACTCTCTTGACTAGCATAGTGACATCTAGATTACAAGCATCATCATACGAATCTCAATCATGTAAGGAAGCTCATGAGATTATTGTATTGAAGTACATAGGAGAGAGATGAACCACATAGCTACCGGTACAGCCCCGAGCCTCGATGGAGAACTACTCCCTCCTCATGGGAGCAGCAGCGGTGATGAAGATGGCGGCGGCTCGCGGAAGGTTTTCCGTATCGTGGTTCTTCGTCTCAGGGTTTTCGCGACGGAGGCTTTAAATAGGCGGAAGGGCAGCCTCGGAGGGGGCCCGGGGGGCCCACACCATAGGGCGGCGCGGCCCCCCCTCTGGCCGCGCCAGGGTGTGGTGTGGGGCCCCCAGGGCTTCCCTCTGGCGGCTCTCGGGTGTTCTGGAAGGCTACGGGAAAAATAGGACCCTGGGTCTTGATTTCGTCCAATTCCAAGAATATTTCGTTACTAGGATTTCCGAAACCAAAAACAGCAGTAAAACAAGAATCGGCTCTTCGGCATCTTGTTAATAGGTTAGTTCCGGAAAATGCACGAATATGACATAAAGTGTGCATAAAACATGTAGGTATCATCAATAATATGGCATGGAACATAAGAAATTATCGATACGTCGGAGACGTATCAAGCATCCCCAAGCTTAGTTCTGCTCGTCCCGAGCAGGTAAAATGATAAACAAAGATAATTTCTGAAGTGACATGCCATCATAACCTTGATCATACTATTTGTAAACATATGTAATGAATGCAGCGATCAAAACAATGGTAATGTCATGAGTAAACAAGTGAATCATAAAGCAAAGACTTTTCATGAATAGTACTTCAAGACAAGCATCAATAAGTCTTGCATAAGAGTTAACTCATAAAGCAATAAATCAAAGTAAAGGTATTGAAGCAACACAAAGGAAGATTAAGTTTCAGCGGTTGCTTTCAACTTGTAACATGAATATCTCATGGATAATTGTCAACATAGAGTAATATAACAAGTACAATATGCAAGTATGTAGGAATCAATGCACAGTTCACACAAGTGTTTGCTTCTTGAGGTGGAGAGAGATAGGTGAACTGACTCAACATAAAAGTAAAAAGAATGGTCCTTCAAAGAGGAAAGCATCGATTGCTATATTTGTTCTAGAGCTTTTATTTTGAAAACATGAAACAATTTTGTCAACGGTAGTAATAGAGCATATGAGTTATGAAAGTTATATCTTACAAGTTGCAAGTCTCATGCATAGTATACTAATAGTGCCCGCACCTTGTCCTAATTAGCTTGGACTACCGGATCTTTGCAATGCACATGTTTTAACCAAGTGTCACAATGGGGTACCTCCATGCCGCATGTACAAAGGTCTAAGGAGAAAGCTCGCATTTTGGATTTCTCGCTTTTGATTATTCTCAACTTAGACATCCATACCGAGACAACATGGACAACAGATAATGGACTCCTCTTTAATGCATAAGCATGTGGCAACAATTATTATTCTCATATGAGATTGAGGATATATGTCCAAGACTGAAACTTCCACCATGATTCATGGCTTTAGTTAGCGGCCCAATGTTCTTCTCTAACAATATGCATGCTCCAACCATTAAGGTGGTAGATCTCTCTTACTTCAGACAAGACGGACATGCATAGCAACTCACATGATATTCAACAAGGAATAGTTGATGGCGTCCCCGTAAGCATGGTTATCGCACAACAAGCAACTTAATAAGAGATAAAGTGCATAAGTACATATTCAATACCACAATAGTTTTTAAGCTATTTGTCCCATGAGCTATATATTGCAAAGGTGAATGATGGAATTTTAAAGGTAGCACTCAAGCAATTTACTTTGGAATGGCGGATAAATACCATGTAGTAGGTAGGTATGGTGGACACAAATGGCATAGTGGTTGGCTCAAGTATTTTGGATGCATGAGAAGTATTCCCTCTCGATACAAGGTTTAGGCTAGCAAGGTTATTTGAAACAAACACAAGGATGAACGGTACAGCAAAACTCACATAAAAGACATATTGTAAACATTATAAGACTCCATACCGTCTTCCTTGTTGTTCAAAACTCAATACTAGATATTATCTAGACTCTAGAGAAACCAAATATGCAAACCAAATTAGCAAGCTCTAAGTGTTTCTTTATTAATGGGTGCAAAGTATATGATGCAAGAGCTTAAACATGAGCACAACAATTGCCAAGTATCAAATTATCCAAGACATTTTAGAATTACTACATGTAGCATTTTCCAATTCCAACCATATAACAATTTAACGAAGAAGAAACTTCGCCATGAATACTATGAGTAGAGCCTAAGGACATATTTGTCCATATGCTACAGCGGAGCGTGTCTCTCTCCCATAAAGTGAATGCTAGGATCCATTTTATTCAAACAAAACAAAAAATAAAAACAAACCGACGCTCCAAGCAAAGTGCATAAGATGTGACGGAATAAAAATATAGTTTCAGGGGAGGAACCTGATAATGTTGTCGATGAAGAAGGGGATGCCTTGGGCATCCCCAAGCTTAGACGCTTGAGTCTTCTTAGAATATGCAGGGGTGAACCACCGGGGCATCCCCAAGCTTAGAGCTTTCACTCTCCTTGATCATATTGCATCATACTCCTCTCTTGATCCTTGAAAACTTCCTCCACACCAAACTCGAAACAACTCATTAGAGGGTTAGTGCATAATAAAAATTAACATGTTCAGAGGTGACACAGTCATTCTTAACACTTCTGGACATTGCATAAAGCTACTGGACATTAATGGATCAAAGAAATTCATCCAACATAGCAAAAGAGGCAATGCGAAATAAAAGGCAGAATCTGTCAAAACAGAACAGTCCGTAAAGATGGATTTTATTAGGCCACCAGACTTGCTCAAATGAAAATGCTCAAATTGAATGAAAGTTGCGTACATATCTGAGGATCATGCACGTAAATTGGCTTAATTTTCTGAGCTACCTACAGGGAGGTAGACCCAGATTCGTGACAGCAAAGAAATCTGGAACTGCGCAGTAATCCAAATCTAGTATTCACTTTACTATCAAAGACTTTACTTGGCACAACAAAACTCAAAATTAAGATAAGGAGAGGTTGCTACAGTAGTAAAAAACTTCCAAGACACAAATATAAAACAAAGTACTGTAGCAAAATAACACATGGGTTATCTCCCAAGAAGTTCTTTCTTTTTAGCCATTAAGATGGGCTCAGTAGTTTTAATGATGCACTCGCAAGAAATAGTATTTGAAGCAAAAGAGAGCATCAAGAGGCAAATTCAAAACACATTTAAGTCTAACATGCTTCCTATGCATAGGAATCTTGTAAATAAACAAGTTCATGAAGAGCAAAGTAACAAGCATAGGAAGATAAAACGAGTGTAGCTTCAAAAATTTCAGCACATAAAGAGGCATTTTAGTAACATGAAAATTTCTACAACCATATTTTCCTCTCTCATAATAACTTTCAGTAGCAACATGAGCAAACTCAACAATATAACTATCACATAAAGCATTCTTATCATGAGTCTCATGCATAAAATTATTACTCTCCACATAGGCATAATCAATTTTATTAGTAATAGTGGGAGCAAATTCAACAAAGTAGCTATCATTATTATTCTCATTAAGTGTAGGAGGCATAGTATAATCACAACAAAATTTACTCTCCATAGTAGGTGGCACCAAAAGACCACTATCATTATAATCATCATAAATAGGAGGCAAAGTATCATCAAAGAAAATTTTCTCCTCAATGCTTGGGGGACTAAAAAGATCATGAAAACCAGCTTCCCCAAGCTTAGAACTTTCTATATTATTATCAACAATGGTGTTCAAAGCGTTCATACTAATATTACTACCAAGCATGCAAATAAGATTTCATAGGTTTTTTAATTTTCGCATCAAACCATCCATGTCTTAAATCAGGAAATAGAATAAGAAGCTCATTGTTGTCCATTATGCCAAACTAGTGTAAACAAGAAACAAAAAGATGCAATTGCAGGATCTAAAGGAAATAGCTTCGAGCACACACACAACGGTAACAGAAAAGTACTTATACCTGGGACCGGAGTATGAGAGCCTTTTTACCTTTCCTCCCCGGCAACGGCGCCAGAAAAGTGCTTGATGTCTACGGGAGCTTCTATTCTTGTAGACAGTGTTGGGCCTCCAAGAGCAGAGGTTTGTAGAACAGCAGCAAGTTTCCCTTAAGTGGATCACCCAAGGTTTATCGATCTCAGGGAGGAAGAGGTCAAAGATATCCCTCTCATGCAACCCTGCAACCACAAAGCAAGAAGTCTCTTGTGTCCCCAACACACCTAATAGGTGCACTAGTTCGGCGAAGAGATAGTGAAGTACAGGTGGTATGAATAAGTAGTAGCAACGGCACCAGAAAAGTGCTTTGCCCAGGACAGTAAACAAGCAGTAGTAATGCAGCAGTAGTAACGTAGTAAACAGTAAACAAGCAGCGATAGCAGTATTTAGGAACAAGGCCTAGGGATTAGACTTTCACTAGTGGACACTCTCAACATTGATCACATAACAGAATAGATAAATGCATACTCTACACTCTTGTTGGATGATGAACACATTGCGTAGGATTACACGAACCCTCAATGCCGGAGTTAACAAGCTCCACAATTCAATGTTCATATTTAAATAACCTTAGAGTGCAAGAAAGATCAACACGACTAAACCAAGTACTAACATAGCATGCACACTCGTCACCTTCACGCCACGTAGGAGGAATAGATCACATCAATACTATCATAATGATAATTAACTCCACAATCTACAAGAGATCATGATCATAGCATACGCCAAGTACTAACACGGATGCACACACTTGTCACCATTACACCGTGCGGGAGGAATAAACTACTTTAATAACATCACTAGAGTAGCACATAGATAAATTGTGATACAAAACACATTGCAATCATAAAGAGATATAAATAAGCACTTCACTACGCCATTCATAACGAGTGAGTAAGTATTCTGTGAAATATAGCCTAAGAGACCCACACGGTGCACACACTCGTCACCTTTACACACGTGGGACAAGGAGTCTCCGGAGATCACATAAGTAAAACTCTCTTGACTAGCATAGTGACATCTAGATTACAAGCATCATCATATGAATCTCAATCATGTAAGGCAGCTCATGAGATTATTGTATTGAAGTACATAGGAGAGAGATGAACCACATAGCTACCGGTACAGCCCCGAGCCTCGATGGAGAACTACTCCCTCCTCATGGGAGCAGCAGCGGTGATGAAGATGGCGGCGGCTCTGGAAGGTTTTCCGTATCGTGGTTCTTCGTCTCAGGGTTTTCGCGACGGAGGCTTTAAATAGGCGGAAGGGCAGCCTCGGAGGGGGCCTGGGGGGCCCACACCATAGGGCGGCGCGGCCCCCCCTCTGGCCGCGCCAGGGTGTGGTGTGGGGCCCCCAGGGCTTCCCTCTGGCGGCTCTCGGGTGTTCTGGAAGGCTCCGGGAAAAATAGGACCCTGGGTCTTGATTTCGTCCAATTCGAGAATATTTCGTTACTAGGATTTCTGAAACCAAAAACAGCAGAAAACAGAAACTGGCTCTTCGGCATCTTGTTAATAGGTTAGTTCCAGAAAATGCACGAATATGACATAAAGTGTGCATAAAACATGTAGGTATCATCAATAATATGGCATGGAACATAAGAAATTATCGATACGTCGGAGACGTATCACTCATCTTTGTGATCAGTTTCTTATGACTGATCTTGGTCCTCTCCGCTACTTTCTTGGGATTGAGGTATCCTCCACTTATGATGGTTTTTCTATCTCTCAGGAAAAGTATATTCAGGATCTTCTTGCTCGTGCTGCTCTTGGGGATGAGCGCGTTGTTGAGACTCCTATGGAGCTTAATGTTAAGCTTTGTCCTACTGATGGTGATCTTCTTCCTGACCCGACGCGTTATTGCCATCTTGTTGAGAGTCTTGTTTATCTTGCTGTCACTCGTCCTGACATATCTTATCATGTTCATATTCTGAGTCAGTTTGTCTCGGCTCCTACCACTGTTCACTATAGTCATCTCCTCCGTGTTCTTCGCTATCTTCATGATCACTCATCGCCTTTTCTTTCCTCGTTCTAGCTCCCTCCAGCTTCAGTGCTACTCGGATGCTACGTGGGCGAGTGATCCTACGGATCGTCATTCCCTTTCTGCTTACTGTGTGTTTCTTGATGGTTCGCTCATTGCTTGGAAGATGAAGAAACAGACAGCGGTTTCCCGTTCGAGTGTTGAGGCTGAGTTGCGAGCTATGACCTTGTTGACTGCTGAGGTGACTTGGTTACGGTGGTGGCTTGCGGATTTTGGGGTCTCTGTTACGGCACCCACTCCAGTTTTGTCTGACAGTACAGGTGCTATCAGTATTGCACGTGATCCGGTAAAGCATGAGCTTACCAAGCATATTGGTATTGATGCTTTTTATACATGTGCTCAGGTGCAGGGCTCAGGTTATTACGCTTCGGTATGTGCCTTTAGAGTTACAGTTGGCGGACTTCTTTACAAAGGCACATACTAGAGCGCAGCATGATTTCTTACTCTCCAAACTCAGTGTGTGGATCCACCATGAGTTTGAGGGGGGGTGTTAGATGTATATATTTGTATATTGTAGTTTCCCCATATGTTAGGGGGCTTCCTGTATAATTGCACATGTACATGTACTATATATTATGGCCTTTGGCCCCTCGATAATACAAGTTGCTTATTCCTAACACAGACCTCCACCGTGCAACTGTACAAGCCTCGGCTGTCCTGGCGTGTCCGGCCATGCCCAAGGACGAACTCCTCCCTCCAGACCTCCATTGCGCAAGAATCATCCATTTGTCCCCGACAAGGCCTTCTCTCACTAAGATGTGTTGCCTCCAATTCGAAGTCCTCGGTCCTGACCATAATATATAGCAGAGTCATCTGAGCTCCTTGAACTACTTGAGGCTCCAAATCTCTATAAGCCTGTTGCAAAAACTTGTACAAGCTTCACAGGTCGGGTCGGCCTCATCCCCGTCGGCTTCCGGATACTCGAACCGCGCCGCCTCGCCAGACCTCCAACCGACTGCGCCATCTCTCCTCCGCCGCAGTTCTCTAGACGCCGCCCCCAGCCAGGCCTATCGACCGCCGTCCCGAGATGTTGCCCGTCGATTTGGTCCAAATTTTCTCTGACGCGAGTCCTCCTCGCTTCTGACCAAGTCACGATCCCCCTTCTTCCTTCTATACCAGTGGGTTCGGCCCGGGGGCGCCACTACTACCTCGCCGGGATCAAGTCCATCTCCGGCAGCCCCATGATCTCTCCCTTTTTTATTTTTTTCGATTTTATTTACATTAATAACTATTCACTGGTAGGCGCCCCTAACTCTGCACGCGACAGCTATTTGTAGGGATGTGCGGAAAACCGGCACGCGACTAGTAAGCCAGTAATGGCAGCGTGATGCACGCTCCAACACGTGACTAATAAGTGGGGACCACCTATGTAGATGGCAAGCAAACTCCAGCAACGGACGAATCTGGCCACACGCGATAGGTACGGAGTTAGTGGCAGCGTGCGCAAATTAAGCACGCGACTGATATCCGTTGCCCGGACTTAACAAACGCATTATGGTCTCCATTTTGTGAGTGCCCACTATGCGTCAATGGTTCCAATCTATAAGACGATAATCATAGTGTAAGCGCACCAACTTAGATGCTATATATATGTATGTATCCGTCACACTCACTCAAAACACAAAAAATTGCGAAGATTTTCGCCTATTAATCATGGGAAGCGCCTATTAATTCTCGAGCATGTCTTATGTTTATAACTCTTTAGCTAGCCCTTATAAGACATCTTCGAGGATTTCGTCTTAGGATTGGATCACATAAGGGAGATTAATTATAAGGCAGGTTTATTGGCAGCGTGCGCTAGGCGCAGCACGCGACTAATAATAACCGCCGCTCACCTTATGTGCGCACGCGGCTACTAACTTACCTGCAGCATGCCGCTTCTTAGGGCACGACGTTACTAACTCCGCACCAAGGTATACTAATAACCTCCTCCTCTCTTTTTCCCTCATTCTATCCAACCCTAGCCATCATACCGACGCGTCGCCGCCGCCGACCACCCTCGCCGCGCGCCATCTTCCCCGCCCACGTCACCGCCGACCACCCGCGCTGCCGCCTTCCCCGACCGGACGGTATGTTGCTTGCTACTTAATTATATAGATCTATAGTTGAGCTATGTAGATTTGTTTGCAACATATATAGAATTGTTTGCTACTTAATTATATGGATCTATATTTAATCTATGTAGATTTGTTTGCTACCTATATAGATTTGTTTGAGCTATTTGTATGTTATTTGTATGCTAGCTATGTAGATTTTGTATGCTATATTTGTAATGGCCGATGATTAAATTTTTTGGCAGTAATTGCGGTTCGTACTTGGTTCGTTCACCCCATTTCTGCGGGTTTTAAAGTTCATTTTCAATCCCTAATATTTGTCATATGGCCGAAGATTAGTTTTTTTTTTGCAGTGATTCTCGGGTGGTGTCAGCGAGTTGTCATATGCACAAATACAAATATTGTGCATCGTACTTGGCTCGCTGACCCTATCCCTTTGGTTTCTGCGTCCAATATAAGTACGAGACCTTATTTGAAGTTCTTTTTTTTTGTGTCCAATAGATTTGTATGCTATACTATGCTATGATTATTAACATAAACCAACGGTTATATATGCAGCAAATGGATTTTTGGCAGCGGTACGCAGACTGTGGACAATATAGGTGCAAGGATAAAAAGTTTTATATACTTTTCAAAAAGAATTATAAAACTATGTCGATATATTTTAGTCTAATTAGTTAGTTTGTTCATATATATAGTTGCATTGACTTATATCTTCGATCTAATTGTTCTTTCTTCTGTAATTGTCTTTAGGGTATCCCATGTAGCGCAAGACGTGACTTCATGGAGCATATACATAGAAATATTAACCAATTCAAAACGTTTGAATTCGTCATCCAGCAGAACACACTACACACAGCGGACATGATCTTTGTTATTGAAGTCACCAATGAGGCGAACCTATTTCCACGTACGTAGTTGGAAGGAGATTATAGAACGCTACGGGATGGAGCCAGGAACTAAGTATTATTTATACTTGGATGGCTTATGCGGGGAGACCTTCTTCCACTACAAACAGTGGGACGACGCCTCCTCATCTGATGGTGAGTTCCACGACCCAAAAGATTCCGACAGGCTCATTATTCATTACCCACCCGTGGAGTCAGAACCGGAGGAGTGATTTGGTCACTTTATGCTCAATGTATATAATAACTTGATCACTAGCTTGCTAGGCTTGTAGTGTAATAATTTGATCTATTGTGCTCCATGTAATGACTTGATCACTTGCGACGACTTTGTAGTGTTACTAATGATTTGATCACTTTGCTATTATATACTCGTGTATTTGTTGCTAATTGGTAATTGATGTTATATATGTTTACATTATTATATACCTATGAAAACGAGGGGAGATCGATAGACTACAAGATACTAGTCGCGTGCCGCAAGATAGCTGTCAGTAAACTTAGTGGCAGCGTGCCAGGTGCGCACGCGGCCGGTACTGGTAGTACTAGCCGCGTGATGGTAGGGCACGCGACTAGTAGCTCGTACCACTGACGAGGTACTAGTCGCGGGCCGCCACCCGCGACTGGTAGATCAAATTGGCACGCGAGCACTAGGCTTTTCCTATTAGTGGATGATTCCAAATTTATGTTGGTGATATGTATTCGATGGGAATAAATTTTTGAGATATGTGTGTATAGATATGTGTGTAGGATAGTGTAGGGATACGCTATACATGTGTTAGTGTATGCATAACTTGATGTATATGGTGTATTTACTCGTGGTCAAGATTCAACAATATTTGGTGGTACCAAGAATACCGATATACTTCTTGGATATACTACCTAGATGGATGTAAAGAAACGATCTAGATCAATTAACATGGTAATTATGTAATAAAATTGTTAGAAATAGTTAATTTTTTTCAAATCAACATTTATACAACTTGTTTAGCACACGGGGGGGTACTTTCAGACATTTCATTTCTAAAATCAACAGCAGCATCCATCAAAAGCGCTCATATCAAATATTAAATCTCTGCTTCCAAGTTTCAACAGCTGCTTTCCACAACTGTTTTTTTCCCACCAGGTACAGTTATTTTTCAAAAACTGCTGTCTAAACAAACATATACCCTAGAGAAAATGCTTGGTGGCTTGGTGCTCAATCGACAGCTCTAGAAATGGATAGAGCAGCCGCTGCTAGAGGAGAACGAGTCGTGAGTTAAAAATGAGCTATACCTCATCTCAGGTAGTTGGTTGGTACAGATAGAACGTGTAGGGTGTTCTTTTCAAAGAGAAAACATTGCCGGGCGGGCGTGGTTTTGTAAAATGCTTGGCATAAAAAATAGACTGATCCAGAGCACTCATTTTAGATCCAACGGTTAACACAAAATAGGCTGATCCAGAAAATTCTCGGTTAACTCATCTATTTGTACTGCTCTCGATCCTTCACAACGAAGGTAAACTTGGCATCCAAAATTGTACTCTCTCTGTCTAATAAAATTTGTCTAAGATTTATCTAAATTTAGATGTAACTAACATTAAATAGGATCTAGATATATCTAAATTTAAATTCCACATGTTTTATGGGACGGAGTATGATGCTGCTGTTGGGATAGCTACGCTACAGACAGTTTGATAGCACGTGTTGAATGGGGCGACCTTTCCATTTTCTCAAGCTCTCACATCATCGTGATTTGACAAGAACCTAGCGCACGCTGTGTGTACGGTAAAGAGGGCAAACCTATCCTTTCACCCTTTCAGACGCTGATGCGTTCGCCCCAACCAATTGATATATTGATCAGCAAGGGCAACGTGCTCTTAGCATGCACACGTCTATTTTTATTTATGAAAATGGTTAAAGGTTAGCGGATGATTGTTCTGTTTTCTAATGTGTTTTTGGTTCAAAATTAGCTAACTGGAGCCTGGTTCGTTGCCAACACGTGCTCAAGAACACATCGCATGAAACTTCCTGGTCGACACGCAATTCACAAGAAACGCACCCATTTTCTTGTCAACGGGACGACGTATTTCAACGTTCGAAAATCACGTATGTTTGCATCAGCTGAAATGGTCGAAATCGACCGCGTGGCTGTTTGCGTCGGGGTGGCTCCAGCAGCACGACGCATTTTTTGCTCGAATTACCATTTTTTATAACATGGAAACATAAATTACATAGTTGAACACATGGAAATAAACCCTAAACGCCTGCGCCTACTGCTTCTCCTCGTCGTTGTCGAGCACGATGAGCTCCGGTACCACCCACGACCAGTTGGGAACCGACGAAACGTACGCCGGGTGCACCGGCGGTGCTGGAGGTGGAGGCGCCAGGGCTATGGCTGTGGCGGAGGTGGAGGCGCCCAGGGCTGAGGTGGGGCCCCCCACGAGTTGTACGACGGTGGTTGTGGCGTGGCCAAGTCCTGTAGCGCCTGTCGTAGGGCTTCATCCTCCGATAGGCTCGGCGGCATGATGCCGGTGGCGTACCGCGGCAGCGGCGGCTGCACAAGTCGATCGTTCTCGGAGACAAGGACGCCGAGCCTCACGATCTCATCGTCCGTCATGTTGTCCAGGTACTCAAACTTGCGGCCCTCCGCCATGGCCAGCTGTCATTCCTAGAAGACGACCGCGACGTAGTCGTCGTTGTCGTCCTTGACCTCCTCGTTGTGGTACGCCAGCGTCTCGATGTAGTCGTCGTCATCGTCATAGTCGTCGTCGCCGTACTGCGCAGGCGTCGGTGCCTGCTGTCTTCGAGGATGAAGGGAAAGTCGATGTCGCCCATGAAGCTCGCCCTCCTCCTCCGATCCCTCTCGGACACGAGATACGTGCGCCAGCTGTTGAATTCGATGGCGTACGCCGGATCAGCGCGGAGGTCCAGCGACAGGTACCGCCTCCTTCAGCGGATATCGGCGCTCCTAACTGGCTCGCGCGCAGGCACGGGAGGGACGGGGGCCCGGCGGTAGCTGAGCCGCCAGCCGCCAGGCATGTGCACATCCCGCCACGCGTCGCACGTCGTCCAGTTCGCGTGCATCAGCCTCCCCACGCTGACGGGCAGCGCCACCCTGTTCACCCGCTCCTCCTTCTTGGTGCCGCTGCCGGACGCCTCGAAATCGTTCTTCTTCTTCCCCATGGTGCTGCGGCGGTGGTGGTGGGAGTGGAGGTGTGGGCGATGGAGGAACGGTGCCGGTGGACTTTTAAGGCTGGACGCGCGCGGGAAACGATGCCATTGAAGGCGGCGCAGAAGCCCAGCCGCCGCCCGCCAGTGCGCGCGCAGAAGAGGCAGCCGCGACATTGATGGCGAAGGCTGCGGCCCAGACGCGGAAGCGCTGACCGCTTGAAGCGATGCCCTCGATACATGCTCGCTGTTAGGCGGGTCCGGTGGAGATGCGAGCGGTCCCTTGGTGCGTCCGCGCATCGTCCGCCGCCACGCATTCCAAGCGCAAATATGCGCCAGGTTTGCGTTGCCGCGGACGACCCGGTCACGATGCGTCGCCCCGCTAGAGATGGTATCAGACGCATTTTCGAACCGGACGAACGCAAACGGTCACTCGGCGTCCGTTGGAGATGCCCTCACTGTTTGACCAAGCTTTGGTCGATGATTTGTTTCCAGAAAAAGGTTTGTTGTGCCGCCTTGATACCATTAGGTACGTGTATACCTGGGCATTATTGGGGTTAGGCCAGGCTGGGCTTCGGACCGGGCCTAACAAAACCCGACGCAAAAAACAAGCCTAGGCCTAGCCTGATCGTTGGGCCTAACTTTCAGACTCAAGTCCGGACCATCACTATATAAGCCTATCGGGCCTTGAGCCGGGCTCTTCCCTATTCATACATTTCTAAAGCCCATGCCTGGCCCGCAGATATGCTCGGGCTAGCCCAAGCCTGAAAATTTCGGGCCGGGCCAAATCGGGCTTCCCATGGCCAGGTATGTCGTGTGTAGTAAAAATGTGGTGGCTAAATGTATCTTCAACACTGCGAAAAGTCCGTGTTGAACCGAGGGACATGTGAGCCGGCCGCATCGACGAAGGACGGAGCTGCAAGATTCGTGCAATGAGTAGCAGTCGCACCGTATGCATACAATTGAATTAGAAGTTTCACCGTATAAGAGAAGAAGAACAGGGACTTTAGGACAGTGTTTGGCAGGCATGTTCTGACAGCACGGCAGCCACGGACCCAAGAGTCCACCGTTGATCATTTGTACACAAGGGTGCCGCACTGTATGACGGTCAGATCCCTGAGATTTTTACCATACGGGACTGCTTAAGTACTTGCCAATGGATCAACAGGCAGGCAGCAGTCCCATTTCTCCCCTAGAACAACAAGCTGCTCGCTCCTCTGATCCGATCCAAAGCTGTGTAGCCATGTCGCAGTCGTCTTCTTCCTCCAGACGCCACCGCCTCCCTCGCGGCCCGCTCCCGCTCATCATCTGCCCGAATTACAGCAACGTCAGTCGTCAGGGTCCGTTGCTAGGTCTCCAGCACAGAAGCCAACCCATTTTGGTGCACTTGCGAATACAGAGATCATGTTATGCTGATCATTTCTATTTTGTTTGACGAGGTTTTAGGCTGAACAGGCAGGCTCCGCAGCATGCGATTCCTGGCGGTGGGAAGACGAGTATGCGTCTTACATCACTGGACCAGGAATCAACCTGCTGATCGCCGCCGCCGGAGGAAGCTTCATGGTCGGCAGCTCTTCAGCGATGCTCGAGCTCATGGCAACGGTGTCCAGCACGGGGTACGCGTGCATCATCATCCTGGTCGCCCTCGCCATGAGGATGGTGCAGGACAGGCTCTGAGCTTAGTGTGCCCCAGGAGACTTCGCTAGGTGCACTACCTGACGCGATCAGCAGAAGGATCCGTGGTCAGTTGCGCACCAGCCTTGTCGGTAGTAGCAGGCAGTGATGTACCCTCCAATTCGAGGAATAAGGCGTCCTCGTTTTACGTGTTTTTTGTTTGACCAAGAATTGCTTCAAATATATAACGATTATTTGTATGAAATTGGTATCATTAGAAAGTGTTTTTCAATACGAATCCAACGATATTAATTACATATAATATAATCAAGATTTTGTTGCTCAAATTTTATGGTCAAAGTTCGTCTTGGAATACGCGTGCGCCTTATTCCTTGGGACGGAGGTGTATTTAGTATGGATCTTGTTATCCTCATCAACTGTGATCAGTAGTAATTTCCGAACATGCACTGTATTCGCATCCAGCCTGATATTTTGTAGTAACCATGGAATGGAGGTGTTTAGACGTGCAATTTTTATTATGTTTTGCGAATGGAGAGCTCATTTTTATTATTTTTTGCACGCACGCGGTTACACTGACCACCAGTACCCGGAAAACACATATGAAAATGATTTTTCTTAAACTAGATGATACCCCGCGCGTTGCTGCGGAAAATATTGTTATAAATTGCAATTTAACTTTTTATGTTGACCACCCTATTTGTGAGTGGTCACCGGTGAGTATAGAGAATAAATAAGTGTGTAGAAACCACATATTTGACATGGTAAAAATATTTAGCGAGCCAGCTGAGTTATTGAGCATTGGAAATATTCTAAATCGGATAACAAATTATTGTGATTGCTAGTAAACGATCAGTTGTATTTGCAATAACACGTCAGAATTGCCAAACATTTGCTCTTCAATTTTCGCAACTCAAGATTGTAGATTTAGACATCTTAGGCTGCCCGCAGGGCTCCAATACTACGACAAAATTGCTCTCTCGTACTTGTTCGAGATCCACAGTAACACTGATTTTATAAATAAAAAAATTTAGAAGAAACGTAAGAGATTTTAGCAACAAATAAACCTCGACAATGATATAGTTCCTGTAGACCAGGGACAAATCGAAAATGTGGGATGGAGCCGAACATCTGGCTTGATGGAGCGGAACATTTGGCGGAACTAATTTCTTTGCTCTCCCCATATGATCCAAGTTCTTTTCTTTTTCCTTGCACTATGTTACACCACCGGCATAGATATAAATAACAAAAATATTCCTCATTTACAAAAGAATATTTTGGGATTGTTTGATATTTCAGTGTTAGCAAAAAATTACTCATTGACGGTAAATAGTACTTCTTAATGATTGATAAATATATCAGGCCATTGTGAAGGAAAAAAGTTAAAGAAAATTACTTTGTAATTGTGTAGTTCAAGGAT
Source organism: Lolium rigidum (assembly GCF_022539505.1). NCBI lineage: Eukaryota > Viridiplantae > Streptophyta > Magnoliopsida > Poales > Poaceae > Lolium > Lolium rigidum. The sequence goes on along the minus strand of NC_061512.1, from coordinate 77,078,222 downwards.
GCTCTTCTCAACACGCGAGCTATGAAACGAATAAAGCCTACATTCTTTGAAGAAACGTATGTTTTTTTACAGGAATATGAAGATGTCGCCAGTCGTCACTGTTTGTGCAGATAAGGAGCTTACAGCATTGAAGGGTAGTAAAGGGCAACATACCGGGTCACTTAAATGAATGGAAGGTGCTTCTAGCTTACAGGTTGCTGGCGCAGGAAATACCCCTTGAGTTGTAGAATACGATCAAGAAAGATCTTGCACAAACAAAATGTACAAACTAAAGAGACATATATTGTTTCAATATTGAATAATTTAATAGATACATCAAACTGTTTCTCCATTAGATCGTGCCAAGCACAATTTACGGAACAAAATACCAACCATGTAGCTTACCAACACACAATTAGCTTTCTAATAATAGCCAAGGTAGTCTTGAGTTGCTCGTGCAATTTCATGGACATTAATGTCTTGTAATCTCTACTATATTAATTGTCCAGAGGTGGTATCCTATGGTACGTCGTCCCCTTGCCTCCACAGAAAATTCGCCCAGGCCAAAAAAAAAAAAAAATCTGAAGAAAACGAAGTTTCTCACGCACGATCTCTCCGCAACACGTCAGCGTCCGCCAAAAGACCGGAAGAAAAGCCAGTGGCGGTTGTACCAAGCACGGACGACTCCTTGGAAAGCCAAACGTGCTGCGAAAAATCCTCCACGGTAGTTCCTCCATTGGCGTCTCTTTCTCCGCTGTCCCTCCCCTGTAGTTCCCATCTCTGCCTCAAGCCGTGTCGAGCGCGGCCGAAGGAGTGCAGTCATGCCGATCTCCGCACTGCGATCTGGCCGTCGGGTACCCCCGCTGTCGCCTTAGGCGGCGCGTCGAGGAGCACCAAGGAGAAAAATGTCCATGTTTGCTCCACGGGGAAGGCCACTTCCGCCGGTTTGCCGTGGCCGTGACGCTGCTACCGCCTCAGACAACAGCGTCAGCAGAAGTCGGTCTGAGGGCCACGGCCGCGGGTACCGGGACAGAAGGCTTCATGGGCTCTGCTGGTCATCGAGAGAGTTTTTCGCCGTGGCAGCCGATCCCGTGTCCGACCCCAACGGTCCAACCTTCTCCAATATGTAAAGTTCATCTTCCCCTATTAGAGCAGGTCTAACAGACCCCGTAAAAGGGGCAAACCCGTATAATAACCGCCGATTTGAGGGTTTCGGCTCTACCCGGCCGTCCAGCACGCCTCGTAAAAACGGCCCCCGCATCGTTTTTTGCTGTTTTCGAGTACGGGGCGGGTCGTCGCCCCCTACTTGTGCGGGGTGGGAGCGGGGATAGTGGGGCGAAACCGGTATCGCCCACTCCACTTGCGCGCGAAGCATTTCGCTGAAGCCAACCGCCGCCGCCGCCGACCGATCTCCTCCCCCCGCGCCCTTCCCGGCCGGATCCCGCCGCCATGGACCATCCGCAAGAGCCGCCTACCGCCGGCGGTACACCTCCTTCGGGCGCGGTGGTTGATGTCCCCGTCGGAGGTCCGCCGACCGCCGGCGTCGTGTCGGCCATGATCGCCTCCACCATCCCGTCGAAGAGGAAGAGGATCCCGAAGCAATTTTTCGAAGCACCTGCGGCGACCGCTGATTCACCGGGCGAAGCGCCGCCGGCTGCCAAGAAGGCGGGCCGGACGAAGACCAAGGCGGCCGGGCCGAGGGGCGTCGCGCCGGCCAAGGTGCGGACAAAGGCAATCAACAGCATCGGCCTCGCGCCTCCACCGCCCTCCAAGGTCATGACCCCTCCTCCGTCCGTTCCGGCCGTTGCGCCGCCCGCGCCGCCGCCACCCACCATCGACGCAGACAAGGTGTTCGATGTTGAGTCCACAACATCCTACTTGGACATGCTCAACGAATCCGCGGTGAATTTGGACGCCGGTATCGGTGCATTCGATGGGGAGTGCAACATTGAAGACTTTGATGACGAGGAGGAGGATGAGGGTGACGAGGAGGAGGTGGTTGAGGTTGATCCGGCTGCCGCCGGTTCTTCGTCGACGCCGAAGCCACGCACGGCGAACTACAGCGAGATCGAAGACGCCATCTTGGTCCGTGCTTGGAGCAAGGTGGGGATGGATGCGTGCACCGGAGTGGACCAAGGCGGCAAGCGCTATTGGCAGCGCATTGAGGATCTGTACCACCGAGCTGAAGCCTCGCACGAAGAGCATGGCGGACAGATCCTACCGCTTCCTTGAAGGCCGATGGAACATCATCAAGCCGGCTTGTTCTCGTTGGAGTGCTGCCATGGATCAAGTGGCCGACAACCCTCCTAGTGGATGCGTGCCGGAGGACTATGTAAGTTTTCCTTGTGTTGATGATGTGGAAACATCACATGCTATCCATATTATGTGTTGATGATGTGGAAACATCTCCTCATACTATTTTTGTGCAGCCCAAGTATGCTCAACAACGGTACAAGGACATGGCCGGCTCGAAGAACAAGGAATTTCAATTTCAACATTGCTTTTCCATCCTTCAACATCTTCCTAAGTGGAAGTTGCGGGACAACGAGCCAAAGTGCAAGAAGGAGGCACTTCTCACCATGGATGATGAAGCAGAGGACATGAGTGGGAGAAACACCGGCAAGCCCGAGGGCAACAAGAAGGCCAAGGAGTGGGTTAAGGTAGAACTTGAAGCAGCTAGCTTCCGGGAGAAGTTGGATCAACTCATGAAGTCCAAGGAGGCATTGACGATGAAGACGTTGGAGACCAAGCTCCTCATCACCGACAAGAAGAGTGAGGTGAAGCTTGCCAAGGTGCAAGCAAGGAGGGAAGATGCCAAGTTGAAGGCCGAGCTTGAAATGAAGATGATCGCAGCGAAAGAAGCCAAGGCCATGAAGGAGCTCTTGGCCGAGGAGAGGGAAATCATGATGATGCGCACCGACGGAATGGACGAGGATCAGCTGGCGTGGTGGAACGAGACCAAGGCGGACATCATTGCGAGGAAGAAGGCTGCGCGTCAAGCTCGTGCTCAAGGTGAGTCTCCGGCGAGCGGTGGCGCCGGTGGCGATGGATCCGTTGATGGTTGATCACATTTGGGAACTTCCGTGGCTTGAACATTGCCTATGATCGCGTTGTGATGTTAAAACTATGAATTATGCATCACATATTTCGGATGTGCTATGTTTGATGTGAAATTGTTGTGCAAATTGCTGTCTAAAACCCTGTTTTGAGGGGCAGGAAACTCGGACGAGCTAGCAGAACCCGTATCCCCACCCCGTAAAACAGAACGGGGTGGGGATACGGGTTCTGCTAGCTCGTCCGAGTTTTCGGCCGGTGAAAACCGGATACAGGGCCCTCTACTCGCGTTTTACGGGGCGAAAAAATACGGGGCCTGTTAGACATGCTCTTACTCTACTAGACCAACACTGGTTGGAGATGGAGATAAAGTTGTTGCTCTACAACTCGTTCTTCCCTGGATGGTTTGTAGCTCTAACCTTCATTAAATCTCAATATATGCTTCTTACGCATGTTATTTTGTCAAATCCAGAGATTCGTGTGCTTATGCTATCATGCAGGTCACTTAACCTTGTAACTGATGCTTCCAGGTACTTTGTCGGATGTCATAATATTGGCAGTTTTAAGCAGTAAGTACTACATTGGGAAGCTCTTCTGGATAAATTTCTCAACCTGTACATTACGTAGTTGTAGGAAATTTATGCTTCTGTAGCTGAACCTTGTCACCTTGTGCCCAAGAAAATTGCATAAAACAGAGGCAATTTTTGTGTTTCTGTAACTGAAACTTCAGCAGATAATCTAGATATTATTTGGACAGTGGGTCGACTCACTCATGATCACCGATGGGCTTCAATTAGATTCTCTTGTATCACATGCAGGTGACCTGGACAGCTTATGCATTGAAACGTTTGAAGCAAGACAAACCGGCATGGTAGTGGATCTTAGCCCCTGGGAGTTGCCACTGACACTCCGGTGGACAATTGGCTGGTGCACCATTTGTTTGATCATATGAGCATACAATTAGATAACAAATATTGGTATTACTGCGTTTTCTGCATTTCTTATATTTATTTGTTTTCTATAGATTACCGGCTCAAAAGAATTGAGAGCCTCAGTTTTTGAACTGTGATTAAGTCGACATCATAGTTCAAGAAATCTGTGATTCACATAGGTGGTTCTTCTATTGATTGGTTCCCTAGGAGAAGTACTGAATAATACGTGAAGAGAAAGATAAATCAACTTCAGGTACTTGATTCAAAGTGCAATTTTTTCACTATTATTTGGTGAAATTTTTCTAGAGTATACTGCATTTGAGACAATACTTTGGTGCTTGGTTAAATTTGACGTGATGCACCTGATGAAGAAATTAATGCTTGGTTTTGTTTTGGGGATTGTTGCTGAAGCAGTTTCATTTTAGCATGGAGTTCTGCTACGTGGCATTCTAATGCTTGAACTTGTGCTATTTCTATTTTAAATGGGAGATACATCTGTGCAGTACTAGGGATGGACGTATGATAGTGAGGTATGTGCGATAGAATGGTACGTATTTGTTGGAACTGTCAACTACATATGGATTCTTGTAAGATACATTCGGTTCATCTGAATAATTTTTTTTAGTTTGATACATATTTCCTGGTGATTTGTAATTGGTTCCTCTGAAAATTTGTACTGTTCATCCATAAATTATGTGGTTACTTAACTGTAGAATGAAGTTATCTATGGTTCTATCTATTTAGCGGTGTTTCTTTGCATTAATTTTGTCTTTGCTTTTGCGAAGTGTTTTGCCTCATTTCTCAGTGATCATCACCTGGTTCATCAGTTGGCAGGGGACAAAATAAAGGAGTAGAGTCATTCGTTTGATTAATCTGCAACAACAGTTATGAATTGGATGCTCATCAGATTACCCAGGTTTGGATATAACTCTTGGTTACTTAGAACTGGATTTTATTCGCTACTTGTCATACCACGCACTTAAACACCTGCTTATGTGCAATGTATTGCCAGATGAGATTTAATTATTATAAGCTTCTGGCTGCCAGTAGCTCCTCGGACTAAGTATGTGAATTTAGTTTGCCTTGCCCTCGGACCAAGTAAATTGAAGTTTAACTAACGCAAACTTTTATCGGTACATGTTGAACACCAACCAGGCTACCGTTCCTTTGTTCATGCCCAGCTCTTTCTTCTGTTTATCATGTTGTATTAACTATTGAACTGAATAAGTCCATGATCCATATGTCATGGATTTCAGAATTTTAATTTTTGATGTGGTGTGTTTATGGTCTCAATATGATATAAATGTCATTTATTTTCTACTTTTTTCACTCAAATTACTATTTTTGAAGAGTATTCGGGTGGGGTTCCTATTTCTACTATTGTGCCTCTGGCTGTTGTTGCACTTCCACGGCCTGCATAACCAGTCAAGTCGGATTCCCATCAGTGAAACCGCACTTCATGCTTCGATGATGACCGAGTTCATGGTGGAATTCATGTGCGCAACTGGAGTGTGCTAGCTGCATGAGCTGGTAAGGGACGCTCTTGCACCAAGCCATGAGCTCGCTTCTTAGCTCCGACTAGAGGGTGAATGTTTAGGTTCCTTCCTAATGTATCATGGAAGTGTACGTCTATATGTTTCAGGTATTTAGCACCACGACTGACAAATATTAAAGTTTAGTACCTGTTAGAAATCAGCATAAAATACATGCTATGGTTAACTCATGAAGAGAACAAGATCTATTCTCTGAAATAAAATTTAGACACCACTTTGAATCGGGAATGGTGTTTTGGCACCCGGGAGCATATGCTCCCGGTTGTTAAACTTCATTTTAAATACACTTTCAAAATGTTGACAAATTCAAACACAAAATTTAGTGGGTACATTTCGAAATTCTACACGTTCACAAAATGGTTTCACACAAAACCGACATTTTGAGTGTCATTTGTAAAAAAGACAAATTTTGATGTAGGAAAAGGTTGTGTACGAGACGTTTTGTTTCTCTTTTTCATACAAGTCACGAAAAATGTCGGTTTTTCGTAAAACTTGATGTGCGCACGTAAAATGTCGATACGTAAGCGAGAATTTTTTTGTACGAATTTTTTCGACATTTCAAAATTGTTTTTCGGGTGGCAGGAGCATATGCTCCCATGTGCCGAATTGAATTTCTGCTTTGAATCCTTGTTGCTATGGTCATAATGTGTAGTTAACTGTACAAGTAAACTTTCAGACTACAGAATCCGCATTGTATTGTTAGGCATAATTTATGGATGTCTTATCATACACTTCTCTTTCTACCTATGATTGAAGCATAAGAATGATATGAAGGGTAAGTAGCGGTGACGTCAAATTGTTGTTTCTTTGTGTATTCTACTAGGGAGATCTTATGTTCCTCATCCTTTTCTGTCATAGTTAATCCTCTCCATCGCATTGGCACCCCACACTCCACCAATCTTACATGCATGCTCAGTTGCTCACCAGAATTCTAGACACTAAATCACAACATGTTACAGGTAAGGTGCCTATTTTTGGAACCGTAATATCACATAGATGAACTGTTGAATTGAGTGCCATAGTATTATAGTGCTATTTTAGATTATATTGAAAATTGTCGGAGAGAGTTAGGCTCCAAAAGACTATCACTCAATTTTGTCCACAAGAATTATAGTTATACTTTGATAAATTAATATTGCACTTGCTATATGCTATTTTTAAAACATTCCTATGTTGAATGTGATTATTAACGACCTCCATTTCTTCCAAATGATTATATTTTTTAGTTTAACCAATAAATGTGCTATCTTTTTTGGTGTAATATATCAAGATGCAGCATGTGTGAAATCTTACATGGATTGTGTTCAAATGTGTGACAAGGAAACTTTTTTAAGAGGTCGTGGCAACGCACGGGCATTCAACTAGTAATGTATTAATAGGTGGAAGATACCTGCTAAAAGAGTGAATAAATACCACACTATTTCAAGATGCAGGTATCTTACCAGATTATGGGACTCTGTCACGGCGACATATAAAGGAAAACAACACCTGTGGAATCTGTAAGGCAGAATCTGAAACTTTGATGCATGCGCTGATTGACTGCAACCATGCAAAATTGTTTTGGGATATGGCAAAAGATATGCTATTAGTGAAGATACCGAGACTACACCCAGCGACATGGTCAAGGGATATTTTGTGTGATCCTTTGATTAATACAAAGGCGAGAGCGGTTATTATTACAGTAATGTACTCGATATGGACCTCGAGAAACAATCTGACACATGGTGAAGCTGGTTTTAACCCAGTGAAGACTATGGAAGTTGTCAGGGAGACTCTGCAAGCGCTTGAATTACCTGTTGACAAGGTTTTGTCTAAGTCAGCTAGGCCTTCTTGTAAGTGGCAGAAACCATCGATGGATGTTTTCAAAATCAACTCGGATGGAGCCATTCGGGTGGAAAACAGTTCAGCGGCGACGGGAGTGGTAGCACGGGATGCTGTGTCATTCCGGGGAGCACTTGGAAAGTATTATGAGGGCATCTCTGATCCCCTCACAGCTGAAGCTCTCGCGCTACGTGATGCAGTTTATTATGCTGTCCAGAAAGGTTTTACTAGAGTGGTGTTCGAAGTGGACTGCGCCAATCTCGTCCGTAGTTGGCAGGGTAGATTGGGGGATCGATCTTTGATCAGGCCAGTTCTAGATGAGATTAGTGAGCTAGTGAGTTCCTTTTCTTCTTATAGCATTAGTCATATCCGGAGGGAGGCTAACCAGGCGGCCCATTCCTGCGCAAAGTTTGCGAGTCTACAGGATGGATACTTTGCTTGGGAGGCTGACCCTCCTGGTTTTCTTGATCAAAGCCTGAGGGCTGATTGTAATGATATGACTGTGGATTAAAAGCAGCAGGTTTTTTACGCACTCTTTTCCTCACCAGGGTACCGAAGGGGACTGGGAGGTTTTTAATGAGGCGGCCTGCTGGCTTAATAGATGTTGTTATCAAAAAAAAAACCGGTTGCAGTATTGCCAAAGGATTTTTGCTCAGATTTGCATGATAATTTCTCCGGAGATAGAATACCAAAAGAGATCCATGCAAAGTAAGTGCAATCCAGTAAACAAAATGGTGGAACCTGAATACCGCCTCAATGAGATTGATGATAGGACTGGGCTTCCTCAATGTAATCAGTAAGAGAATAAGATTGACCAACATTCAATATCATTTGGACACAATGGAATGGAAGATTGGCTTCTTAGGTGTGTTTAGAATCCAGATCACGACTCTCTTCCTTGCATCCCATGACCACATCAATGTTTGTGCGGTGGATTCGGTAAATGGCGAGGGCGATAAGTGGAAGAGATAAGAAGGTTGTTCTTATCCGTGACACAATTGAGTGCAGCAACCAGTACCAACACGAACTGGAAGGGGATTAGTAATATATAGTGATGAGGAGGAATGCATGGAGTGATTGGGAATGAAGGGGAGAGGAAGAGACCAACAATTTTTTAATGCACGCTGGGAAGGCAAGCAGTCGACTGATGGAATTAATGAATGGGTAGAAGCCGGAGGAAATAAAGTGGGGGCATTTAGGAGTAAAAGCAAATTTCATGGAGAAGGTGAAAGGAAGGGAAGTGGATGCACCGAACATAATGGTGGCCAGCAGTTTTTTTTATCAGGATGATGTGGCAGGTATGCTGACATGGCAAGCTAGGATTGCTCAAAGATACTTGATGAGGTGGATGGTTTGCATGTCTAAAGAAATAGGCTAGTGGGGATGAACTATTTAGTTATTGTAGATGCACTGTGGGCAGATGGTCGAGCTCCGGTTGATGTAGCCCCGCTCACCGACGACACTACATCAAGACCAACTAGTCTCCCAAGTGGACCGATGACTCGGGCTCGAGTTAAAGCGCTACACGATAAGGTGAACTCGCTCCTCACCACCCTTGATCTTGATACCCCTTTGGATGGAATGCTACCTCATGCCGATGTGCTATGTGTCATTAGGTACAAGGCGCATCAAGACACCGGAGAGGAGGACAAGCCATGGTCGAGGGAAGGAGAGGAGCCTCAAGTCATGAAGATGGACACGAAGATGGACCCGACGTCACGCGAAGCGCTCGAAGGAAGGGAAGACGCCGGCCGGTCCAGGACCCGGTCTGACCGGACGCACAACCGGGCCGCCCGGTCACAGACCCGGTCAACCGGCCGCCAACCGGATTTCCCTCAAGCTCGTACCGGGCACCAACCGGACGGAAACTTGCGAGGTTTCCGGTTGGCGACCGGTCAACCGGACCCAGGACCGGACCACCCGGTCACAGGCCCGGTCTGACCGGCCCCAGGACCGGATCTGACGAGGAGACCCCACCAAACTGCCTAAGTTATCCTGTTTTTGTACCTTTTCGCCTTGATGGCTGTGTGTGCCTATATAAGGACCCTAGACCCCTCCTTTACCCCTCAGACATATTTTGAGCTTAAACCAACTTTGAGCTTAGTCTCCCTAGGGTTAGCATCCATCTTGGACAAGCATCCCTATGTAATCAATGCCATTCTTGTTGTTGATTTGGATATTGTTGATTGAGATTCTAGTGCAAGGCACTCTCTCTCCCTCACCAATCTCCTCTTTTCTAACACCAATCTCTCACCGGGAATTCTGCCGCGTGCCTCTTCCGGGTGATTCTATTGGCGTGGTCCATCGAGCCACAGGGGTAAGTATCGGGTGTATCGGGTTGGTGTGCGTGCGTGAGTACCGGCGTTCTTCGTGTTCTTCGCGTTCCTCTCGCTCTCCCACCTTTTTTCCCTCGATCCTTGGGTCAAATCGCGAGATCAGGCCAACCCCTAGATCTCAGATCTCATCATATGGTATCAGCAGCTCTTGGTTACCGCGATTTTGACCCTCCACCCACCCGATTTCATTTCTAGAAAATTTTCCAAAAAATCCCCAAAAATAGCCCCAAATAGCCTTTTGACCGATCTGTGATTTGGTTGCGTTTTGAGTGGTTTTGGTCCGTGGATTTGGTGTTGATGTGCTTGATCTACTATTTCCCCAACTTTTAGCCTCCAATTCCATCGTCTTCCCGTCGATTTGCTCTTTTGGTCTTGGTTTGGGGAAGAACAGGAGAGAGAAAACGAGAAACCCGGTTGTGAATCCGGTCAACCGGCCCCCAGACCGGCCGCTCCGGCGCGGAACCCGGTCAACCGGCCGCCAACCGGACAATCCGGTCCAGAGTCCGGTCCAACCGGCCCCAGACCGGGCGACGATCCGCCCCTCCTTCGAGCTCGTCTTCGACCACCACCACCACCACCACCACCATCATCGCAGGTATAACTTGCAGTTTTCCCTTGTAGCCCTCTTCCTGTTGCGATCTATCCTATCGAGCATTGCTTATCTAGTGTTGCGAGACATTGCACGTGACCCCGATTGTGAGGTGTGTGTGTAGTGTGGAGTAAAGCTTTTAAGCAAACACTCGTGTGGCAAGATAGCAAAAGCGAGCTAACGCTAACATAGTGCGAGAAAAAGCCGCAAAAACACAAAAAGAGTGCAAAGCGCACCATACATCCATACAAAAGAGTACAAGTGCCACCATAGATACAACGAGTGCAAGTGTCACCATATACAAAAGAGTTACAAGCTTTTAAGCAAAAGAGAGAAGAGAAGAGAGGTCACGTGTGAATCTAGTTGTCTCTCCATTTGCAACCAAAGCTTTGCCTCTCCTTGTGTTAGTGTGACACCGAGCATCCGTACATACACTTTTCCGCTCACTTTTGGTTGCACTAATCCCGCTTATCCCGTGTGTGTGTTCCACAACTTTTCCGTGTTTATAGTGATCTTCACATTGACATTTGGATTTTTGGACCTCACCCACTTTTGACAACATACTTGATCTTGAATTTGGTCTTTTGGCTTTCCACCATACCATCCTAACACCATATTTGCTAGCTTTTGCGTGTGGTTTTGCGTGTGTCCCCGATACACTTGATCTTGCTTTTGACTTGGTGGATTGCCTCAATACTATCTTACCTTGGTAAGAGTGCGAGGTAGTCTCCTTCCACTAACATCCACAACATAGTTCTTGTCTTTGCATCATGGATAGGAGCGGAGATGATGCAAGGGATGGAGAAGTCCTCCGCAACACCGAGAGGTTGGCTACTCAACACAACCTATGGATGCAACGCCAAGAGTTCAAGGAGCAACTCACACTCTTCGAGACACGAATCGATGAGCAATATGATGAAGTGGCACACAACTTCTCCGTTGTGAACCAAGACTTGGCTCTCCTTCGCGAAGCTACGGACAACTTGAATGGCCAAATGGCGGCCAATGATGCGAACATGGAGCGGCGCATGGATAGCCTCGAGCGCGCCATCACCAACTTGGGTCGTCATCACCGACACCGCTCTACTTCATCATCATCAAGCTCGTCACAAGATTACTACTCTCATGGTCGCCATTCGTCCTCGAGCTCCTCCTCAAGGCATGAAGACCATCATCGACCTCATCGCCCACATGCTCGTCATGAAGACTCTCGCTCCAACTCTAGGCGTGGAGAAATACATCGCCATGCTCGTCCTCAAGAACGACCTCCACAAGATCGTCCTCAACCGGATCGCCATGCCCACCATGGGCGTGACGGCCACCCACATGACAACGTCTTCCACAACATGGAGCCACATGGTGATGCTCAAGGCCATGGACATCAAGAACAACCGAGGCGTGATCTCCGCAATCATCCTCGCCATGACCAACGTGGAAGAGGAGACCCAGAACATGATCAAGACGAGAGGGCCATCCTTGGGCGTCGTCAACCACCTCGTCAAGATCTTCAACAACATCATCGCCGTGAACAAAGTGAAGCTAGTGTCCAACTTCAACGCCAACCCAATGCTATGGTTGGTCGCGGAAGACCTCCTATACCACCTCAAGCCGCAAGAGATGAAGGCATCCGTCCTCGCCGAAGAAATTTGGAGGATGAAGAGAACATGTTTGGAAGGCTCAAATTCACCATGCCCAAGTTCAAGGGTGAAGAAGATGCCGAGGCTTACCTCTCATGGGCACTCAAGGTTGACAAGATATTCCGCATCCACAACTACTCCGGTGCTAAGAAAGTGGCCATGGCGTCTCTTGAGTTTGAGGACTATGCCAACACTTGGTGGGAACAAGTTCTCACTCTAAGGGAAGAAAAGGGTGAACCTCCAATTGACACTTGGGAAGAGATGAAGGAAGAGATGCAAGCTCGCTTTGTACCAACACACTACGAGACCGACCTCTTCAACAATCTCCAAAAGTTGAAGCAAGGTACCAAGACCGTCGAGGAGTTCTTCAAGGAGATGGAGTTGACTATGATGAGAGCCAACATCCAAGAATCCGAGCAACAAACCATCGCTCGCTTCTTCAATGGCCTCAACTACCCCATCAAGCGAATTGTGGAGTTCCAACCTTACTCCAACATGGTTGAGTTGGTTCACCAAGCCTCCAAGGCCGAGCGCCAAGTGAGTGAGGACATCAAGTACTCCAAGTCCAAGTCATACTTCGCCTCCAAGTTCGCGACGAAAACACCTACAACAAGCGCCAAGCCTACCGCCTCCTCTACACCATCCAAGCAACCGACTATCCAAAGTCACATGAAGCAAACGGTGTCCTCCACCGCCTCCTCTAAGGCCTCTACGGGACCCTTTAATGTCACTTGCTTCAAGTGTGGCACCCAAGGTCACAATTCCTTTGAGTGCAAGAATACCAAGGTCATGATCACCATGGAGAATGGTGACATAGAGACGCTCGATGAAGATGAATATGAAGCTATGGTACAAGCCGCCGTCGCAAATGAAGAAGCTTATGAGGAAGATAGTGGAGAAGACCCTCTCTTATGTGTACATGACCCAAACCCTTCTCTTGTGGTCACAAGGGTGCTAACAACTCAACCTCAAGCTATGGAAGACCAACGGTGCAACATCTTCCAAACTCGTGCCGGTATTGGTGGCAAGTCAATAAAGGTCATCATCGATGGAGGAAGTTGCCATAACCTTGCAAGCACCGAGTTGTGTGAGAAGCTCAATCTTACACTTCGCAAGCACCCTCACCCTTACCATATCCAATGGTTGAGCGACAAGGGCAACGTCAAGATACAACATACCGTCACCGTCAACTTCAAGATCGGCCCCTATGAAGACTCCGTTGATTGTGACGTGGTGCCCATGACGGTGTGCCACATGTTGCTTGGCCGCCCATGGCAATTTGACAAGAAGGCTATACATGACGGACACACCAATGCATACACCTTCAAGGTCAAGGATAGGAAGTTCGAGCTACGCCCAATGACTCCTAGCCAAATCATCGCCGACAATGCGAAAGCTCTAGCGAGGGCACAACATCACTTCCACCATAGTGAGTTGAGAGGTGAGGGGGCGACCCACCAAATGGAGAGTGAGCGCCACAAGCCATACATGAATGAGCGAAAGAGTGTCCTCCTAGCCACCAAAAGCGAGTGGAGGGAAGTGCAAGCAAACCCATCCACCATATTGCACTACGTCCTCATTTGCAAGGGACCGTCATCGGAGACTAACGACTTAACCACAATTCCTTCGTCTTTGTTGTCTCTTTTGAAGGAGTTCCAAGATGTCTTCCCCGACGAGCTTCCTCATGGACTTCCACCGCTTCGGGGCATCGAGCACCGCATCGACCTCATACCCGGCGCTCCGCTCCCAAACCGTGCCGCCTACCGCACCAACCCCGAAGACACAAAGGAGATCCAACGCCAAATACAAGACCTCCTCGCTAAAGGGTACGTTCGCGAAAGCCTTAGCCCTTGTGCGGTTCCCGTGATTCTTGTGCCTAAACCGGATGAGACGCAACGAATGTGTATGGATTGTCGCCCCATCAATGCCATTACCGTTCGTTATCGCCATCCCATTCCGCGTTTAGATGACATGCTTGATGAGCTTAGTGGTGCCACCATTTTCTCTAAAGTCGATTTGCGTAGTGGCTACCACCAAATCCGCATGGCAATTGGTGATGAATGGAAAATGGCATTCAAGACCAAACTTGGTCTATATGAATGGCTTGTTATGCCATTTGGTCTATCCAATGCTCCATCAACTTTCATGCGCCTCATGAATCACATCTTGCGTCCTCTCATTGGCAAGAGTGTGGTTGTCTATTTCGATGACATTCTCATTTATAGCAAAAATCTCGAGGACCATGTGCAACATGTGAGAGAAGTCTTGTGCATCTTGCGTCATGAGAAGCTTTATGCAAACCTCCCCAAGTGTACCTTTGCTCAAAACAAATTGGTTTTTCTTGGATTTGTGGTTTCCGCTAATGGGATTGAAGTTGATTCTTCCAAGGTAGAGGCCATCCATAATTGGCCTACTCCTACAAATGTTGGCCAAGTCCGAATTTTTCATGGACTTGCCGGTTTCTACCGCCGCTTTGTGAAAGATTTTAGCACCATTGCTTGCCCTTTGAATGAGCTTACCAAAAAGAATGTTCCGTTTGTGTGGGGCAAGGCCCAACAAGATGCTTTTGATGAGTTGAAGAAACGCCTTACCGAAGCTCCTCTTCTCGTTCTTCCAAACTTTGCAAAAACTTTTGAGATTGAGTGTGATGCGAGTGGACTTGGTATTGGTGGCGTTCTTATGCAAGATGGAAAACCCGTGGCATATTATAGTGAGAAGTTGGACGGCACACGCCTCAACTATCCTATTTATGACAAGGAGCTCTATGCTTTGTGTAAGATTGTATTATGTCTCACAATTGATACAAAACTGTTTGGGGTACAAGGGATATAAATAGCAGAGCCAACCGACTAAGCCTAAAACCCTAGCTTGCGTTACAAGTCTAGCTTAACCGAAACATATAATCTAACATCCCCCGCGAGTGTCAACGTGGGGTTCAATCACGTTGAGACTGAAACGAATGTCATGAAACGGCTGTGTTGGCAGTCCCTTGGTAAAGATGTCGGCGAACTGCGCTGTAGTGGGAACATGAAGAACCCGAACTTGGCCCAAAGCAACTTTCTCCACGACGAAGTGAATATCTATCTCAATATGCTTTGTCCGCCGATGCTCGAACTCGGATTGCTTGGACATGTAAACCGCTGAAATATTATCACAATAAACAATAGTGGCCTGCTGGATGGGACGATGAAGTTCAGCCAACAACTGCCGTAGCCAAGCTGTCTCAAGCAATCTGCATGTGCAACGGCTCGATACTCGGCTTCGCAGACGAGCGTGAAACCGTAACTCTGTCGCTTAGAAGACCATGAAAGCAAATTGTTACCCGTAAAAACACGATATCCGGACGTGGACCGACGAGTGTCGGGGCATCCAGCCCGATCCGCATCGGAGTATCTTCGTCAAACTGGTAGGTGAAGTGGTGTTTATGTGAAGACCATAATCTAATGTTCCTTTTAGATATCTAAGAGTGCGTTTCATGTGATTGTAGTGAGGAACTCGTGGATCATGCATATATAGGCAGACTTGTTGGACAGAATAAGATATTTCGGGCGTGTTAGAGTAAGGTATTGTAGTGCACCCGCAATGCTACGGTAGAGAGTTGGGTCCGAGAATGGTTCGCCATCAGCAGAGAGTTTGGCGCTAGTGTCAACGAGTGTACGAGCAGGCTGACAGTCAATCATGCCTGCACGGTTGAGAAGATCTAGAATGTACTGACGTTGAGAAAGAAAAAGACCATTAGAGTCACGTGTAACAGTGATGCCAAGAAAATGATGAAGCACACCAAGATCAGTCATAGAGAATTCAGAGTTAAGCAGTGTAATAATATGATCAAGAAAAGTCTTAGTGGAAGCGAGTGAGAATGATATCATCAACATAAAGAAGAAGATAAGGCTGTGTGTGTGGAAGTGTGATAGACAAAAAGAGAGGTGTCGGTGAGAGAGGGAGTGAAACCGATTGTTTGAATGTAAGTTGAAAAACGTTGGAACCAAGCCCTAGGGGCTTGTTTGAGACCATAAAGAGATTTTTGAAGGAGACAAACATGATCGGGAGCGAGAGGAGTCTTCGAAGCCTAAAGGTTGTTGACAATAAACAGTTTCTTGGAGAGCACCATGAAGAAAGGCATTTTTGACATCGAGTTGGTGAATGGGCCAAGAAGAGGAAGTGGCGATGCTAAGAACGAGTGCGAATAGTGCTAGGCTTGACAACAGGAGAGAAGGTCTCGTCGTAGTCGATGTCGTGCTGTTGAGAGAAACCACGACAAACCCAGCGAGCCTTGTAGCGAGAGAGAGTTCCGTCGGAGAGAAATTTTTGGCGGAAAACCCATTTGCCGGAAACAATATTTGCACCGACAGGGCGAGGAACAAGGCGCCATGTATCATTGTGAATGAGAGCGAGAAAACTCATCACGCATAGCGGCAGCCCGGTTAGGATCGAGAAGAGCACTTTTGTATGTTTTAGGGATGGGGGAGATCGGAGAAGTGGTGGCATGAAGATTGAGACGCGGCCCTTTTGGAACGTGAAATCCCGTTTTGGCCCGAGTGCGCATTGTGTGATCATTTGTGGGAGCTTGGGTAGGAACAGCATGGGGTGGTAGAGGTGGAGTGGGATGAACAACGACGTCGGGCGCGACGGATGAGTCGGACGTCGAAGATGGTGGAATAGGTGGAGAAGGAGCGGCGGGGGAGATGGGTGTATCGGGTGGAGGTGCGGACTCGGCGGAGGAAGCGGCCGACCCGGCCGTCGCGGCGGTGGAGTCGGGCTGAAGGGTGCGCCGCGGCGAGCGAGGAGGGCACTGGGGTGGCGGTAGGAGCGGTGTAGTGGTGAGGAAACCTAGCGGGGTGAGCTATGGGATGATGTAGGGTAGGCGATGGGTCAATGGGAGTTTGGGAGGGTGTCCGTGTGGAGAAAGGGAAGATATGCTCAGAAAAAGTAACGTGCCGAGAGATGTGAACGCGGCCAGAGACGAGATCCAGGCAGCGATAACCCTTGTGTTCATCAGAGTATCCTAGAAAGACACAGGGAATGGAGCGAGGTGATAGTTTGTTGGTGGAGATGGCAGCAGTGTTTGGAAAACAAAGACAGCCAAAGACGCGAAGTTCAGAGTAGTTGGGATGACTAAGATAAAGAGAGTAGAATGGTGTAGAGTTTGGATTGGACTTGTGAGGCCGGATGTTAAGTAAGTAGGTGGCTGTGCGTAAGGCTTCGGCCCAGAATTTTGGTGGCATTGAGGAGTGGATTAAAAGGGTGCGAATGATGTCGTTGATTGTGCGAAGCGAGCGTTCTGCCTTGCCGTTTTGAGGTGAAGTGTATGGGCATGAAAATCGGAGAAGAATGCCATGTTGAAGAAAGAAGTTTCGGTTTTGAAAGTTATCAAATTCTTTGCCGTTGTCACATTGGATAAATTTAATGGGAAGAAAGAAGTGTGTGGCGACATATTTTTAAAAGTTTAGAAAAATGGTGTGTACGTCTGATTTGTTGCGTAAGGGAAAAGTCCAGACAAAGTGTGTGAAATCGTCTAGAACGACGAGATAATATTTAAAGCCAGAGACACTAGTATGGGGAGATGTCCATAAATCGCAGTGCAAAAGTTCAAAAGGAAAGGTACTAACAGTAGTAGAGGAACTAAAGGGCAAGCGAACATGTTTTCCTTGCTGACAAGAGGGACACATGGAGGTATTATGACTATCCTTATTACAATTTATTGAAAATTCGCTAAGTATAGAAGACAAGGTAGCGTTGTGGGGGTGGCCGAGACGGTGATGCCAGAGGTCGATGGACGCCGCCATGGAGGTGGGTGGGTCGTGGGTGGCGGCGCCATGGAGAGTGTAGAGGTCGCCGGAGCTATTGAACCGAGCGATCTCCGCTTTGGTCTGGTAATCCTTCACAGATAAACCAAACGGATCAAATTCCATAGAAACAAGATTGTCACGGGTGAACTGACGAACAGAAATTAAGTTTTTGATTAGCGCGGGTGCAATAAGGACATCACGTAGGAGGAGTTGTTTGGTGGGTGTAGGTATGGTGGTTTGGCCGGTGCAATATATAGGTATAGTAATGCCGTTTCCTAGGACTATGGATGAAAGTGGTGTGGTGGAAAAATTTGACAGCATATTACTAGAAGCAGACATGTGACTAGAAGCACCGGAATCGAAAATCCAGTCCATACCTGAGTTTCCTTGGGCAGCGAAGTTGTTCATGGCCTGCAAGAACGCAGATTGGTCCCAGCTCGGTGAAGGAGCGGAGGTCGGTTGATGCAGCGGGGCAGTTGGAGCAGGCGGCATGAGGACAGGCGAAGGCTGAAACATCTGGGGGTGCTGATATGGCATGTATGGCATCCCCCCGTCGTAGTAGGCCGGGGCGGCGTGGTAGGCGTTCGGTGGGGCGCGCTGGCCGAGGAATCCAGGGGAACCAGTGTGGGGGCGAAGACCCGGCGCCCGAGCACCCGTGTAGGCCGGAGGAGCGCCGATCGGAGAGGGGCCGCCCGGGGCATGGACCAAGCCTGAACCATGCCGGTCCGGGGATCATGAGGAGGGCGCCGGGTAGGCGGCGCGTCGAGTGCCGGCGCGGGCGTCGGTACCGCCGGTGGCGGGCGCCAAGCGGGAGGAGCGGCGAGTGCTGGTGCGGGCGTCGAGGCGGCCGGAGGAGTGGCGGATCGCGGCGGCCGGTACATCGAATTCTTGCCCTTGTAGTTGGGGCTGGGACGCCGACCGGAGGAGGCTGCCCGACCGAGGCTGGAAACGGTACCGGGGTCTGCCGCGGCGGTGGGCTGGCTCGTCGGGCCTGCCGGTGCGGGAGTAGGCAGCGAGGGCGGCCGGGTGGAGGCGGCGAAGACGTGAGGCCGCGCCTCCCGCCGTGTGAGGTCATCATCGGCGTTCGCGGCAGGGGACCGGATCTCCTTGAAGGAAGGGCGAGGCTGCATGAAGGGAATCATGGCCGCTTGAGTTTTGAACCGGTCGCCGAGCCCTTGGAGAAGGATGTTGATAAGCTGGCGATCGGGCATAGGATCGCCTAGTTCGCGGAGCTCATCCGCCATCGTCCGGATGCGCCGACGGTAGACGCCGAGCGAGGAGTCCCCCGAGGGGTGTTGCGGATCGCGGAGTGGAGGTTGTTGATCCGGGCGTCGGCGTTGTCTCGGAAGAGCCGGCGCGAGGGACGCCCGGAGGGCGGCGGCGGTGGCGGCCTCACGGAAAACGAGATTGAAAATCTCCGTGGACACGCGTGTGTAGATCCATTGGATGATGGCGAGATCATCCGTGATCCAGCGAGCGTCGTCGGGACGAGGGCGGCGTCGGCGGCGATGTGATGACGGAGGTTGCGGCGCCGAGGTGAACCTCAAAGAGGTGGCGCCAATGGTAGTAGTTGTGTTGGGAAAGATCTAAAGTAATAGGTATGAAGGGGGTGACATCGGCTATGGTGTCTGTGTAGGAGAGAGGAGTAGCCGTGGGATGGGTAGAAGAGGCCGAGGCCTCGGCGGCGGCAGCGGCCTTGGCTTGCTGGTCGAAGTAACCAGGCGGCGGCGGCGGCGGCGGTTTAGGCGGCGGCGCCATAGGTCAGGATCGATTAGTCTGATACCATGTAAGATTGTATTATGTCTCACAATTGATACAAAACTGTTTGGGGTACAAGGGATATAAATAGCAGAGCCAACCGACTAAGCCTAAAACCCTAGCTTGCGTTACAAGTCTAGCTTAACCGAAACATATAATCTAACACTTTGGTTCGTGTTCTTGAAGTTTGGCAACACTATCTTTGGCCAAAAGAGTTTATCATTCATTCCGACCATGAGTCTTTGAAATACTTGAAAAGCCAACACAATTTGAACAAACGTCATGCAAAATGGGTCGAGTTCATTGAGTCCTTCCCATATGTAATCAAATACAAGAAGGGCAAGGACAATGTAGTGGCGGATGCTCTTTCCCGCAAAAACACCCTTTTGCTTACTCGCTTGGATTTTCATGTTTTGGGACTTGAAGAGATCAAAGAACTCTATACTTCCGATTCTTTCTTTGCTCCGATATTTGAGAAGTGTTCCATTGACCGAGGATTTGATGACTTCTATTTGCACAAAGGCTACTTGTTTAAAGCCAACAAAATTTGCATTCCCGAGTCTTCTCTTCGAAAGTTACTCTTGCAAGAGTCACATGGTGGTGGCCTTATGGGACATTTTGGTCGTGACAAGACACTTGCGATGTTATCCACTCACTACTATTGGCCGAAGATGAAGCGGGACGTGGAGCGCCTTTGCAACCGTTGCACGACATGCCTTCAAGCTAAGTCTACTTCCAATCCTTATGGTCTTTACACGCCTTTGCCTATACCTTATGCACCATGGACGGATATTAGCATGGATTTTGTACTAGGGTTACCTCGCACCAAATATGGACATGATTCAATCTTTGTGGTAGTGGATAGGTTCTCTAAGATGGCACACTTCATACCTTGCCATAAGACCGATGATGCTTCACACATTGCTTCATTGTTTTTCAGGGAAATTGTCCGCCTTCACGGAGTACCGGCAAGCATTGTGTCGGACCGAGACGTCAAGTTCATGAGCTATCTATGGAAGTCACTCATGGCAAAGTTTGGAGTGAAGCTCCTATTCTCATCATCCTCCCACCCGCAAACGGACGGACAAACGGAAGTGGTCAATAGAAGCCTTTCAACTCTTCTACGCATACTCGTGAAGAAAAACTTGAAGTCATGGGAAGAGTGCCTTCCGCATGCGGAGTTCGCCTACAATCGAGCCAAGCACAAGACAACGTCACGGAGCCCCTTCATGGTCGTCTACGGCTTCGAACCTCCCACGGCACTCGACATACTACCACTCCCCCTTCATGAGAGGACGAACATGGACTTCGACAAGCGCACCGCCGCCATGAAGAAACTACATGAAGAAACAAGAGCAACAATACAAGAACATGTGCTTCGTCAAGCTAACCGCCTCAACGCCAAGAAGAAGGAAAGAATATTTCAAGAAGGATACCTCGTTTGGATCCACCTCCGGAAGGAACGGTTCCCTCATGAACGCAACTCAAAGCTCAAGCCAAGAGGAGATGGCCCCTTCAAGGTCCTCAAACGCATCAACAACAACGCCTACGTCATCGACATCCCGACCTCCAAGTACTTGGTGAGCAACACGTTCAATGTCTCCGACTTGTCACCCTATCATGGAGATGAGGAAGACCACGAGTCGAGGACGACTCTTTCCCAAGGGGGGAGATGATGTAGCCCCGCTCACCGACGACACTACATCAAGACCAACTAGTCCCCCAAGTGGACCGATGACTCGGGCTCGAGTTAAAGCGCTACACGATAAGGTGAACTCGCTCCTCACCACCCTTGATCTTGATACCCCTTTGGATGGAATGCTACCTCATGCCGATGTGCTATGTGTCATTAGGTACAAGGCGCATCAAGACACCGGAGAGGAGGACGAGCCATGGTCGAGGGAAGGAGAGGAGCCTCAAGTCATGAAGATGGACACGGAGATGGACCCGACATCACGCGAAGCGCTCGAAGGAAGGGAAGACGCCGGCCGGTCCGAGACCTCGGCCCGACCGGACGCACAACCGGGCCGCCCGGTCACGGACCCGGCCAACCGGCCGCCAACCGGATTTCCCTCAAGCTCGTACCGGGCACCAACCGGACGGAAACTTGCGAGGTTTCGGTTGGCGACCGGTCAACCGGACCCAGGACCGGACCACCCGGTCACGAGCCCGGTCCGACCGGCCCCGGGACCGGATCTGACGAGGAGACCCCACCAAACTGCCTAAGTTATCCTGTTTTTGTACATTTTCGCCTTGCTGGCTGTGTGTGCCTATATAAGGACCCTAGACCCCTCCTTTACCCCTCAGACATATTTTGAGCTTAAACCAACTTTGAGCTTAGTCTCCCTAGGGTTAGCATCCATCTTGGACAAGCATCCCTCTGTAATCAAGGCCATCCTTGTTGTTGATTTGGATATTGTTGATTGAGATTCTAGTGCAAGGCACTCTCTCTCCCTCACCAATATCCTCTTCTCTAACACCAATCTCTCACCGGGAATTCTGCCGCGTGCCTCTTCCGGGTGATTCTATTGGCGTGGTCCATCGAGCCACGGGGGTAAGTATCGGGTGTATCGGGTTGGTGTGCGTGCGTGAGTACCGGCGTTCTTCGTGTTCTTCGCGTTCCTCTCGCTCTCCCACCTTTTTTCCCTCGATCCTTGGGTCAAATCGCGAGATCGGGCCAACCCCTAGATCTCAGATCTCATCACCAGTACTGCACGCCAGTAGAGTTATCAGCCATGGAAGGTACGCCCACTTGTCAATGACCGCGTCAACTCGGCCGACCCCTCATTGTGGTACACACGCAGAGCGTGCAATCAGTTTTCTCGTACGATAATTAGTGCACATCCTCTCTAGCCGGCGGCGCAGTCCGAGCTGCTCTTCCGTACCGGCGATCACACCTCTCCATACACCTCTGGCCAGGATCGGTGTCGCGTTGCCAATATTGAGGGCCTGAAGGGCTCCGCCAAGGATTGGACGCCCCTTCGACAACGAACTACGAGAGAGGTCAAGTAGGCGTTGAATCACTCCACACAGTCCTAATCCTGCATCTGGAATCGACCTACACCGAGAGGTCCGAGACGATGCCCTAAGGATAGTCAGTTCATGTTTTGCAGCTTCTTCCCCACCATGGATGACGAAGACAGCAATGACGCTGAGGAATCGGATAAGATCCACCCCGGTGGTTGCAAGGGATCCGGCGACAATGGGCAGCCATCGAACACCCGGACCAGCTCCTCCCCAACCTCACGCATAGCAGTCCAGAAGATATACCAGGTGATTAGCAACCTGTCGCCCTACAAGGTGGTCGGTGGTGTGCGGCGGCCGGCGGCGTAAGGTCTCTGGACGGGGGCTGCTGGAGGATTGAGTCTGCTGGGGGAGGCGTAATGGCAGGGGATCAGTGGTACTTATTGGTACCAGTGCTGGGTAAAAAACAAGGAATTACCACGGCATGGAACATGTCGTCCGAACAGCATCGTGTCCGTGCTGCCTGGTTTTCCCTGACGTTGCACCGGACACCCCCACGGCCGGCCACTGTATCTCGCTCGTATTTGTAACAGACAACCAATACGCCTCTTTATTACATACTAGCTAAATGCCCGCGCCTCGCTGCGTATACCAAAATCGTAGACAATGGACTTCTACTACGGAAATCATCTGTGCCAATGTTGTACCAACTGAAGGTGATGTTTATAATCCCATAACATCTTCCAAATTCAGCGAGCAGGTTGTAGTAAAATTTAGTGGCTAGTAGTAACAGTAAAATTCAGTAAGGAGCCTCCTATCCGTATGAAAAGTAATACTAATTGCTCTAACTCTCTACTTTCCTCACTCCTTTTGATTTTCCCTTGAAGTAGTTGTATCTTGGTCATTTTGCTGCTTGCACATTGTTGTCTCGCCACCCCATCCACACTGATTTGGCCTGGCACGCCTTAGCTTCTTGCCCACATCGTCTTCCACATAATTTTACTTGCGCCTCACACTAATTTTGCCTCGCACACCTTGGCTTGCCCACACCGTCTTCTAGAGGATTGTCTTTGCGCTTCCAAGCATGACCTTCTGTTCACGTACATGGCATTAGGGCGAGTAGAAATACTTATTCTTGCGTGGTCTAAATGTCCATGAAATAAAAACTAAATTTTGCTGCTAGGGACACTGCTGTATGTTCATGAAAATATAGGTTGTGGTATAAGATGAGGTAAACATAAATGTCAGAATTCATTTACTACACCTGTTTACTTACTGTAGTAAATTATTAACTAACAGAACTATCTGATAATTTGTAACTGCAAACAGGTATCAAGTACCAAGGTGTAAGAAACAAATTTGCAATTATCTGCAATGGATTAGCACCCAGGTTATAATGGGAAGAACTACCGGTGTTGACCACCGCATATTCCAAAAAAATGATTTGGGAATCTGCCAAACTCCCACCGTCTCCTGCTGCCCATGAATCACGAGTAAGAGCATGCTCCAGGCGGGGGATTCCAGGGCGGCGCTAGCAGGGCCGCGTGGGGCTTTTCTCTGCCATGAAGTGGATCGCTCGCGCCGCCATTTCCCTGATCTGCTGCGCCACGAACCTGCACGGCGGCGCTGCGATTCCTCTCGAGGACGGGCGTGAGCGGGGCCGGCGGCCGGTCGCCGGAGGCCCGGAGTGGACTGTGGAGGCGGCGGCAACGGGGATGGAGCTGGAGGAACAACTCGCGTGGCCGATTTTTTCGCCTGCCTGTGCGTGAAGGAGTTTGACTGCGGGTTCATTACACGATTAATGAGGGGCTAAAATGAAAAATGGCTGACGACGTACGACGCACCAGTCAATCTATCTACATCACATGAATCATTCTTAAAAAGAATGAACTTGTTCCGTATTCTGCCAAGGATTCAATACGTCAAGATTTTGGTCGTTTCATTCTTAAAAAGAATGAACTTGTTCCGTATTCTTTCAAGGATCCAATACGTCAAGATTTTGGTCGTTCCCTTCGTCGTTCCGCACGGGCTTAACTGGGCCGAAGCCCAGCTATACCAGATCGTCGTGAACTCGTCATCCTCGCCCCTCGCCCCTGAGCTCGTCATCATCCCCCCTTGATAGAAACAAAAGAGTAGGGTTCCTCCCACACTCCTCCGCCTCCGCCGCACCTGTCTGCTTCGGCCTCCGGCCTCCGCCTCGCCCTCGGCCGCCCAACCGTCGCCAAGTCGATCCCCGTCTCTCCCCGCATCCATCCCATGGAGCAGGGCCAGCCCGCGGCCACCCCCTGCGCGTCTTCGGCCCATCAAGCGGAGCTCGAGCTCGCCGGATGACGCTCCCTCCGCCGCGGCCTAGGACCGGCGATGCGACTCCGGTGGCGGCGAAGATGTTCTGCATACAAGGAGAATTCGATTGATGTTCTGCAGTCCCAACACCATTCTATCAGGTTTCAGTGAATCCAGACTGTACATTCCACATTAAATTACAAATTTTTGTGCCCACTTAATTCTCCTTTTTCTTCCAATTTCAGCTGTTGCTGCACTGGTGATAACTGTTAATGTTTATTTCACATTTCACTCCGTCGAAGACAAATCAACAGCCAATGAGGCATATACGCTAAAAGATGCTAGGTATGGCTTTTGGTATAGGTTGCAATACTTCGTCAGGCACTGCATGAGTACTGATAATGTACACTATTGTTAAGCTGCAAACGCAAGCATGTTCCCTCTAGGTATTCCAAGGTGTTAAGTGATTTTCTACATAGAGTGCTACAAAGCATGACTTGGATTGTTCTTGGAAATTGCTCTGTCAAAAGAAGCAATTTGGAATGTACTAGAATGATATATTATCCTCATATCAGGACCATAGACGCAAGCAAAAAAAACACGTTATGTCTGGCATATGATTCTCACTCCAGTTTTTCAGTTTATGAATTTCTGTAATTTCGATGATTCTTTGTTTCGTGATTGCAACTATTTTCATACCAGGTTTTGGAAATGTGTTGTTGGTGTTTTAAGTCCATCGCTGCCCAGTGCAGAGCATGCCTCCATTGATCTTTAATGCTAATTTATAAAACAAGGTGTCGCAAAGGTATTGGTGATGTTCTATGTCCATTGCTGCACAGATGCAGAGCATGTCTTGGGTGATTTTCCATGATAACTTGAAGAGCAAATCAAGGATAACTTTTTGTTGCATGATGCTTTATATATATATAGTCCTAATAACACATCTGGTTATTGTACATACTGCGCCGCTCTTCTTTTTAACATAAACTGTGGCTTGACCATATTCACTGAAACAACTCTATTTTCCACTTACCTTTCTCAAAATGTATTTCTTTCATTATGCTGCAAGAAACCTGCTACTAAGCTTCCTTCAATATCAGTGTTCCCACCATTTTAAATATGCATTGAATCAGATCAATATGGGAGAATATTAGATGATGTTAGTCTTGACATGATGCTATATCACCACTTTTTGGGTAATAGATTTACAAGTTTCCAAATTTTGTTTGTTATTTGCCAGGAAGTGGGTTCGATGGAGAGGAAGTTGGTGCTGGGTTTCCTTGAATTGGTTGATATGCGTCTCCTTCCCACAAACATGATGTTCCTTGGGTGATGTTAATTTGGTTGAAAGATTATTCAGACCGTTTACCACATGCTATTTTTCCAAATGGGTCGTTCTGGTGGCGAGACGTGTGCAGTTTGTCTAATATTTTCAGAGGAATCACTCATTGTTCAGTCAAGGCTGGAGACACAGTATATTATGCAAATATCTCTGGACTGGAAACGATATCCTGCAGCATTAGTTATCGCATTTATTCTCCTATTCGGATCAAGAACATGTTTGTGTTGCAGAGTAGTTGGAGAATAATGACCCAGCCATGCACTTTGCCGTGGGCTCTGGAAGCTCATGAGGAACTGCATATGTTCGACGAGCATGTCAGCAATATTCAGATGGAGGTGTTGCAGCCAGATGAATGGAGTTATGCGTGGGGAGCTACGGATTTCAGAGCACAGAAATACTTAAAGTTTGTATTCAGAGATGTATGTCCTGTTCCTTTTTTTCCTAAGATTAGGAAAACGAAATGTATGATGTAGCACCTGACTTCTAACTATGGATAAACTCAATATCCGAGACATGTTGTTTGGAGAAATTGCCCTATTCCCAATGTTAATTTTGTCATCTATCAGTTCCATATGGAGACAAGTGACCATCTGTTTTTCACTTGCCATTTCAGTGCAGCCTGTTGTTTGGGACATGAGCCTTGATCTCAGTAGTACAATCTCCACAGCTGCATGACTACTGAATAAGCCACTGTTTCATGAGTGTGCTATCCTTTGTGCTTAGAATATTTGGAAACAAAGGAGCAGGAGGCATTTTGATAGTGTGGAGCCGAGTATTCAGAGTTGGTTTGCTGTGTTTTCAGTACATATTGATAAGCTAGGAGCCAGGGTTAAACATGAGCTTAGAGATGAAATAAAAGCTTTTGTAAGTGCGCCGAGATATTGACATAGTTGCAAGTTGATAATAGGATATACTCTATGCTATATAGTGTACTTGGTGGAACATCCCTTCAGGTGCAAGCAATTTGCTAAAAGAAATAAAATCGATTTTATCGAGCAAGTACAGAGAGAGGTGACATACTGGCTGTTGATGACTGAATCCAGACAGAATCCACAGTCGCTCGAGCTCATCTTTGGTCCGCTGCGACCCCAGCTTCGCCCACCTCGCTGTGTGCTCCCGTTGACAACACAGCGTGCCGCACGAATAGGCTTTAGTGGCTCCCGATGCACGGAGCTTCTTCCGCCGCGACGCCCTCTGCGGCTCTGCCCCAAACACGCAGGCCGTCCCTGCTCACGCTGATTGACCTTCGGGCTTGCGAGATGTTCGGCAAGCCGAGGCGAGAGAACATGCTGTTCACCGTCATCCCTATTGCCTCCGCCCCCTCCTTCACCTTCCCCACGGAGGGCTCGCACTGATCTATTACTCGACCCACTGCTTTTTCCCCGTTCCTCTCCACAATCGCTTGGGGCTTGCCTGGGGTCGACGAGGAGTAGCCGACGAGCTCCGCGGGCGCGAGTCGGCATGCCCCCATGCTACTAAAGATGGCGGTGCTGAGATTGAGAGATCCACGGCGTCATGGGCTCCTCCATGGACGGAAATCGATGGGGGCATAATAGACCTGACCGCCAATCCGCCATGCCGTGGGCAGGCTGAAATCGCTGCAGCCGGCTGCTCAACGGATTTTGGCAGGGCGGAGGGAGGATGCTGGATTCAGGATGCCGGTCATGAGGCTGTTGTCCATAGTGAGAGCTGGGCAAGTGAGGAGTGAGCAAACGGCCGTCGCAACTCGCAAGCGTGTCGTGAATCGCGATGGAGAGTCAGGACGCTAGCGTCCATTCTCCTATTTTTCTATATTTCCGCTAGCGCTTCACAATCATGTGTACTCATTAGTATATTTGGATGTAGATAATAATTCGTATTTGCATCAGTTGTTGGTCTCACTACGGTTACCGCTTAGGCTATACACTTTCCCAGCATCATTTTTGTTAATATTGTTTGAACCATCTAAGCAATTCAAGACACAAAAGTCACATGACTTAACATTGTTACATCATTTCATTCGTGAAGCTAGCTACCATATTTCTGGCATGCATAAAGGTCCCCACATTGTACATGCAGCCTACAGTTTCATCCCTCTCCTCTTTTTTCTCTCAGTTACATAAAATTTCCTCCGTAATGTATCTTAGAACATGACAATTGTTGCCATATGGCTTAATTATTTGGATTGGTTGGCATTTGTGCTACGATCTTTCATACTAAAAAGAATTAGTACTATGTATTTTTATATTTTCAGAAAATGTTTTCTAACTAAAGTTGAAATTATACGTGAACATTCAAGCAGAGAGGTAACATTTACAACGTACACTTAAATATAAGTACTCACTGCGCAAAATGCGACGGGCGCGGTCTTCGATGTAGTTTTGTTACCAACATTTATGTGTGTGGTTTCGAAACCTTTATTAAGAAATTAGTACTACCTCTGTCCATAAAATGATATCCACAATTTGACTAAATTTAGATATATCTAGACCCTTTTTAGTGTATAAATACATCCAAATTTTTGGTAAATGTTCGACATCCTTTTATAGAGGGAGGGAGTAATATATTGAGAAGTAGAATTTTTTGGACCGTTAAGGTAAAACCAGAACTACTGCAGTCGCACTCACTCATATACGTGTTTGTATGCCGCGTAGGCAGTAAATATTAGTACCATGTTGCGAAGACATTGAGTCATTGTAACAACAATACTACTAAACCTACGTCTCCTGCATATGACCAGGTTTAGTATTATATGAACATCATTTTAAACAATTGTACTTGATGTCATCAATGGCGACCACTCTGTACATGCGCAAGCTTTGGCACTCCTTACAACAAAAATTGCACATCTTCTTCAGTTTTCGAAACAACTACTCTTCTTCTTTAGATTCGGGCACGCCACAAGCCAACAACATACATTGCCAAAGCTGCTATGGAGATGTAAAACCACCAAATCTGAATCCGGCTATGAACACTACAAAGGAAAACCTTTTTTTTTGACAAATCACTTTCGTCATTTGAAGGCCAGTTTTCGTCAAGGATTACTTCGCGGTGACGAAATTTGATCGTCATGGGGTTCGTCAAGGAAGCTCCGTCATAAAATATCGGGGGTGATGGTATGCATTTTTTCGTCAACGTCAAATGTTTGATGGTGACGACCTGCAAATTCGTCAACATCGAAGGTTGATTGTTGACAGACAGGTTTGTCACGAAAAATTGCAACTTTCGTCAATATCTAAATCTTGGGAAGTTTCTGATTGGTCCAAAAAAGCATACGTGGCCTTACATGTGGGTCCCATTTGGGTTCTGACAACATGGTCTGACGGCGCTGATATGGTGGGACCCACAAAATATTATGACAAGCTGGACCCACAATATTCTGACCGGTGGGATCCAAAAAATTCAGACAAGTGGGACCAGGTTGTTGCCGACATATGGGTCCCAATAATGCTGACCGGTGGGACCCACAAATTCTGACAAGTGGGACCAGAAATTGGTGCCACGTGGTTTCATTTAATAGTGACGTTGTGACATTTTCCGTCACCTTTTGAATTTGACAAAATTTGAGAGCATTTGAATTATTTGCGAAATTTGGGAAACAAAAAACGCGGCGAAATATCAAAAAATATAAAATAAATATCATGCATAAATGGTGGCACAAGAAGTATATATGTCTCTCACAGACCGAAAGATTCATAAGAAAAATTACAATTGGAACACAAAGAAATTAAAAGACCTATGATTAATAATGTTGTAGGACGGTGGTGCAATAGATCAGTTGCCCCGGGATTCGGACATGGATGGTGGTCGGGATGTCCTCAAGAGCAAATTAAGCACGGCATCCAATTCTCTCTGCCTCTTTTCATAAGCCAGAGTCTTTTCTTCTTGGGCTTTCTTCATAGCTTCAAGTTCTTCCTCCTGCTTCTTCCTGATCTCTTCAAATTTTTGATCTTGTTCTTGCAGTCTTGTCTGCATCTCACTGTGAGTACCTTTCAGCTGCTCGTATGGAGTTCTCGCTCTTGATCCGCCGTCTTTGTTGTAGCTCTCGGATGCGTGTAGCCGAGACAGAAGACTTCCTGGAACTTGTTGCGACGCCCAATCTTGGTAGGAATGTGCTGTTGCAGGTGGTGGATGGGCTTTTCTCGCTCAGAACTAGCTGAACAATTTGCAAATCAGTCAAATCAGGTTCATCTTCATTGCGTGGCGCCTTTTTTTTGCCACCATTTTATCCTGCATAAAGATTACAATCATTGCATGGACAACATACAAAATCTGGATTATATTATATTGTGCTAATATGAACTATTTCTTACATATGCACTTTTTGCTTCAGCACTCATAATGTTATCCTTGTTAGTGTGTGTGATTCTAAAAAATTCAATTGGAGAGGTTTCTTCTTCCTGCTGCTTAGCCTTCTGCTTGAAAAAATGTAGAATGCACATTACCATTGTACACTGTGTATGACAGAAGTATGAACTGTATGGGGAAATTCAGAACACTTACTATAAGTTCCCAGTGAGCAACATAGCTTCGAGATCCAGTGGTATGGAACTGTTTCACAGCTTCTCTGTTCTTTCCATTTTTTACACACACTACCTATGTTCAGTACATGCATTTTATTTATCCAGATCAGAGAAATGTAAGAATTCAGTAGCTGTTATTGAAAGGAATAACGTTTATGTACCTGGTACTTCTCATCAAACCATCTCTTCACCAGTTCTTTCCAGCTTTTCTCTTCTACATGATCTGGCTTCTTCAGATATGCTTGCTCCAATGTGAGATTTTTAATTTTCGGCCAATACTCCTTTTTAAGCCTATATCGGAATCGCCGAATACTAACTTGCAGCATATCGATGCACACATCTTGAGCCACCTCATCATTTTTGTCCATACTAAACTTTCCCTGCAAAATAGTGATGCATTAATCGGTAGATTCTTAGATAGTTGATCATGTAGCATACTAATTAGGTTAAACCAAGATTGTACACGGACTCACCGCTACTCGTATTTATAGCATGAGGAATGACATGTTTGAGAGTGTCATCTTTCTTGTACTCGTGTCCAGTGTGTTGCAAGCGGCATTTTCTCACGGATGTGAATACCAACCTCACTTGCTCAGCTTTGCTGACTCGGATATAATCCTTGGATCTCCCGACACCGGCAGAGAATTCAATTGGCATCTTATTGCCACCATGTCTTCTTGTGTACTCATGTAGTCCATGGCCCATGGTAGGTCTGCGTCCACCTCTCTTTCTCTTACTACCGTCAGATGTTGTCAATGTCTCTGAAATAAGAGATATGAAATGATTCTCTTTTATATGAAAATATGCGGTACATTGTTTAGTTTTTACAAACTTTCATACCTTGCCGCTGAAAGTTTACAATTTGATTGTCCTCAGGAGATGAGTTGCTGCCTCCAGATGTCATGATCTGGTTAGGTGAGGGTGCTCCTTCAGTGTTCTGACCAGCAGTGGCCGTCGGCTCATCAAATGACCCAGCTTCAGGTTTAGTTGTTGCCATTGATCTTGTTGCAATGTTGGATGGTGCAACTTCAGGTCTGGATCGCTTCTTCTGTGCAACTGTTGCAGAAGAAGCAACTATCTGCAAGCAAAGTAGAGGCTACATTAGTAGGAAACATTTAGCATGTACGTATTTGCTATCATAGTTCAGACATAGTTCCACAGACCTGAGCTGAAGTTTTGCCGACAGTGCGCTGATCCTCATCTAAGATCATCAGCAGCAGTAGCTATCTCTTCTGGATTCGGTTCGTACGATGGGTCCTCTTCGCAGTCTGTGTCCTTTAGATTGTTACTAATTCCTATTTGTACCCCACCATACACTAATGAACGTGCAAAACTAGAGAAATCTTGCTGATTTTTGTGGCCAGGTCCAAATCTTTCAGCCAAATTTTTTTCCATGCGTACTACATTTTCTTGCATTTGTTTCTCCTTGACAAGCTCATATGCCGGCTTGACGGGGTTTTCTGTCTGCGCTGAAATAATCGGAAGAGCGGAGCGTGAACAAAACATAAGAGGGGGCCAATTCCATAGAAAACAACAAATAATTGTCTTTGCAAAATATTGTACAGCAGCAAATGATTGAAAACATAAGAGTCTACGTATGATGTCGGCGAACAAAACATAAGAGGGGGCATATGCCAGGCTAAGGGACATCATGTGCTTTTAGATATCTACTCGTAACAAATAATTTTCAATGGGATGCAGCCAAGTCCCTCTACTTTTGTTTGAAGTCGTAATTAGGATGCACCATTTCTACCTGATTAATCCCTTGTCTCAGTTACTAACGCACATGCGCACCAAAAGCATCATTGAGGTTACAAAATTAGAATCAGAAAAGAACTTAAAAGGAAGTATGTTTTGTGATCACCTAGAAAAGAACTAACTAGATCCATAGAAAACAGCAAACAATTGTTCTAGATCAAACTCTGCTTCCCTCTGAAACTGAGGAATAAAAGTCTGAAGCAATGTCGTTGTTCACTGTAGCTCGTCAGGCTGTTTTCGGCAACGGCTGGAATTAGTTCGGTTAAGTGTTTCGGCAAACAATTGTCTATGCAAAAGATTGTACAACGAGCGGGATGGCAAAGATTGTATAGCACGGCATGATTGTCTCTGGAATAAAAACGATAAACCCTAGACGTATGATGTCGGGATTGGATCTATCAAATATGCAAGATCTAGATATAGGTCAAACGGGCGTGGTAGACATGTAAAACCGATCTCTCGATCGAACCATCCGAAAAACACAACAACAAGCCGATCACCGACAGATTTACCTCGGGGTTTCTTCGAGCCGGGCGCCTATCTTCGGCGTGTGTGCGCGATTTTCCTTCCCCCGACGTTTCGACGACTGCCGGCCATGGCGACCACCGGCCGGGGAGATAGATGCGAGATGGAAGAACGTCCGGCGAAGACACCGGATCGGGGTGAGCACGAGAGGATGAGGTCGGGGGGGTGGGGAGTTAAGATGCTCGTAAATCATGCGGGAGAGGCACGACGTATATAAGGGAGGGCGAAATATTTGATAGGTGGGGTGCGCGGGAGGAGTGGAGGGAACAAAAAATTTGAGCGTTTTGGCAGCCGGCGTACTACAATTTGGAGGGAACAAATTTTTGCCGTGAAAGAAAAAATATTACTCTGAAAATGGAACTGTACATGTATATTTTAATTAAAAAATGACAGAAAACGAGTAAAACTCATAATAAATGCTAAATTCAATGTAAAATCATCAGTAACTAGTGGGACTGAGTAAATGTTGTGACATTCATGTGGAAAATTCAAATTTAAATTTTTCATGAGGTTTGGTGTAGTTTGATGTGAATTTACACAAGTGAGGGCATTTTCGGCATAACGGTCGAATCGTCGACCCCGGAAGTTGTAAAACCTTTTGCATGTGAGGTATATGTGAGAACACATCCCACATATACATGTTATTGTTCACACATGTGAGATTTTGTCTGAAAACACTTGTGAAACCTCATGTTGGTTGGGTCGATCCATGTGTGGACCCACATCGATCATGTCGGTGAAGGGCTCTTTTTCAAGCAAGCTGCACTTCAAAGACTCAGATTGAGCTGCAAATTTTTGTGAGTGGTCATGAAGGGTAGGTATGTGTGCCTTAGGAGTTTCATATTTTTCTGACAATTTTAGGTGTTTGTTTATTTTTTTAATTAACAAATGACAGAAAACGAGTAAAACTCATAATAAATGCTAAATTCAATGTAAAATCATCAGTAACTAGTGGGACTGAGTAAATGTTGTGACATTCATGTGGAAAATTCAAATTTAAATTTTTCATGAGGTTTGGTGTAGTTTGATGTGAATTTACACAAGTGAGGGCATTTTCGGCATTGGGAAAATTGGGAGCACGTGCTTGGTCTCATTTGGCGTCACCACATTACCCTACAACGAAGTTTCACTTCGAAAAAGGTTTGACAACCTCTTAGTGCAATGAGGTCAACCTAGGTTTGACCAAACACTCAAAATTTCATATAAAATTGAAAATTTGTTGAAATCTTTCCAAACCTTGTGTATTGGCCAATGTGTGGCTAACACTTTCCATGGAAAATAACAAACTAGAAAAAAATTGTTTCCCTACCAAAGCACTCACAAAAGTGAGGTTTGTAGTGAAAGATTATGCCCGTCTACCTCGAACGGGCAGTTCTTGACCATTTTTTGAGGTAGCTAACTTGAAATGGACTGAAATTTGGCACAAGGGTGCATCACGATGTGGGTAATGACGCTAGCATGCTATCTTGGCAGTTTGGTTTGAAAATTTTCAAAAATTCATCCCCTAAACTCAAGAAGAGGCATCACT
Organism: Lolium rigidum; assembly: GCF_022539505.1. Classification (NCBI taxonomy): domain Eukaryota; kingdom Viridiplantae; phylum Streptophyta; class Magnoliopsida; order Poales; family Poaceae; genus Lolium; species Lolium rigidum. The sequence continues at coordinate 77,043,872 of NC_061512.1, read as the reverse complement.
TGTGAAGCATGTACATCTTAGGGTATTGGGAAAATTGGGAGCACGTGTTGGTCTGATTTGGCATCACCATATTACCCTAGAACAGAAGTTTCACTTTGAAAAAAGTTTGACAACCTCTTAGTACAATGAGGTCAACCTAGGTTTGACCAAACACTCAAAATTCCAGCCCTAATCATGGTATGAAATTCTTAGAAATTTGAAAGAATTTACATACTCGATTCATTTTTTTATTTCTTTCTTACTTTCTTCGTATGGAGACTCCATGTTAAAGGTGGGAAAGGTTTGTAAACAAATATCCTTCACTATGTGTGATCACTAATTCATATTTCAAATATTTTATAGTTTTTAATACCCATAATGAAAATTCTGTGGCTGCCCATCCGTCATGTGTGGGACCCATGTCAAAGTAATGGGAAAGTGGACTGACTACATGCAGGAATCCACATTTTCACACGCACGCGTCAGACAGAGGAACCCAAATGGCAGCACCTATCGTATATCCATCGGCCCCATCGTCTCTCCCACCCGCAACTTCTATTCCCCAATCTGCGGCGAAAACCCTGCTTGCACCTCCACCGGCGCACCACCGACCTCCCCTTCCACCGAAGATCCCGAAGATGAAGCGTGTTCGCGAGATGAGCCGAGGCGAGTGCGGTCGTCAACGTCGACGAGGCGGAGATGCTCCGGTAGTAGTCGACACCGCGGAGGCGGGATCTTCTTCCGGAACTAGAGCCGCTCTTCGCCGCGCCGTGACCGTGGAGGGCTCCGCCCAACCGGCCGTGGTCGCCGTCGCTGATGAGGCCAAGGGAGACGTCCTCGCTCCCACGGCACAAGCAGATGACCAGGGCTTCGATCCGAATGACCCGTTCTACCGCCACTCCAAGCAGTATCGCGAGCTATATGGCCCCAGAGAGTGCGACGAGTTCGAAGAGGAGGCCTCCGACAACTGCAGCGAGGTACTCTACTATTCCGATCGATCCCCTGTTTTTCTTGATCTTACTGTTCATCATAGGGTTTGCTCATAGGGTAGATTGATTTGCCCTGTCTGCTACTTCTTGTACAAATTGATGATTCTGGGGTTCTTACTCATCTGATTTATGGTTTGTAGTTACTAGATTTGTAATATTTGATGCACATCTTGATTCAAGCTGTACCAAAGTATCAACCAAATGATTTATGGTACCATGAATATTCATGCATGTTTCAAATTAGTAGATGACACTTATCTTAATTAGGTCATGATTCCTTTTGTGTGATGAATCATACCGCTTAGTGTAATGCTCACTGCATTTCAAACTTAAATTCATCCGAATATGAATCATACCGGAGTGATTATGGTTACAAGAATTATATTATAGGTACTATTAATTGATCTGATCCATGGATTTTATAATCACCATTTGTCTTCAAACTGGTGCTTATTTATACGATGAAACCATAGTGTGTACATCATTTTTATTTAGGGAACAAATATCATCCCCATTAATTACTCCAGTGCGAATATTGAGACGGTAGACGAAGAAAATATTGACGCGGGTCTTCACTTCTGACATGCAGTCCAACTGACGCGCATTCGATCGTGTTGTCACGTCAAAACCCAGCACCGCCCATTTGCCCTCCTCTTGACCTACCGAAAATTACTCCACGATATAACTGGCCATCATATCACGACCTCCTTCAGCCTCCGCCAGATCTCGCCACGTCTCTCGCCGCCACAGCTCGCCACGTCTCTAGCCGGCGAGACTTGTAAGACTCTCGCTCAGCGTCGAGACCAAGGATGGCGCCTACTAGTGGAGTACGTAATTAACATGTACGTCTCGCGATTGATCGTTGTTTCCGATTTGTAATCTTTCTTCATATTTTTTGCAGTGTCCAGTTTGCTTTGACAAGAAGTGGATGTGCGGCGGAGGGGGAATCGCGTTAGGTTTTTTCGTGCAAACACTACAAGAGGGTTTTGAGGAGAAGACGGTACATGCACTTATAAGTTTCAAATTCCTTCGGATGTTTTATTAATTCACCGCCACATCAAAGTTTAACACGTGATCCTAGTAGTTATTGCTAGTTTAGTACTATTATTCAGATGTGTGTAATAATTGTTGTTCACCATATGTATTAACCGCTTATTTATGGTTGAGTTTTAGGATAGTTGTGATAACTTTTACGTTCATATGAGTTTTACGATAGTTGTGATAGAGGTATCAGTAGTTCAGTCCTATACCGATAGAAGTTCAGATATGTGCTGATAGAAGTCCTAGATACATACGATGTATTACTTGCGCAACAATGTACCTCCCCTATATATTAATGAGATGCGAGACTCGGTGATTATCCGAGTAGACGCATAATTCTACCGATCATTAGATTTTACGGTAGCTACATGCAATTCGTGATTCTTCAAGGTCCTAATATGACACGATGTGTAACATTCACATGTTTCTATCTTATTGAATTTTCAGAATAGTTAACTTACTTTTGTATTAACTCTACTTGAATTTAGGTCATCCCTTGCTACTATAGACCGTATTTCCTTCAGAAGTATGGTGTCCGGACCTCCACAGGACAACTTTTGAAGCTGCACTTAGAACCAAAGATGGCCATGCATTTGTTGTTAATGTTACCAACAGAAGTGGCAGTAACCTATATCAACGGAAGATTTTGGAACGAATTTGCTAGAGTGTACAATTTTAAGGTTGGCATGGAGTTAATTTTCAGAATTAACTCATCCGTTGAGGATACTCTTGTAATAACTAGAACCGAACCACTAATCCATCCGGGTAATTTTCCACCTTTGGACAGAATGATTGATCATATTAATTATTCCATCTTATGTCGAGTTATTTTAATTATGCAGCTTACTACCGGTTGTCCCGTACGAAGCGTGACATTGTTGACTCGCTCGGTACTACGATGGAACAATGATAAATTGGAGGATGATGCATACCGTCATTCTTCGGGTGGACAACTTGGACTACCTTGTTGAGTACCACAATGCTTGGAGATTATGATCAAGGAGCACTAGTTGTCCCAATGCTGCATACTACGAATTGGACAAACAGCGAAAATTACAACAAACACGTGGTAAGCGGTAGATCATATCATTTCATTAACTTTGCGACCTACATTACGTACAAGTGTTAACTAAACTATGTCTCTACTTGTTGGAACGAGAAAATCCCTAGCCGTTTGGTTCCTAAAGATATGGAACAATATGGTGCAATCAGTATTGTGTGCCATCCCGAGTACTTTGGTGCGTGCGTCCTACGCAATTTCTTCGACGATGGTCGTCTCGCGTCGGTGGGTGGAGGGAGTTCATGGACAAGGAAAAGCACCTTCAGATGGGTGACAAGATGCTGTTCTTGCTTTACCTGGGAAATGCGGGGGTTTACTTGTTTGCTACCCATGTGCCTGAAATCGATCTGGAGTAGCTAGTCAGTGATTCATGGTGCCCGTGTGTCCAACTATGCAGCCCCTTTAGGTTTAAATTAAGTTGTAAGACTCTTTATGCGATTGTCGATTTTGCTTGTGTTAAAACAATATTTAGTCATATCGTGCTGCTGGTTGTAATCGTGTCAAGTGTCGATTAATTAAAACCATTGTCAAAGTTATGTTACCGACATGTTGGCTTTTCTTATATCTGTCCATATTTTAGCTTATATTAATTTGCTCTTAAACCCTTCTGGATAATTCAATGACAAGTTCGAGATCGTAAACATCTAAATAAGAACATTTCAAATGTTTGGAACAAAACATATAGTTGTATGCATTACATGTTTCTATCAATCTACATCACTATCTTCTTCTGAAGTTTTTCCCTCGTCATCATGTATGTTCTCTTCCAATATGAGACTATCTTCCTCATTCTCTAGTTCATCTTCGCTCATATCCATGTCAACATTGGGACTATCTTCCTCATTCTCTAGTTCACGAATTGTACGAGCATCATGAATATGTACAACTTCATCAGCACGATGATCATCCTCCTCTGCTTCCACCTCTGCTTCCTCGTCTAGGTCGACAACATCATGAAATGTATGGTCGACTGAACCTTCATCCTCCTGGTATGCGTCTTCATTCCGTACAAATGCATCATCGTTACCATCTTCTAATTCTGGAACGTCGTACACGTGTCTATGGCTGAACTTCGCACCACTTTCCACGGATCACCAAACTTTGTATCCTCCAAATAGAAGCATGTTTCAGCTTGACTGGCCAATATGAATGGTGAATTCTTGAACCATAGGACAGAAGTGTTAACGCTTTTAAAATAACCATCATCTTTTATCTTGGAACCCCTGCCCGCAAGGTCGAACCGATCGCAACGAAACAAGTACACGGACCTGTCACCGTGCTTGTTAGTCCCGTACTTGCAGTTCAAGAACTTCTTGCGGAACACCATAGAAGTCGGTCTCATCTGCATCACCAAAAGATCCCTTAGTCGCTACGCCCGAATTTTGAGTCTTCAGGTCTTTATCCCGAGTAAGCGTGCGAAACCTCGCACCCTTTACGTTGCAACCAGCGTATACTACTACACGCCGGTCTGGCCCAGCAGCCAGAGACTTCAAATCTTCTGATGCATTGTCCAACCTGTCTCACATGGTTTGCAAACCAACTCCGCAAACTCTCTCCGAACCGTCTCCTCGATGTCACGCACACCCCTACCTCCCAATTCTTGTCGGAATTCACCGAAACATAGAAAAAACACATATGAAATACAGGACAATTATGTACGCAACATTGAGAAGTAGTTATTAAAGTGAAGCTAACTACTTACTTGATATAACGTTCTACATCGTCACGGTTGTTCAGCACATACCAAACCATTTTGTCAAATTCCTTGTCAAAATGTTTCAAAATGGATTTCCCAAGACCTTTAGCTCCAACTGAAAATACTTCCATCTCGTCACGATCAGGTTTTCTCCGTATGTCTTGGTTCCTATCATCTTTGTTAAATCTTGTTTCTGTGCCATCCTTGAAAAATCTAGAGCAAAAAATCAAACACTCATCAACAATGTAGCCCTCTGCGATAGAACCTTCGGCCTTGCTTTGTTACGGACCGTAGACTTTAGATAACCTAATCTTCTCTCAACTGGATACATCCAACCATAATGAACAGGACCCCTCAAAAGAGCCTCGTCGGGAAGATGAATAGCTAAGTGCACCATTACATCAAAAAGGCTGGGGGAAGAGCTTCTCAAGTTTGCATAGGATCACAACAATTTCAACCTTCAATCGATTCAGCACATCAACTTTCGGGGTTTTGGCACACGGCTCCTAAAAAATCTTCCTAGCTCCGCAATAGCCACATACATTTCCTTAGATGCAATTCCCTTGAGCCCAGCTCAGCAACACTCGCTGCAGAAGTATGTGGCAATCATGCGTCTTCATACCGGTAACCTTACAACCATCAATATTCACACATCTTCCCCAGTTTGCGCAATAACCATCTAGGAACCTAGTGTTTGCCAAATACCTACACAAATGTCTCTTCTGTTCCTTCGAAAGCGTCCACGGTGCAGGGGGCTTCGCATAAGTTACTGTTATCACCAGAATTTGACCGAGTCAGAGGTGGGCCGCAATCAAGATGGGTTTAAAGGAAGTATACATGGAGAATCATGTGAATCGGCCTTTTGTACCAAGTTGGGCTTAATTGCCCGTGTATACGTAACATATTAGATCGTATCTTAGTTTAGAGATAGAATCTTACTCGTGCACGGTTTGGTGC